>NW_012110474.1:2610690-2661041 GCF_000951045.1 Mandrillus leucophaeus
AAGGAAGGAAGGAAGGAAGGAAGGAAGGAAGGAAGGAAGGAAGGAAGGAAGGAAGGAAGGAAGGAAATAAATTAAAATTAGTAATAAAAATCATTCCCATGAAGAAAAGCCTGAATTTACTAGTGCATTCTACCTAATATTTAAAGAAGAAAGAAGAAAAGATACCAATCCTGCACAAACTCAGAAAGTAAAGGAGGAAGAAACACTTTCTGATTCATTCTATGAAGTTAGCATTACTCTGATACCAAAGCTGGACAAAGACACCAAATGAGAAACAACTGTAGATCAATTCATTTAGGATTAATGAATACAAATACAAAAATCTTTAACAAAATATTAGCAATACCAAATCTCGTTCACAAGTCAAAAGGATTATATATCATGTCCAAGTAGGATTTACCCACTTGGATGTGAAGATACAAAGTTAGTTTAACATCCAAAAATCAAATAGTATAACACACAATACCAACAGAATAAAAGACAAAAACCACATGGCCACCTCAATAGACCTAGAAAAGCATTTGAGGAAATTCCAGCATCCACTTATGATTTTAAAAAATACTTCCAACAAATGGTGAATAGAAGACAGCTTCAACTTTATAAAGGACCTCTTTAAAAACCCTAGCACTAGCAACCTATTTAATAATGAAAGACTGAATGCTTTCACACTTAGACCAGAAACAAAGCCAAGATATTTGCCCTCACCGCTTCTATTCAATTCTGTGCTAGAAGTTTCAGACAATGCTATCAGGCCATACACATAAACTAAAGGGATATAGATTGGGTAAAAAGAAATAAAACTGTCTTTATTTGCAGATAACATGATCTTGTGTATAGAAAATCTTAAGGAAACATAAAAAGGAAAACAACCTAGAATTAGTAAACATCTTTGAAAGGTTGCAGGATACAAAACCAAAATTGAGAAATCAATTGTATTTTTTAATACTAGCAATAATCAAAACTTGAAATTGAGAAAACAATTTCATTTAAAATAGCATCAAAAAGAAATACTATACTTAAAAAATTTAACAAAAGAAATGAAAGACTGGTACGCAAAAATCTACAAAGGATTGCTGAGAGAAATTAAATATTTCTAACAAAATGAAAAGCTATTATCTATTCATAGATTCTAAGATGGTATCTTAAGAGGTCAGTTCTGCCTAGGTTAATGTATGTATTTATTTAATCTAATGTCTATTAAAATTTCTGCAGTCTTTCTTAATAGAAATTGACAAAGTATTTCAACAATAAATGACAGTGCAAAGGACCCAGAATTTAAAAAACAAACAAAAAAAAAGCTTTGAAAAATAAGAGTTGAAGGATTTGCATTTCCTGATTTCAAGATGAACTACAAAACTACAGAAATTAAACTAGTGTGGTATTGTGTAAGGAGATATCTAAATCGTGGATCAGAATTGAAATTATCACAAGGACAGAAAACCAAACACCGCATGTTCTCACTCATAGGTGGGAATTGAACAATGAGAACACTTGGATACAGGGTGGGGAACATCACACACCGGTACCTGTCGTAGGGTGGGGGGCTAGAGGAAGGATAGCATTAGGAGAAATACCTAATATAAACGACGAGTTAATGGGTGCCGCAAACCAACACGGCACATGTATACCTATGTATCAAACCTGCATGTTATGCATATGTACCCTAGAACTTAAAGTATAATAAATGAATAAATACATACATACATACATAAAATAATCCCTAGCTATGATAACAAAAAAAGAAATTGACAACATATTTCAACAATAAATAACAATGCAAAGGACCCAGAATACCAAAAAAGCTTTGAAAAATAAGAGTTGAAGGATTTGCACTACCTAATTTCAAGATGTACTACAAAACTACAGAAATTATGTTAGTGAGGTATTGTGTAAGGAGACATCTAAATCATGGATCAGAATTGAAAATCCCAAAATAACCTTTTACATGTATGACCATTTGTTTTATTTTATGGGTACAAGTATTTATGTAAATGTTTATGTTCCTTGTTCTATTACATTTTCTCAATTGCTTTTTTATAAAAATAAATATTTTGTTTCAGAATAATTTTAGATTTCCAGATAGCATGGAGAGTTTCATATTCCCTGCACCTTGTTTCTCCTATTGTTAACATCTTACATTACTATAGTCAGAATGAATAAACTAATATTAATAAATGATTATTACTAAATTCCATACTTTATTTGGATTTCCTCGGTTTGTGCCTCATATACTTTCTTATTCCTGGATCCCATCCAGGTTACCACATTACATTTAGTCACCATGTCTTCTTAGGCTCCTCTAGACTGTGACAGTTTGTCAATTTTTCCTTGTTCTTGGTTTTTGTTGTTGTTGTTATTGTTTGTTTTTACCTTGACAGTATTGAGGCTTACGGGTCAGATATTTGGTAGAATGCCCCTCACATTGGATTTTTCTACATGCTTTTCTCACAGTTACACTGTAGTTGTGCATTTTGTGAAGGAAGACCACAAAGGTAAACTGTCCTTATCATCACATCATATCAAAGATACATTCTATCAACATGACATCACAGAGGATATTCACCTTGATAGCCCAGTTGCGGTCGTGTTTGTCAGATCTCTCCAGGGTAAAGTTGCTCTTTCTGACTTCCCCACCTCGATCCATATTGTACTCTTTGGAAGGAAGTCACTATGCACAGCCGTCACTTAAGGCATCCAAGAGCTGCATTCCACTTCCCTGAAGGAGTTATATTCTATATAATTATTTGAAAATCTTTGATATAGGATATTTGTCTCTTCTTCCTCATTTATTTATTTATTTGTTTGAGTATGTATTTCTATTCCTATGAATTCTTGAATATTTATTTTATATGTTGAGTTATAATCTAACACTACATTATTTATTTTGTTGCTCAAATTGTACCAGCCTTGCCCACTGGGAGCTTTTTAAGTTGGCTCCTGTGTCACTTTGACCCTCATCATTTTGTCTTCAAAGCACTTTCCTACTTTCTGACCCTTCAAGTTCCCTAGGCCATTCTTGTATTTTCCCTGACTCAGTTCTAGAATCAGCCATTTTTCCAAAAAGTCCTGCTCCCTTTTATTGGAGAATGGTAATAGAAATCAAGATCTGCATGATTGGTGTGTTTGTTTTTTCTGGGATGTCATTGCTATAGGCTCTCTCAGGGATCACAGCTAGAAAATGTATGTGTGTATACTAGGCTGTGTATACACACATTTCTAAACTTACACACATATATTTATATATAATGGTATCATGTAACATTTATTAATATGTGTGTGTATATATATATTTAAATGTGTGAGAGTTTATTTAGGTCTACAAAATTATTTTAGGAAATGCAAGCAAAATGTATTGAGACCACTGAGGAAGAAGGCAATAATATCTCTTGACTACACAATTGTATTCTGGTACTTATGCACAAGAAGCCCTATACTAGGTCACAATATTCATTGGAGCACTGTTTGGGATAGCAAAAAACTAGAAATAAACACTTACTAAAAGAGTAGTTAATAAATAAATGGTACAATTACAGACCATAAATTAATGTACAGTGGTGAAAGTAGATGATAGAGACCTATTATACTCAAAGCATGTTCTGTGGATCAGTGTCAGTTGGTAAATCATTTATTATCAATCTACGTCAAGACGAGAACTAAAATTGAGAGGAAATATTTAGAAACTTTTATAGCAACTTGAAATAATTTTTATTTGTTAAATGAAATAATAAAAAATTTTGACTTGTTTTATTACATGTTTCTAATAATTTATTTTATTACATTTTAATAAGACATAGATTCATAATTAATTGAAAATTATTAAAGACAAAAACTTTCTTTTCCAAAGTTGGAGAAGCTAGATGAATAGACAGTAAATCCCAGAAATATAATGAGTAAAAAGAGAAAATTTGAGAATTGTAAATACAGTGTGTTGCCGACTATCTTATAAGTAAATATATACATAGTAAAATATCTATTGCTTATATAGTAAATGAAACAATAAAATATATGCAATTATACAGTAGAAGGCATAAGTATGTACTGATAAGCCATGCATGAGCGTGACATGCATCGAACTCTAAGTAGCAGCACCCTCTGAAAAAGGGAGGAAAGAAAAGGGAACAGATCCCTGGAGTGTTAGGAGCTTCAACTGTATCTGTGATGTTCTGCTTCTTTTTAAAAAGATATCTGCAACAAACAACATGGGACAAAGTTGATTTCTTTTTAATGCTTGTTCATGGGTATGTGGGTGCTTATTACATCACTGTATATCTTCTTTTATGTTTGAAATATTTCGTAATAAAATACATGAAAGCAAACCGGGCCAGGCGTGGTGGCTCATGCCTGTAATCCCAGCACTTTGGGAGTCCCAGGCAGGTGGATCACCTGAGGTCAGGAGTTTGAGATCAGCCTGGCCAATATGTTAAAACGCTGTCTCTACTCAAAATACACAAATTAGCTGGGCGTGGTGCCATGTGCCTGTAGTCCCAGCTACTTGGGAGGCTGAGGCAGAAGAATCACTTGAACCCGGGAGGAAGAGGTTGCAGTAAGCCCAGATCATGCCACTGCACTCCAGCCTGAGTGAGAGAGCGAGACTCTATCTCTAAATAAATAAATAAAAGCAAATCAACGTTTTTTCCAAACGCAATAGAAACTGCAGATTGTTGGAAATTTTTCATAAGAAAAAAAATCAAAAGAAATCTAACAGATCAAAGCTCTTTTGAGGGGGGACAGGGTCTCATTCTTACTCTGTCACCCAGGCTGGGATGCACTGGCATAATCATGGCTCACTGCAGCCTTGACCTCCCTGATCCTCCCACCTCAGCCTCCTGAGTAGCTGGGACTACAGGCATGTGCTACCATGGCCGGCTAATTATTCTTTTTTCATAAAGGCAATCCCAGGTTGCTCTCAAACTCCTGGGCTCAAGCAATCCTCCCACCTCAGGCTCCGAAAATGCTGGGATTACAGGAGTGAGCCACTGCACCCACCCTAAAGCTTTTTTAAATTATCTGACAAACTTTAAAACTTTCAAAAGTGATTGACTGAATATCCCCTATATATGAAAAGCTATGCAAGGGGTACTGGGAATGGGAAAAACTATTTATTGAGGATATAAAAAAACTATTTGGAAGAAATCTGAAACTAAACAAAGGGCCTATTAGTCTAGATATCTTGATATGTACCTTAAAATACAACTGGATCTCTGTATCTTAGGTAGGATTTCACCTTAACAGAGATAGGATTTCTATTTTTATTACTTCATTTCCCCATATTGTCAGTATTCCACGTTATACTGGTCTTAGCAATATCACTTGGTGAACTGACATTTCTAGAAACAGACATCCTGAGGTTCATACGAGGGAGAAAGTTTCTAACAACAGATACTGGACAGATGCTTTTCTTTCCCCTTTCTTTTTTATTTTTTCTTTTCATTTTTTTAGAATTTCAAAGTTGGGCAAGCATGATCTTTATGCTGTTGCTTAACTGCTGGCCGGCTGCCTCCACAGCAGCCTCAGAATAAGTGGATTTCCTTTGTGTCTGAAATGATCCAGCACCAGATGTCAGCCTGGAGGTTTCCATCACTCAGCAGCGCTGGCCTGCCATATCACCTAGCACTGAGAATGATGCTTCAGAAACAGTGAGTTCCAATCCTGTTTCATCAAACTGAATGAGAAGGAAAAGGGAGTTTGACCTCCTTGAGGTGAGGCTTTCTTTGACCTATGAGAAGTTTGTTGTTGAAAAAATAGAAATGCAATCACTGGAGAGATATAAAAGGTGAAGCTAAGCTGGGCAGCTTGTAAATCATTTAACAGTGTACATGTGACTTAACAGACACAGGGTCAAGGTTTCCAGAGAAAGTGATTCGATGCTGATTACATGATACTAAAAACGGAGAGATGCTTCTGTGTGTCACTAAACAACGAGGACATAAGAATAGCAATAAATATTCATCATTATGACTCTGACCCTCTGGGCTCTGGTCACTTTCAATATTCTTCAGTGAAAGCTTGAGCAATTAAGAGGGCTGATTTCCCAGGGAGAGAGCTTTGTGTTAGCTAAGCATGACCGAGCACAAAAGCTTAGAAGACTCCTAAAATAGCAAACCCTGTTGAGAGGGCTCATATTTTTCTTTTCTGAATTCACAGCCTGAGTTAAAAGTGACTGTTGATTAGAAACAGGTATCCAATTGTTAAATTCGTCTGAAAAAAAATAAGATATTTGCTTGAGATGTTTGCTTGTATCTAGAAATTTGCAGAAATTTACAGTGGTCATTTGGGAGTGGTTCCAGATCTAAAGAAAACAATCAGAATTATTTTACCAAGGAAAGGAAGATAGAATGCATCACAGTTAAAGTTTCTAGTTATTTGTAAAATTCTCTCTTTTCCCTTTGGTCATGTTTAAAGAATAAAAATCTGAGGCAAAACCCAGCCTGAGAGGTAAATTGAGATCTATGGTTCCTAAGCTATTTTTGTAGTACCACGGAGTGTCTCCAACTAACCTAAAGATTTCCTAATCAATTTTCTACCACCTAAATATTTATGTTAAAACAGAAATGCAGGAGCAGAGGTGAGGTTTAGGAAATTGCAAGTCCACATCCACGTCCTGTCCACTCATCCTCCCAATAGGCCCTCCATGGCAGTTGAGAGCAACAGCTCTGCAGCAGGGCTAGAATTCTGCTTCCTCGTGGTAGTTGCAAAGTCACTCAAACACTCTGTATCTCCATTTATTTTCTAATTCTAAAAATATTTTTTCTATTGTCTAAGTTTTACTTTTGTAATAAGAAAATAGAATTTCATAAGGAAATAAAAGATAGTTTGTTGAAATTCTGGCATTTGGTCTCCCAGGGCACTTTCATTCCACTGAGGGACAACTTTCAATTTTTATACCTAAATTTGATCCCTCTAGGAAGAAATTTCTAAGATTGAAGTCAACAGCTTCAGGAGTGGATTTCCCATTACTAAATTATTTTGGTTCTTCTTTCATCTATGTTGGTATTTGCATATATAATTGCAAGTACCAGAGATTAGTCTTAAAGCAGTGCACTCTAGTATTTGGTGTACAAGTGGAAGGTTCACTTGAGTCACTCCATCTCCAAAGGAGCTGAGGTACCTGGCTAATAGGTGGTTAAAGTGAGAAGATCTGAAATGTGGTCTATCTTCAGAACCACCCAGAGATCTTTTTAAAAACTTCCTGGGACACTGTCCAATGCTGCTGAATTAGAAACTCTTAAGAAGGAAGTAAGAAGGACTTACTCAAAGACCTGACCTGTGTATTTTTTAATACCACCTAAGTGATGTTAGTAATTGGGCAGTTTTGTGAACAGCTCATTGTTAATTGGCCAGTTTGAAACCAGGTAATATTAGGAGAAAGTGTCAGTCTAAGATTTAATCATGTGTGAATATACATGGTATATCCTTTACCATTTCCTTTAGAAGATTTCTTTGTTTTAAGCCTATTGGCTTCCAGTAACAGAAATGCAAAGAGATTTTCTGGCAGTACATTCTGTACTTCTGGTTCCTTGCATTTGGGCCAATTCTGAAATCAAAAGGTGCTTGGAAAATGATTTGAGGAATTGAAAGGTAGTTCTCTAGCAAGTAATCAGGCTTCAGGTTGGTGTGAACAGCAAATGAATATTCAATTATTTGTATGTCAATTGTTTGTCAACCCTTTCAGTAGAACTATAACATCAAGGTGTAATAAAGGTAAAGTTTCACCCCACTTTGCTGACTTTAGGTGTTTCGATCACAATTGAAAAGATTCCTTTCAATCAAATCACAGATACTAGGATTATTCAAAGAGTGAATAATGCAATAGAAATTTTCAAATATTTTGCTAATCCCTTTCAAAACAAATAACCCTTCTGATATTTCCACTGAAGTTATGTATTGTAACTTAATATAATATAATAATTTTAATATGGCTTGGGTAATAAATATAATCAACAATTTTTCTTTCTACCGAGGGAAAGAGATGGGGTGCGAGTAAATAATGGTAGTTCCCTAGACTCAGTTTTTACCATAAGAAGGATTTGAGCAGGCAGGTGACTCCCTGGACCACATTTCCTGAACTTTGCAACCTGAGCATCATCAACTCTACTCATTCAAGAGAGGGGCATTTTTTCAAATTTTCAATTAAAAAATGTATGTTCATTAAACTCAAGAGATTTCTTAAAGGATTTTTAACATCTACCAAAAAGCCCATGGGGATATCATTTTATAAGTTGAGATTGCTCTTTAACTAAGCCCAAATATTTCCAAGATTTATGTTCTAACATTCAAATTTCAAGTAACTTGTCAATGCACACTCCAGTGCCACATTCTCAAAGTTAAAATGCCAAAATTTTAGATGGCGTTTTATAGTGTACTGGTATGCCAGTTTTGACTGTAATTCCTTTAAAATGTTTCTAAGATAAAAGTTTCATTTTTTGTTTTTTCTTATGAAACAGGATCTTGCTCTCTTGCCAAGGTTGGAGGGCAGTGGCGCAATCACAGCTCACTGCAGCCTTGAACTTCCGGGCTCAAGCGATCCTCCCACTTCAGCCTCTAGAGTAGCTAGTACCACAGGCACCCACCACTACACCTGGCTAATTTTTAATTTTTTTTTTTTTTTTTTTTTTTTTGGTAGCGATAAGGTCTCACTGTGTTGCCCAGGCTGGTCTTGCACTCCTGGGCTCAAGCCATCCTGCCACCTTGGTGTCCGAAAGTGTTGAGATTAGAGGCATAAGCCATCACACCTGACCTACAACTTAGTTTTTAATTGTAAGATAATTTATCATGTCACAAGGAAGGAGCCTTATCTATAGGATGATTCTGATTTGGAAAGATCCCAAGTCAATAATGGAAAAAACCTAAGTCTGAATCCATAGGTATTCTGAGTGAAAAGGACACTGCTTTGCCTATTCTTATTTGAGAACCCTTTAGAATCCAAGCATTGTGGGAGAAAGCAGCAGAGTGGATTCTAGTTATTTTCCAAATCACTTTAGCTGGGGAATGAGTGACCATACAGGCTGGGAGAGACCATAAAGTGGACCCTAATAGCTTCAAGCAAAGGAGGGAAGGACCAGACCAAGGGAAGTAATATATTTCTTCTGTTGATAAAAAAGCTGTTACTTTTCAAGGTTGCCCCAAATCAGTCGTTTCTTGTGTTCCAATTTATTTAGCATTCTTTTTAATATCATGGATTCAAAAAGTTCTTTCCTTCTCCAGGAAATGTTTTAATCATATTTAGTTAACCAGCCAAATGTATGAAAATTTCATTTGAAGTACAGTATTTTTGAAATATTTGGCTTAGCCCCATAATGCAATGCCCAAAGTGCCTTCTGATTTTTATTCCTAAGTGGGTTTTCATATTCAATTAAATTCTCTGGCATCAAAGCTATGTAAGAAACATTTTTGGCCAAAGATACTTCAGTTACCTTTAAGTCCTCCAGGGAACACCTCTCCAAAAAACTCAGGTCATTTATTCTTGAAACTCATAAATGTCAATGCAAACATACCCTGAAGGTTCATTTATCACACAGAGGTTGAGAGAACCTATGATTGGAGGTAGAATGAATAGTAATAACTTCTGAATATGTTCCATATTTTTGTAGGCTCTGCAGTCTCCAGTATCAGTTTTCTTTTGCTACTCCAGAGCTGGAATTTATTAAGCTGTATTAAGGATAGGACTGAGATTCATATTTCAAATATTTTTGCCAGTCTTCCATGCAATAGCAAAAAAAAAAAAAAAAAAGTGTTCACTGACACTGATAATTCCCACCATTACTGACAAGTTTCACTGTTTTTTTTCTTCTTTTTTCCAGCTGAGAAAATATTTGCTGTTGAACATCTGGCTAAGGAATGTTCAAACTCCAAAAAGGTCTTGTATATTATCTGAGTGAACTTTTAGGGGGGGAAAAAAAGTAACATGGAGTATTAGGCGTTTTCCCAGAAATGCATTTTCAGAGGAAATACTCTGTAACATTTCATGAGAGTCAGAACATTCTGAAAATAAAAAGATAGAATAAAAGACTTTGATTAGTATTACAAATTATTGTCCTGTGAACATTGAAATGTGCCATTCTAGGAGGCTCACCTTAGAACCATAGAATCCCCTGACAGCCACGGCGGGCAGACTTAGACAATGCATGTGCTAGACGGCACTGTCTACTCACACTTGTGTCTGGCAGGAAACAAACAGGCAAAGCTCTCAGAATTCAGATTAGAATGTTCTTCCCTGCTTGTGTCAGTGCTTCCTTTGAGGATCAGAAGGAAAGCAGTGGTTGTGAGTATAATTCAACATTGGGAGACCTAGCACCAGATTAAAGAGTAAACTTGTGCATGTTTGTGCAAACACATACAAATGAACCTCCATGAACTATAGTATCTGTGAGGTTACTCTAAAAGTCTACCCCCAGTTGCACATCAACACAGGCTGAAGAGACCCTTATAAACTCACGAGCATGAAAAATCCACCAATGGGCCATTTAGATTAGCATTTACTTGTGTTTCACTGGAAAGTCTTTGTATGAATTACATTAATATGTTTCAGAAACAAATAGCAAAAATGCCACTCAATTTGCACATCTGCACAAAATGAGACCTTCATGTCACATTATGTGAACCTGCAAAGATAGGGCCCGTATCCTGTTCATTGTAGGACCTCCAAAACCTGGCAATCCTGTCTGGATTTAAATGTGTCCACTTCATATAATGATTTTTAGATCTGAAAAGAGCCGGAGAGATCGTCTAGTCCAAACTTCTCATTTGGCAGAATAAGAAATTGTGATAGAAAGTAGAATATTTTTCTAAAATTATGCAACTCACAGATTCAGAGCCCTTACCTCTTTCTACCATGCCGTGAAGATTTCTTTATAATCCTTGTCTTGGTATTTCTTGCCCTGATAGTTAGGGAACAATTTTATTTTAGGTTTTCTATTAACTTCTAAAGTCATTAAATTCTTTTGTGAGACATTAATTGTTTAACTCCTAAAACACTGCTATGGAGATCGTGAAATATGCATGTTAAAAAACTGAGGCTAAAAACAACTAGAGCTGAATACTGGTTGGATACAATATGGACAACCTCACACCTGAAAGTAATGTTCATGGAGAATCTCTCCAGAATAAGCTCACATATGTTCTCTTTTTCTCTCTCCCTTTCTGATTTTCTTTCTCTTTTTTCTTTATAATAGTTTGACAGATATAGTCATTACCATGACCTAGGAAAATAATTCCTTCAGAGATGTGCAGCCCAATATATATCACATAAGAAGTAGATATGTTAGTAATTTATCTTGAAACATGATTATTTCTATCAGAATGGTGATAATTTTCCCATTTAGTTACTGATAAACTGGTTTGGTTTTGTTTTGGCAGGGTGATTTTTTTTCTTATTGTACAAAAGCAAAAAATAAAAGTTCCTTTGTAAGTGAAAAGTGCTTAGTGGTTTGGGTTTAAGTTGCAAGCTCTTCTGAGGGAGCTCACCAGCAGAAGTTACTGCCTGACAAGCCCAGTTTTAGTTGTCCTTTCCCTGAGAATCCTATAGATTCATACCAAAGCAACAAAGCAGCAACAGGCTGTACCATTTCCTGTTTTCTCCATAGCTTTAAGTTGCAGACCCAATTTTCCCTGGTGAATCCTATTTGAAATCCAGCATTCCCACACAGTGTTCACATTTTCCCATTTTCAAAATGAACAAACAATGGACTATTATTAACAAACCAAATTGCTGAGAACAATGTTAGCAATAAAACTAAAACAAATAAATAAATAAATAAACAGAGGCCTCAGTCTCGGGGGAAGAGAGGTACTAACATACCACTAGATGACTACCTTCTATTCCCTAGTGTCTCCTATTATTCAGAGACCTCCTTACACTATAATAAATTAGTTTGACAAATTATTCCTCTCACCAGACTTATTCATCGTCTAAGAGGGGTTGTAGCAAAGAAAGCTTTGTCTGCAAGTGACACATTGAAGGCATCTGTTTAACAGATTTCTCTAAGGGTCTCTGAGGGTTGCTTTCATCAGGATAGAGTGTGAGGTGCACTGGGCTTTTCATTCTCCCAGAGTTCACACCCCATTTGTCACTGTCAGTCTTTCTGTTGCATCTCTGACCTGTCCTTTCCTTACCCTCTGGAGTCTCTATCTCTGCTGTCGGGGAGTTGGCTCAACCTGTGCTGCATCCTGTTTTGTAGAAGACATGCCTGCCACTCAGATGCTTCATGGATGCATTTTGCTTTTAGTTTGGGGAAATTTATTTTCCAAAGATCATAAAATAAAGACATTATCTGTTAATCAATAAATGCATAACTATAATCCTGTACTCTCCTCAGCATAATCATTAAGATTTCTTTTCCATCCTACATGTGCTTGGTGAACATCAAGCATATTTGTTCAAAAAGGCATTGCCACAAATACTAGAAAAAATAAAAAGACTGCTCTATTTCCAGCCTTCATCTCTCCAATTCATTCTTCAGAGTGCAGCTAGAGTCATCTTTCAAAAATACAAGTCTGAGCACATCATAGGCCCTTGAATAATTCACCACCTTTCTTATAATAAGCCTTAATTCTTTAGGATGATGTTCAACACCCTTTATGGCCTGGCTTCTGCCTCCCTCAAGGCCAGGTTTATCTTTCAATTTACCACTCACCTCCCTTGCTACTTGTATGCCAACCGCCCAAAATGCCTTTAGTTCATCTACTGAGTGCCTTATATAATGACATACCCTCGCTCTCTCACTTCCAGGTCTTTGTAGATGGAGTCTCCTCTGCTCACAACATTCTTTCCCCTTCTCTCTCCTCCTCATTTGGGTGACTCCTAATTTTTATGTTGCATCTTAGCTGCCAGTACTTTAAGGAGGATACCTGTTCCTCCAAGGCAGGGCTAGTTGCACATAGTCCCTGATACTTCCCTTACCATAGCTCCTAGCAATTCTATTGTAATTGCCTATTTTTTTCACCTCACTAGTCAGGAAGCATATTTTGTCAGGATAAGGAGTGAATCAAATAGGTCACTACAGCCCCAGCATCTAGTACAAAAACCACAAAACATAATAGCTTGTTAAATGGTGAGCCTACAACTGTGAAATAAGAACTTTACTTAACACCCTGCTAGCAGTGGTGGTGATTATAGCCCTTATTTTCAAGGTGCTTGCAATTTAGGTAGAGTGAAGATTATTTACCCCCAAAGATATTAATAAAAGAAATGAAGTATATGAGTATAGAGTACAAATGCTGTGTTAATAGAAAAACAATTGCCATAGTATTTCATAGGAAAAGGAGATCAAAAACTGCATTCTAAGGAAACACTTAGAGGGTAAGACTGGCCTAAACTGTGAAAGACTGAACTACTTTCATAAAAGTAGAAAAAGGGAAGAATTAAAGGATCAAAGGGAAGAATTAAAGGATCAAAGGAAAGAAAAGTCCAGATGGAAAAGTATATATGTAAGGCATAAATACATGTTAAATAAACAATTACCAGCTCATTAAACCTGGAAGAAAGAAAGGAAGAGTTGTGTGACAAATTGTTTCATTCCAGCAACATACATGGAGCCTTTACTATGTGCCAGAAGGTGTGCTCAGCATCTGGGGTATGTCAGTGATTTAAAGAACATGAATACCACCCTCAAGGAGTTTACCACTCCAGTGGAGGGACAAACACAACAAATAATTATATACAGGCCCACAATCCCTTATCTGCAAAATCAAAGCCCAAAGAGATCTAAAAATTGGTAGTTTTTCTTAAATTAATTGTCAGTGAAACCGACCTGACCTGAAGTGATGAGCAGTTATGTATCGTCTTTATTGTAGTTAATGTACATATTTCTGTGTTTTGCTTCAGCAATACAAATGTATTTGAAAACACGACTCACTAAGATATAATATATGGTATATGCACTGCATTCTCTGCTAAAATATGAAAAAGACTAAATTCTGAAACACATCTGTTCCCAGAGGGTTTTGATGAGGACTGTGGACACAAAGTGTTGTTAGGAACAGTGCCAGGGAAAAAAGAAAGAGGATCAGGGTCAGGGAAATCTGGAAGACAGGAAAGCAAGCAGGGACATGGGTGCAGCATTACATAGGGTGATCAGAGTAGCCTCTCTGGGAAGGTGAGGTTTCAGCACCTTCATTTACAGACGTTAGGGAGTTAACCAGGCAGACAGCCAGGGCAGGAGTGTTCCAGGAAGCAAAAACGAAAGGGCAAAGGTGTTGGAAGCAGCAGAGACATAATTAAGGAGAAGAGAAGGAAAGTAGGTCAGAGAAGTAAGATGTGGTGCTTAAGACAGATCTCTAGGCCACACGATTCTCACTAACATAGTAACTTGATCTGACTTCTATTCTAAAAGCGGCATTCCAGATGATGTGTTGAAAATGAACACAGGAAAATGAAAGCAGAATCATGGAGACCTATTAGGAGGACATTGCCTCCTAATTTATATGGTGGCTCAGACCAGTGTGGTGGTAATGGAAATGGTGAAAAGTAGCCAGATTCCGGACTGCTTTTGAAGATAGAGTCAACAGGACATTTAACAAATTGGATGTAGGTATGAAAGAGAAGATGGCTCCCGGATTTGGGGCCTGAACTATTGGAAGAATGGAGACGGCACTGTCTGAAATGGGGGAAACTAAAGGTGCAGCAAGTTTGGAGGGGACAGTCAGGAGGGGTTGTTTTCTTACGCTAAGTTTGACACACATCAGACTTTCAAGGGATGAGGTGGAGTCAGACATACGAGTTTGGAATTCAGAAGAAAAATCCAGCCAGGACATAAATTTGAGAGTTGTTAGCATAGTGTTGCCATTTGAAGTTGTATGACTGGATTATAACTCCAAGGAAGTAGATGCAGGTAGAGAAGAGAAGAAATCCAAGGGTTGAACCCTGAGAAACACAGAAGATAAAATAAGGGGGAAAAACATGTTGAGGAAGGTACATGTGTGTATCTCTAGAATTAATATTCACTCTTACTCCAAGCCCTCTCAAATGGTATAGAACTCAAGATTGTAGACAGAACTCAATAAATCCAGGAACCCCTAGATATAGCTTGGGAAGTATAAATAAAACACCTTAGAAAATGAGTATATATTTCCTGTTCTTTAAGGTATTGGCTGGGAATAGAAACAAGAATTTACTAAAGTACTGCAGCTCTCCACTGCCTAATGTATTCCTGGCAGGATTCAAATGAACATTGAAAACATGCCATTCAGACCTAAATTTTACTCCCACAGGGCTGGAAGAAATGTAATAAATGCTTTTCATTATTATTACAGTAAGCATCAATTATGGTAGCAACGGTGTATGCTGTTGTGGTTAGAACTAATTGGCAGACAGTAAAAGGTGCCAGGCAGCATTCTAAGTGCTTTGTACTTGTTAACTCATTTACTCTTAGACACCCACTCTGTGCAATAAATAATATTATTAAAAATATTGCCCAAGGTCACATTGTGGTGAGTGATAGAGTTCGGATTTGAACTCCAGCAATTTTTACTCCAAAGCCTACTCACTTTACTATCTTGCTAAACCTCTTAGGCTAAGTACTTGTTACTTAGTATCAGGTTGCTGTAATAAATTCTAAAAGGAAACCTATTTCTCTACGGTGATAAAATGTTAAACCAAACAACTAGCAGATTACCTGGGGTTGGCATCAGAGAACACAGACTCAAGTTTATGCTCTTCCCTTCTCTAGCCATGTGCTCCTGAGCAAACAGTTTAACCTTGTATCTGATTCCTTTTTTGCGAACTAAGGATGACAATGGCACCTACCTCAACCTGGTTTTGAGGGAGTAAGGCAAGTACATAGGGAAACAGTACTCTAAATTGTAAAGCACAAATCTAAGTTATGTTCTAGTACCTGACATATGGGAGGAAACTTTCTAGGAAGAAAATGCTTTCTGTTACCATGAGAGTGGCACCACGCTGCAAAGTGACAAGGTGCCATGTCCATTTTTAGAGTGGGGGAAGCCTCACCTTGTTATACTTTTCCCCAAAGGCAAGACCTTGGTCCCTTGCTCATGCTTCTTCCCTCTCCCATTTGCTTCTTTCACAAAATACTCTCATTATTCATTAGGACTCTGACCTGAAATTGCACCCAAGGGCCCATCACCCCTATATGCCTACTTTCCCCTTCATCCTGATGGAGACTCAGAAGATGACCTCAATAGCATCTCTCTGGGCTGGAATCTGTAGAAGTCTCTAGTGCTAAGCCACTTGCCTGGATTATGTGTTTTATAAGTCTTCCAGGGCAGCAAGAACACAATTATTTTTGAGAAAGTGAAACAATGACAAAGAAATTCTTGAAATATTAGTAATCTTTATAAGGCTGATTTTATGCCTCAAAGAATTTCCTCTTCCTTAATAATTCCATCTGAAGGCATTTCTCTAATTGTGCTAGTTATAAAGGAAACTGTATGACTTTGCTTCAAGGTGTGATCTAGGAGCAATAATTTCCTCCTGTTGGGGGCTGAGCTGTTGAATAAGGAGCTTTAAGAAGCCACCCTGCCACAGGTTAAAATCTGTGAACTGACTTAGACTGATAGCCAATGGCTACATTCTCGCTCCTTACTTGAACAAAAGTTAATTTGTGTTTTACCAGATTAGCAGGTGGTAAAATCTTCTGAGATAAATGTGCAATGCAACCAACGATGCTTGACTATCGTATTTATCAACCCTGCAATGTGCCTAAATAATGTACCTTTCTCCCAGTTTTACATCATGACCCTGAATTCTGCATTTTTTTTAATCCCATTAGGAGAATTCTCAGACGAGGAAACGAAGGATACAAAATCATGGCTACTGAAGCCACCATTGGCTTTTGGTCTTTTCCAAGGCTATGTTCTACACGGGATGAAATCACTACCTTTGCCATGAGGATCCATTTCAGGTCTCATGGGTACCACTACTGTAAATTTCTGAGAAACAATCCATAGGAATAAGATAAATAACCTAGGAATGAAACATCTTCTTCTTTCTAATATTCGTTGGAAAAAAACAAAAAGTAGAGCTCTGCTTTCTGCTCATGGTGCTTTGAAGCAGGCTAATATTTTGAGGGGCCCTTCTTTCAGAAAATCTCCAAATACTGTGTTTGAGAAAAGCAAATGAACCAATTATTCCAACCAAAGCATTAAGGCACCATCTGGCTCAGTTGGTTGTAAGATGTTAAAGAATCCTACAAAAATCTGTGTGTGATAAAATGCAATCCTACAGAGAGAAAAGTGGGCTGTTAAAAACTTATAAGCTCCTTTTTTCTGTTTATGAAAATTAAAGGAAACAAATCATAAATAATCTTTAAAGAGTTCCTCAGAGACCCAGCTGCCAACCTCACCACTGACCACCAAACACACCCTTCCTCCACCACAAACTCAGAGTGTGCTTTTCATTATCCAATCACAAGCAGAACATGCTCAAGTGTTTACACAAAGGTTTATCAGTATGGGACAAAGTCATGATTTTCATCAAATAATCAGGATGTTTAACATCCACTTAGGCCTTTCTTTGATTCATTGATATATATAGACTTGGATTTCTAGAAGACGGTAAACATTCTCTAGCTCCCCACCCCATCTTTCACCCCCACTTTACATTTATAAATTTACAAAAAAGTATATAATTATCCACTTACCTGCCAAAGGAGAATCAAAAGTCCTCTTAAATTCTGCTTTTTATTTTTCTACTTGTTAAAACAGTTTTATTGAGATACAGTTAATGTACAGTCAATTGCACTAAAGTATACTATTTGATAAATTTTCAAATATGTATTCACTAAAACCATCACCAAAGTCAAGATAATAAAAATTTTCATCACCCCCCAAAAGTCACATTATACTTCTTTTTGATGTTTCCCTTCCTCCTTTCCCTACCCTTCTCTAGCTCCAAGCAATAATGGATCTGTTTTCTATCACTACCAATGAGTTTGCAATTTCCAGAATTTGATATAAGTGGAATCATACTGTATATATTTTTGCCTGGCTTTCACACAGCATAATTATTCTGAGATTCATTCATGTTGAATAGTTCATTTCTTTTTATTGCCAAGTAGTATTCTATTATATGGATACACAACAATATGTTTGTCCGTTCACCAATTTCTAGGACAATTGGGTTCTTTCTAGTTTTTGACTATTTAAAATAAAACTGCTGTCAATATTGTGTACAAATCTTTTTATGAACATATACTTTTATTTCTTTGGGTAAATATCTGGAAGTGGAATGGCTGAGTCATAAATAAGCATATGGTTAGATTTTTTAAGACATTGCCAATCTGTATACCAAAGTGATTGTACCATTTTATATTTCCACCAGTAGTGTATGAGAGTTCAAGTTGCTTCATATTCTCACCAACGCTTGGTATGATCAATCTATTTAATTCTATCCATTCCAATAAGTGTGTCCTAGTGTCTCGTTATGGCAAAGTGTGAATATCATACTCTACCACCTGTATTTGTGTCATCATTGAGTTGAGAAAGATCAGCCATACAATGACTTTGCACATGAACGTAGCTCCTGTAGATACCTAGTGTCTTCAGGGGACTTGGTCCCTGTGCTGCAAGCCCTCCTGCAAGCTTCTCACTTCTAACACTGTGCTAACCCCTGCCTCAGCTGCTACTCCCCTTACTCCACCATTTTCTCTATCTCACAAAGGGAAAATGCTAGACTTATTGTCCTGCTCTTTAATTTATCTTGAACACATTTCCATATCAGCGCATATAGATCAACCTTACCTTTTTTAAGAGCTGCATAATATTTTACTCTGTACAGGCCCTTTAATGAATGTAACCACTACCTATTATGGGCATTTCAAAAGTTTTCATATTTTTGTTATTATACAAATTTTGTTCATGCCTTTTCACATACATGTAAATTCCCATTAGGAAATCACTGCACATGTGGTTTTGGTGCTTTTCCAGTCTCTCCTTCTATGTATGTTCCCCACACATAAAGAAATACCAGTTAAATCCTTCAATTGACAGCTCACGTGCCTTTTTATGAAGAGAAAAGTCAGCCAGGCAAAGACAAGTGAGTGACCTCCAACATCCCCTGAATTTTTACAGCCTTGGCACTACCTCCTGGAGGGGCAGTATGGCTTGGTGGGATAGGCTTCAAGTTATATCTGACTTAAAACTCAGCTCCACCTCTAATTTTCTTTATCCCTACCAGCAAATTACTTGACTACGCCTTCCACATCGCGAAACGGAGTAATTGGGGAAGTACTCATATAAAACACATACATTTTTGTCTCAGGTACAGAACAATCACAGCAGATGTTACCCTTAGTGCTGAGACAAGTATTGGAAACACCCACTGAGCCAGGAATTTGCCTTTATGTTGCCAGATTTGGGAAAGTTTGGGGGGATAGACCTAAAAAGTTTTTAGGAGACTGCACGGGAAAACATATTTAGAAGGCTCAGGGCCAACTGGTACAGACAAATACTTCAACCACCACTCCAGTCTGTCCATATTCACCTGCAGAAGAATATCTGTGTGAAGGATTATACCTGAGATTTAGAAGCTTAATAAGCATTTAAGTATTTCCCTATATATAATAAAATCTATTTATTTTATGCTTGTTTCATTAGTTATTCTGTATTATAGACACAAATATTGTGGTTTATTACATAGGTGGTATGTAGGTAGTGGTGACAGCGGGCCTTGGGCAAGACTCAGTGCTGTGCTGGCTTCAGGCTTGACCCAGCACAGTTCCAGTGGTGATGGCCACAGGAGTGATTGTGTCACCCTTCGCCCAGCTCCAGGAAGCTCAGCACAGAGGGAGGGAGGGAGGGACGGGGGAGAGAGAGAGAGAGAGAGAGAGGTCATTTGTTTGGGAGACCATAAGAGAAGAGAAGAAGAGCCTCTGCCTGGTAATCCACAGATTTCTTCCAGATCTTATCCAAGACCAACAAGGCATTACTTGTATGAGTCTACAGAAAATACAGCCTTACTGGGCTTGGGGTGCCCCCTAATGCATATATGATTACAGTGACCGAAAACTTGCATCACAATACTCAAGTCCCTTGGAATACCTGGAAAGCCTTGTTAAGGACAATGAGTAAAAACAAGCCCAGATTGCGAAGACTACAATAAATATCAAACTCTTCAATGCTTAAACCTTAAACACCAACAAACATCCACAGGTATCAACAGCATCCAGGAAAACATGACCTCACTAAATAAAGTAAATAAGACACCAGGGACCAATCTAAGAGAGAGAGATGTGACCTTTCAGATAGATAATTCAAAACAGCTATTTTGAGGAAACTCAAAGAAATTCAAGATAACACAGAGAATTTAGAATCCTATCATGTAAATTTTACAAAGAAATTGAAATAATTAAAGAGTATCAAGGAGAAATTCTAGAGTTTAAAAATGCAATTGACATGCTGAAGAATGCATCAGAGTCTCTTTTTTAGCAACAGAAATTTATTCTCACTGTTTTGGAGGCTAAAAGTGTGAAAGGAAGATGTCAGCAGGACTGGTGCCTTCCAGAGGCTCTGGGGGAGAATCTGTTTCATGTCTATGTCCCGGCTTCTCGTGCGTATAGGCAATGATTGATGTTCCTTGGCTTGTAGATGCATCACTCCAATCTCTGCCTCCAGCTTCTGCTTGCGTATCTCTGTCTTCACATGGCTGTCTTCTCATAGAAACACCATCATGTGGAATTAGGGGTCCACCCCACTCCACTATGACCTCATCTTAACTTATTACATATGCAGGGAACTTCTTCCAACATAAGTCACATCCTGAGGTATTACAGGTTAGGATTTCAACATATTTTTGGGAGGACACACAATTCAACTCATATTGGACTTTATGACTCTGTGAAATTACTCAAGAGAATAGCTTCATAATGCATGAGAAATAAAAATTGGGGTGTAATTTGAGACGTTACAAACTTAATGTTTGTTCAAATTGACATAAAGGAAGGGGTGGGGTGTAAAAAGGAGGAGTAGGAGGGGCAACTTGTAGAAATGGAACCCAGAGAAGGAAGAGGGCCAAGACAGCTCATAGATAATTTCTACAAAATAAAAAATTTCTTTGCTGTCTGTGAGCTCTTGGCAGCTCTAGGTTGAGGACTGTACCCTGAGTTGTCTTCTCATCTCAAAACACTGCCTAATTGTACACTCACATTTTGTCCTACAATTCATCTCCATACATTTTCTTCTTCCATCTTTGCCCCTCCGATCCCTCCAGTTCTGCCTAGAGGCTAAAGCGAATGAAATATATCTACTGTTGTACATTTAGATCATTTAAAGAATACTGTGAGTCTCCACATTCAAATTTCCTTGCAATGTTAGATTGCTTGCTCTAGTTTAGCCTATTAACTATGGGGAAAATACATTGACTGTATTTTACTTCTCTATTTTGTGATATTAACATTTGACTTTCAGCTAATCATTAAAATGTGTGCCACTGGAAAACACAACTTTATAATTGCCTCTGTATTTACATTCATCGGGGTTGAAGCATAGCAATTTGAATGGATGCAGTTTAAGAATTAATAGAGACAGACAAAAATGACAGAGAATTGTAAAGAGGCTTCATGGTTTTGGGAACTATTCCCTGGCAATCCCTTGTGTTTGATTTAAAAAAAAAAAAAAAAAAAAAAAAAAAAGGAAGGCAGATGTTGAGTGCTCTAGGCTATTCTGTATTTATGGAATTTTCCACTAGGTAATAAGCATTCAGGTCACATAGACAGTGAGATTTCCTGCAGTGAAAGTACAGATAAAAAGACTGTGCAACTTGTGATAATTGTGCTCCATTTAAGCAAACCATCAACTGCTGCATTTTTTTTAGATAAATTGGATTTTATCAAAATTGAAAATTTTTTTATACTTTAAGTTATGGGATACATGTGCAGAATGTGCAGAGTTGTTACATGAGTATACAGATGCCATGGTGGTTTGCTGCATCCATCAACCCATCATCTATATTAGGTATTTCTCCTAATGCTATCCCTCCCCTTGCCTTCCACCCACTGAAAGGACCCAGTGTGTAATGTTCCCCTCTCTGTGCCCAAATGTTCTCATTGTTCAACTCCCACTTATGAGTGAGAACATGCGGTGTTGATTTTCTGTGCTTGTGTTAGTTTGCTGAGAATGATGGTTTCCAGCTTCATCCATGTCCCTGAAAACAACATGAACTCATTCTTTTTTATGACTGCATAGTATTCCATGGTGTATATGTGCCACATTTTCTTTATCCAGTCTAACGTTGATGGACATTTGGGTTGGCTCCAGGTCTTTGCTATTGTGAATAGTGCTGCAATAAACAAACGTGTGCATGTGTCTTTATAGTAGAATGATTTCTATTCCTTTGGGTATGTACCCAGTAATGAGATTGCTGGGTCAAATGGTATTTCTGTTTCTAGATCCTTGAGGAATTGCCATGCTGTCTTCCACAATGGTTGAACTAATTTACACTCCCACCAACAGTGGGAGAGTAAACTATTTCTCCACATTCTCTCCATTGGCTGGAACGGGACTTCATATTCTGTATTTGTCCTGATTGGCTAGCAACTTAGAACTTTTTAAAAGAGACAAAGGCAGAGAGAACAAAGGAAGGAGGCAGTAACTTGTGGAATGCTGAGAAATGTAAAAACACCTTCAAATAAGGAAGAGGAACAGGCTATGACCTAATGCTTGCTTGGACTAGTATAAGCATGCTAGGGCACATATTTAGGCTAAATTGTGGTAGCTAAAAACATAAAGTACATTGATTTCTTTATTACAGCTAGCAGATATTTAAGAATGTTAGCACAGGTCTTTGAATACATTTTGCTTCTAAGAGAAGTTACTGTTATTCCTAATTAGGCAGGAGTCTTTGAAGAGGAACCTCTACTTTACTTTTTACAACTCTGATGATAGTTTCTTTTGCTATACAGAAGCTCTTTAATTTAATTAGATCCCATTTGTCAATTTTGGCTTTTGTTGCAATTGCTTTTGGTGTTTTAGTCATGAAGTCTTTGCCTGTGCCTATGTCCTGAATGATATTGCCTCGGTTTTCTTCTAGGGTTTTTATGATTTTAGGTGTTACATTTTAATCTTGAATCCATCTTGGATTAATTTTTGTATAAGGTGTAAGGAAGGGGTCCAATTTCAGTTTTCTGCATATGGCTAGCCAGTTTTCCCAACACCATTTATTTTTTTCTCAGGTTTGTCAAAGATTAGATGGTTGTAGTTGTGTGGTGTTATTTCTGAGGCCTCTGTTCCATTGGTCTATATATCTGTTTTGGTACCAATACCATGCTGTTTTGGTTACTGTAGCCTTGTAGTATAGTTTGAAGTCATGTAATATGATGCCTTCAGCTGTGTTCTCTTTGCTTAGCATTGTCTTGGCTATATAGGCTCTTTTTTTGGTTCCACATGAATTTAAAGTAGTTTTTCTAATTCTGTGAAGAAAGTCAGTGGTATCTTGATGGGAATAGCATTGAATCTGTAAATCATCTTGGGCAGTATGGTCATTTTCATGATATTGATTCTTCCTATCCATGAGCATGGAATGTTTTTCCATTTGTTTGTGTCCTCTCTTATTTACTTGAGCAGTGGTTTGTTCTCCTGGAAGACTTTCTTCACATCCCTTGTAAGTTGTATTCCTAGGTATTTTATTCTCTTTGTAGCAATTGTGAATCAGAGTTTGCTCATGATTTGGCTCTCTGGTTGTCTATTATTGGTGTATAGCAATGCTTGTGATTTTTGTCCATTTATTTTGTATCCTGAGACTTTGCTGAAGTTGCTTATCAGCTTAAAGAGTTTTGGGGCTGAGATGATAGGGTTTTCTAAATATATAATCATGTCATCTGCAGAGATAATTTGACTTCCTCTCTTCCTATTTGAATACGCTTTATTTCTTTCTCTTGCCTGATTGTCCTGGCCAGAACTTCCAATACTATGTTGAATAGGAGTGGTGACAGACAGCGTCCTTCTCTTGTGCCAGTTTTCAAAGGGAATGCTTCAAGCTTTTGCCCATTCAGTATGGTATTGGCTGTGGATGTCATAAACAGCTCTTATTATTTTGAGATATGTTCCATCAACACTTAGTTTATTGAGTGTTTTTAGCACGAAGGGGTGTTGAATTTTATCAAAGGCCTTTTCTGCATCTATTGAGATAATTATGTGGTTTTTGTCCTTGATTCTGTTTATGTGATGGATTACATTAATTGATTTCTGTATGTTGAACCAGCCTTGCATTCCAGGGATGAAGCTGACTTGATCATGGTGGGTAAGCTTTTTGATGTGCTGCTGTATTCTGTTTGCCAGTATTTTATTGAGGATTTTCACATCAATGTTCATCAGGGATATTGGCCTGAATTTTTCTTTTTTGTTGTTGTTGTGTCTCTGCTAGGTTTTGGTATCAGGATGATGGTATCAGGATGATGCTGGCCTCATAAAATGAGTTAGGGAGGAGTCCCTCTTTTTCTATTTTTGGAATAGTTTCAGAAGGAATGGTACCAGTTCCTCTTTGTACCTCTGGTAGAATTTGGCTGTGAATCCATCTGGTCCTGGGTTTTTTTTTTTTTTTAATTGCAAGGCTATTAATTACTACCTCAATTTCAGAGCTTATTATTGGTCTATTCAGGGACTTGACCTCTTCCTGGTTTAGTCTTGGGAGTATGTATGTGTCCAGGAATTTATCCATTTCTTCTAGATTTTCTAGTTTATTTGTGTAGAGGTGTTTATAGCATGCTCTGATGGAAGTTTATATTTCTGTGGGATCAGTGGTGATTTCTGCTTTATCATTTTGTATTGTGTCTATTTGATTCTTCTCTCTTTTCTTCTTTATTAGTCTGGCTAGCAGTCTATCTATTTTGTTAATCCTTTCAAAAAACTACCTCCTGGATTAATTGATTTTTGGAAGGGTTTTTCATGTCTCTATCTCCTTCAGTTCTGCTCTGATCTTAGTTATTTCTTATCTTCTCCTAGCTTCTGAAATTGTTCACTCTTGCTTCTCTAGTTCTTTTACTTGCGATGTTAGGGTGTTGATTTTAGATGTTTCCCACTTTCTCCTGTGGGCATTTAGTGCTATAAATTTCCCTCTAAACACTGCTTTAGCTGTGTCACAGAGATTCTGGTATGTTGTGTTGTTGTTCTCATTGGTTTCAAAAAATTTATTTATTTCTGCCTTAATTTTGTTATTTACCCAGTAGTCATTCGGAAGCGGATTATTCAGTTTCCATATAACTCTGTGGTTTTGAGGGTTTCTGCAGAAACATTCACTGTCAGTCTGATGGGTTTCCCTTTGTGGGTAACCCAACCTTTCTCTCTGGCTGCCCTTAACATTTTTTCCTTCATTTCAACCTTGGTGAATCTGACAATTATGTGTCTTGAGATTGCTATTCTTGAGAATCACATTTGTGGTATTCTCTGTAATTCCTGAATTTGAATGTTGGCCTGCCTTGCTAGGTTGGGCAAGTTCTCCTGAATAATATCCTGAAGAGTGTTTTCCAACTTGGTTACATTCTCCTTGTCACTTTCAGGTACACCAATTAAACATAGGTTTGGTCTTTTCATAGTCCTATATTTCTTGGAGGCTTTGTTTGTTACTTTTCATTCTTTTTTCTCTAATCTTGTCTTCACACTTTATTTCGTTAAGTTGATCTTCAAGCTCTAATATCATTTCATCCACTTGATCAATTCAGCTACTGATACGTGTGTATGCTTCATGAAGTTCTTGTGCTGTGTTTTTCAGCTCCATCATGTCATTTATGTTCTTCTCTGAACTGTCATTCTAGTTTGCAATTCTTCTAACCTTTTATCAAGGTTCTTAACTTCCTTGCATTGGATTAGAACGTGCTCCTTTAGCTTAGAGGAGTTTGTTATTACCCATCTTCTGAAGCCTACTTCTATCAATTCATCAAACTCGTTCTCCATCCAGTTTTGTTCCCTTGCTGGTGAGGAGTTGTGATCCTTTGGAGGAGAAGAGGTGCTCTAGTTTTTTGACTTTTCAGCCTTTTTGTGCTGGTTTTTCCTCATCTTCATGAGTTTATCTACCTTTGGTCTTCAGATGGAGTTTTTGTGTGGTCTTCCTTTTTGATGGTGTTTTTGCTATTGCTTTCTGTTTGTTAGTTTTCCTTCTAACAGTCAGGCTCCTGTTCTGCAGATCTGCTGGAGTTTGCTGGAAATCCACTCTGGACCCTGTTTGCCTGGTTAGCACCAGTTGAAGCTGCAGAGCAGCAAAGATTGCTGCCTGTTCCTTCCTCTGTAAGCTTCATCCTGAGAGGCACCCACCAGGTGGCAGCCAGAGCTCTCCTGTATGAGGCATCCATCAACCCCTGCTGGGGTCTCCCTGTCAGGAGGCAAGGGGGTCAGGGACCCACTTGAGGACACAGTCTGTCTCTTAGCAGAGCTCAAGTGCGGTGCTGAGAGATGGCTGCTCTCTTCAGAGCTGGCAGGAAGGAATTTTACATCTGCTGAAGCTGTGTCCACAGCTGCCCCTTCCCCCAGGTGCTCTGTTCCAGGGAGACGGGAGTTTTATCTATAAGCCCCTGACTGGGGCTGCCACCTTTCTTTCAGAGATGATCTGCCCAGAGAGGAGGAATCTAGAGAGGCAGTCTAGCCACAGTGGCTTCTCCAAGCTGCCATGGGCTCCGCCCAGTCCAAACTTCTTGGTGGCTTTGTTTACACAGTGAGGGGAAAATCACCTACTCATACTCAGTAATGGTGGACGCACCTCTCCCGCACCAAGCTTGAGCCTCCAAGGTCGACTTAAGACTGCTGTGCTGGCAGCGAGAATTTCAAGCCGGTGGTTCTTAGCTTGCTGGGCTCCATGGGGGTGAGATCTGTTGAGCAAGACCACTTGGCTCCCTTATTTCAGCCCTCTTTCTAGGGGAGTAAACGGTTCTGTCTCACTGGCATTCCAGGTGCCACTGGAGTATGAAAAGAAACTCCTGCAGCTAGCTAGGTGTCTGCCCTAACAGCTACCCAGTTTTGTGCTTGAAACCCAGGGCCTTTGTGGTGTAGGCACCTGAGGGAATCTCCTGGCCTGTGGGTTGTGAAGACCATGGGAAAAGCATACTGTCTGGGCCAGAATGCATCGTGCCTCATGGCACAGTCCCTCATGGCTTCCCTTGGCTAGTGGAGGGAGTTCTCCAACCCCTTGCACTTCCAGGGTGAGGGGACATCCCACCCTGCTTCTGCTCGTCCTCTGTGGGCTGCACCCACTGTCCAAGCAGTCCCAATGAGATGAACCAGGCACCTCAGTTGGAAATGCAGAAATCACTCACCTTCTGTGTTGGTCTCACTGGAACCTGCAGACCGGAGCGTTTCCTATTCAACCATCTTGCCCGTGAAAAAACCAGAGTCTCTTAATAGCAGAATTGATCAAGCAGAAGCAAGAATTAGTGAGCCTGGAGACAGGCTATTTGAAAATACCTGTCAGAGGAGACAAAAGAAGAAAGAATTCAAAGTAATGAAGAACGCTTACATGATGTAGAAAATAGCCTCAAAGGGACAAATTAAGAGTTACTGGCCTGAGCCCAGTTGTGGAGGCTCATACCTGTAATCTCTGTACTTTGGAAGGCTGAGGTAGGTGGATCACTTGAGGCCAGGAGTTTGAGACCAGCATGCACAATGTACCATTTTCTCTCTGACCACAATGGAATAAAACAAGAAATCAATAAAAAGAAAGATTTTAGAAACTATGCAAACACGTGGAAATTAAACAACACACTCTTAAAGGCACAGTGGGACATTGAAGGGATTAAGAAGGAAACTGAAACATTTCTTGAAACAAGTGATAATGGATACGTAACATTTCAAAACCTTTGGTATACAGCAAAAGCAGTGCAAAGAGAGAACTTTATAGCTGTAAGTGCCTACATCAAATAAAGTAAACTTCAAATAAACAACCTAATGATGCATCTCAAAGAACTAAAAAAGAGCAAACCAAACCCAAAGTTAATCAAAGAAAAGAAATAATAAAGTTCAGAGCAGAAATAAATAAAATTGAAATAAAGAAAGCAATACAAAAGTTCAAGAAAACAAAAAGTTGCATTTTGAAAAAATAAACAAAGTGACAAACCCATATCCAGACTAAGAAAAAAAAAGAGAAGACCCAAATAAATAAGAGATAAAAAGGTGACATTACAACTGATAGCACAGAAATTTAAAGGATCATTAGTATCTACTATGAGCAACTATATGCCAATAAATTCCAAGATCTAGAGGAAATGGATAAATCCCTAGACACACACAATCTACCAAGATTGAACCATGAAGACAACCAAAACCTGAACAGACCAATAACAAGTAATATGATGGAGGCCATAGTAAAAAGTTTTCTAGCAAAGAAAAGCCTAGGACCCAATAATTTCACTGCCAAATTTTACCAAACACTTAAAGAAGAAGTAATTCTTATCCTACTCAAACTATTCCAAAAATAGAGGTGGAGGGAGTTCTTCCAAACTCATTCTACAAAGTCAGTATTACCCTGATACCAAAACCAGAGAAAGACACATAAAGAAATAAAACTACAGGTTTTCTCAAAAATCTCTGATGAATATTGATGCAAAACTCCTTAACAAAAAAACTAGCAAACTGAATTCAGCAACAATTAAAAAGATCATTCATTGTGACCAAGTGGGATTTATCCCAAGGATGAAAGGATGGTTCAACGTATGCATGTCAATCAACATGATACATCATGTCAACAGAATGAAGGACAAAAGCCATATGATCATTTCAATTGATGCTGAAAAAGCATTTGATAAAGTTCAACATTCATTCATAATAAAAACCCTCAAAAAACTGGGTCTAGAAATGACATACCTCAACATAATAAAAGCCATATATGACAGACCCACAGCTAGTATTATACTAAATGGGAAAAAAACTGAAAGCCTTTCTCTAAGATCTGGGGCACTACACGGATGCCCACTTCCATCACTGTTATTCAACACAGTACTAGAAGTCCTAGGTAGAGCAATCAGACAAGAGAAATAAATAAAGGGCATCCAAATTGGGAAGGAAGAAGTCAAATTATCCTTGTTTGGAGACAATATGATCTTATATTTGGAAAAACCTAAAAACTCCACAAAAAACTAATAGAACTGCCAAACAAATTCATTAAGGCTGAAGAATACAAAATTAACATACAAAAATCAGTAGCTTTTCTATATACCAGCAATAAACAATCTGAAAAAGAAACAAAGTAATTCCATTTACAATAGGTACAAATAAAATAAAATACCTGGGCATGTACTTAGGCAAAAAGTGAAACAGTTCTACAATGAAAACTATAAAATATTGATGAAAGAAATTGAAGAGGACATAAAAACATGAAAAAATATTTTATGTTCATGGATTGGAAGAACCAATACTTTTAAACGGCCCATATTCTTCAAAGCTATCTACAGATTCAGTGCAATCCCTATCAAAATGCTGATGACTTTCTTCACAGAAATAGAAAAAACAATTCCAAAATGTATATGGAACCACAAAAGACCCAGAGTAGACAAACTTCTCCTGATCAAAAAGAGCAAAACTGGGGGAATCCCATCACCTGACTTTAAATTATACTAAAGAGATATAGTAAGAGAAACAGCATGGCACTAGCATAAAAACAGGCACATGAACCAATGAAACACAATAGAGAACCCAGAAACAAATCTGTACATCTACAGTGAACTCATTTTTGACAAAGGTGCCAAAAACTTACATTGGGTAAAGAATATTCTTTTCATAAATTGTACTGGGTAAACTGGATATCAGTAGACAGAAGAATGAAACTAGATTTCTATCTCTCACCATAGACAAAAATCAAGATGAAATGGATTAAAGACTTAACTGTGAAACTACTAAAAGTAAACATTGGGGAAATTCTATAGGACATTGTAATGGGCAAAGATGTCTTCAGTAATACTCTACAAGCACAGGCAACCAAATCAAAAATGGACAAAAGGGATTACAGCAAGTTAAAAAGCTTCTACAATTAAATAATGTAATTATATATTTAAAATAAACAGTATAAATGGATTGTTTCTAGCACAAAAGATAGATGCTTGAGGTGATGGATACTGCATTTACACTGATGTGATTATTACACATTGTACGCCTGTATCAAAATATCCCATATACCCGATAAATATATATACTTAGTATGTATCCACAATTTTTTTTATTTTGGGTTATCATACATCTAACATACAAAAAATAGCATCTTCATGGATTTAAAAATTTTGAAATTTAATATATTTTTGATGGAAATATCACTACAAGTTGTCTTGTTTTTGTTTTGTTTTGTTTTTTAGAGTTAGCATCTCATTCTGTCACCCAAGCTAGAATGCAGTGGTGTGATCATAGCTCACTGCATCTTTGAACTCTTGGGCTCAAGCATCTTCCAACCTCAGCCTCCTGAGTAGCTGACACAATTGTCAATTTTTATAGAAAACCAAATCCATTGTCAATACTAAAAAATCATATTTGACTCATTCTCTTCTTCTATTTCTACCATCAGTACTACAACTAATAACTACCTTAGGGCGTTATACTAAGACTAGTGGAGAGTGGGGGGATAATAGTGCAAGTGTTTTAAACTTTCAGCCTCCAGCTAAGAAAGAAGCACACTGACATTGTGTGAGTGAGGAGCAATGGCTAGCAGGGTGGCCAGTGCCAAGGTATGAAGAAAGTGTTTGGTTTGAATCTGTTAAAATGAAGCCCCAATTATCTTTGCAGCTCCCAGCACAGTGCCTGACAAAGGGGTTAGTCAATAAAAGGCTTGTTGAACTGAAGCAAACCTGTGATTGAGTCCTGGAAGAGCAAAGAGACTCATTGGAATGCCCCCTCCTATTCCTGCTTTTTCTCTCTGTTATATTGAGGGGCCAGGAAAATCTGAAATGAAAGGCAGGCAGGCAGAAAAGAGGAGTGATTGGGAATTTAGGGGTAAACTTGCAAAACACAAATTAGAAAGTCATCAAACTGCACTACAAGTGTTATCTATATACATCATAACTGGTGAAAGTAGATATCCAGTTTAAAACCTACTGGTACCTGGAACCAACCCAAATGTCCATCAGTCATAGACTGGATTAAGAAAATGTGGCACATATACACCATAGAATACTATGCAGCCATAAAAAAAGATGAGTTCATGTCCTTTATAGGGACATGGAGGAAGCTGAAAACCATCATTCTGAGCAAACTATCACAAGGACAGAAAACCAAACACTGCATATTCTCACTCATAGGTGGGAATTGAACAATAAGAACACTTGGACACAGGGTGGGGAACATCACACACCGGGGCCTGTTGTGGGGTGGGGGGAGTGGGAAGGATAGCATTAAGAGATATACCTAATGTAAATGATGAGTTAATGGGTGCAGCACACCAACATGGCACATGTATACATATGTAACAAACCTGCATGTTGTGCACATGTACCCTAGAACTTAAAGTATAATTAAAACAAAACAAAACAAAACAAAAACCTACTGCTACCAATGAGTTGGCATTCACACCTCCTATTTTTCATTGTTTATGTCTTCAAAAAGTTGAATCAAGGCACACATTCCACAGGTCTACAGGTGACCCTGAGACTCAGGATGGGGTTCCTTCCTTCATCATTGTGATTGCAGGGACAGAGTAAATATCAAAGCTATCAGTGTGCAAACTGTGTGTTTTCTTTATCTAATTAAGCTCTGACACCACTTTTATTACAATCACTTTACGCTTCCAAGGTATCTTGCTCTAATTCTCAGTAATTGGTAGGTTGATTATAGCAGCTCTTGCTTCCTTAATTAGGCATGTTTCTTACTTCAGGGCTAACGTTGGCTTCCCATTGTCTCAGTTAATAAGTTTTTAATATTTTAAATTATCTGTTTGTTTTTCTTGGCCCTCTTCCACTAAAATTAATCTTTCCTCATGATGTGTTTGCTGTTGTAGCGAAGGCTGAGGCAAGACCCAGGTCACCACAGAAAGATGAGCCAGCCCCAGGAAGTGGCCTCCAGTCAAAGGAGTCCAGGTGTTTTGAATTAGAAGTGGAATGAACTGTGTTCCTGGCGTGGGATTCCCAGATCAAAATGAACTTTGGGCTAATGAAGTGAGAAATGATTGCATCCAGAAAGGTTAAGTGAGTGGTTTCGGCCTCCAAAATTCCTGAGCCCCTATGTGTTGCACATCCAAATAACCTAATATTTTTCTAGTTCCTATGAAAGTGATTCTCCAGGCCTCCTCTCAGCCCCTTTCCTAATTCTCAACTCACACGACCTAACGGATGGGAATGCAATAGGAAGTTGACTATGCTGTAGACATCCCAAAGTTCAGAGAGGGATAAAATGTTTTCAGGCACTTTGGAAATACAAAATGTAGATTTAAATGATCTTTAATAATAAGAACACAATTTACAATCTGAGAATGTACATGATCTCAAATGGTATTATTAGGCCCATTGTATTTAGCTGAGGGAACTGAGACCCAAGAGATTAAGGGATGTCCCCAAAGATAATACAGTTAATTCATGACCAGGCTCAGAATAAAACACAGGTTTCCTAGCTGCAAGACTATAATTATGTCATTTTCTTGCCCCATCCATTGCTGTTAAAAAAAAAAACCTTCCAATTTCTCTATTCTATGATTCTGAAAACAATAGCAATATGAAACTTGTAGATCTAAAATCACCCTGATTTCTTTGCGATAATTTTTTGTATAGACTTTTGTAAACAGGTCTTACAATATATAGCATACGCACCATTACATAAAAGATTGGCATGCGGTAAATATGACCCACACCAAGGGAAAGGCAATGGAGTGCCTTAAACCCAGATCTTATAGTTGTGAAAGCTATTGAAAGCCTATTATGTGACAAGCACTGTTATAAGGGCTTACACGAACTCACACACTCTTCACGCAATCCTGTAAAGTCGGTAGTATTATTATTACTATTTTACATTACACTGCTAGTAAGTAGCAGACCTGGAATTTGAACTCAAGTAAGCCAATGTCCCAGTTTGTATACTAAATGCTCTGTTTTATGCAAGTTGTTAATATTTAGTAAATTAAAATAGGCAAAAATATCCTTGAGACAGAGAAACAAATACATTTTCTTCACTTTCCATCCAACAAAAAAGGATACTAACATAAAATGATAAAGTATAATGTATGGGATTCTTCCTAAATCTCTACCTACTGAAATCCTGCCTATAATTTATTTCTCAGAAGCATGTGAAATGAATACGTAAACTAATACTGTTTTTTCAAAGACAGAGTCTCACTGTGTCACTCAGGCTGGAGTGTAGTGGCATGATCATAGCTCACTGCAACCTCAAACTCCTGGGTTCAAGCAATCTTCCTGCTTCAGCCTCCCACATAGCTGGGATTCCAGGCATGCACCACCACACCCAGCTAAGTTTTTAAAAATTTTTTGTAGAGACTGGAGTCTTTCTTACTACATTGCCCAGGTTGGTCTCAAACTCCTGGACTCAAGCAATCCACCTGATTTGGTCTCCCAAAGTGCTGGAATTACAGATGTGAGTCCTGTGTCTGGCCTAAACTAATACTGTGATCTTGAACCACAGCTGAAGTCAACTTTAGCTGAAATTCTTAAACACTTTAACCGGATTCCTTGAATAAAATCTAAGAGATTATGGAGATGTCAGCCATTACATGGTGTTAGCCTTTCAAAAATCTTTCAGAAAACTGTTCTCATCCTTTATCAAACTGATTCTAAGTCACTCTGTTAAATAACATGCAGAATTCAATGTTAGCTTGATTGAAATTTTAGTCACAAGCTAAATAATTGGTTTTTACACTTGTAACCATATTATTTCTATATCCTATCACTGTTCATATTAACCCGCTCATTAAGAATAATAAATTATGAATTATAAACTTCAGGAATTTACCCAATTTTTTAAGAAAATAGATTGTTTCATTGAGAAGTTAAATGATTCATTTAGGAAATTACTCAACAAAACCATCCTCAATCACTCAATTAATTAAAATAAGAAATATCCTAGAAGAACAGAGCCATTATTGTATTCTCGTATTTCCAGACTATGACTTTTGTGGTGTTTAAGTAAAATTATTTTACATCTGATGGAAGCCTGTAAAAATGAGATTAATTTTCAGTTATTCTGCAAATAGCAAGCAATTCCTTTCAGTTTTACTATATGGTTGTTAGTGAAAATGACTGATGCTCACAAGAAGGGAAGGACAATCCTCTGACTTGCAATTTAATTCTTTTTCAAGAAAACTGATTTTTCTCTTAGGCAATTTGAAACTTAAGCAAAAATAGATATTCTATCATTGATTGGGACCTTAACAAACTAATGACCTTCTTCTGGAGACACTGGTTTGTAACCCTAATTTGGGTTTTATGATGATGTATGCAGTAAAGGGGAATCAAATTGAAAGAATGAAACTACTGTTCTCTTTGTAAATTATTTGAACAAACTATGTCCACAGACAATTCATCTGTTCCTCATCTATATAAAATATATTCTTCACCATGCAAACAATAAACTTTTACATTATTGTCTTCTTTTGATACTTTTATTAAACAAATGGATAAATTCACATAGACTAGATTAGAGAAGACATTACAAATGTAATTTCACTCCTCATAGCAGCCATCACCTGATATCATGGAAAGAATAGATGGTTTGAGAGTCATACATGAGTTCCAGTCTAGCCTTTGAAATTTCCTAGCTGTGTGACTTCTAATAATGCATCTAACCTCTCTGAGCTTCAGTTCCTTTGCTGGATACCTTCTTCGTGTCCTCCCAGACGTACTGTCCTCATCTCCACCCTGCTCTCACAGAAGACCAGCAGGGACTATATTGTCAGACATCCTGGCCCACTGGCTTCCCTTCAAGTTCAGCTATGAGAAGCCTGACAGGAGATTGAAAGGAGAGAAGTGAGACTAGGTATTTATTTCCTTCTGGCAAAGTCATTTCTGGGCAGCTCTGTCTCTTGATTAAAGGTCATAACATCTCTGAAGATATCCTTCTCTTTCTGGGGTCCAGGGACTACTACCACTTTCTCCCCTTGTCCTATGAGCCAGGGTGTGGTAACAACTCTGCTATGACTCACCCTGGGAGACTGCATGATCCCCTGCAGGGGTTTACACCTTGAGGACACCTTTGAAGAATTCCTTTCTTTAGCCATCCTTCATTTATCTAATTCAGCAGTGCCATCTGTCTCCTGCTGAAACCCTAGCCTGTACAAAAGGGGACAAGCTCACCCACCTCACTGGGTTATTGTAAAGAGGGTAAAGATAAATGTGAGCAGGGCTGGGCACTTCCTTTGTATTTATTATGCTTGTTGTCCTTATAATTCTTTATCTCAATTATAAATGTTCATTACATGGAAAAGTGAATTTATGATATGCTAAAGGACGGATTGTCAGAATCCTAGGTTTAAAAATCAGTGTGTTATCTCTGTATTACAAAGACTTGCATAATCAAGTGTTGGAGACTCAGGAGGAATCCTACTTTGCCAGAAATCAGGCATTTTGTTTTCTAGTCACACAATACCTTGTTATACACAGAAGGAGAGATTCTTATTCACACAGGCAGTATGAATAGCCACATGAAAGAAAGAAAAAGTATTCTATGAGATATATTGAATCCAGATATTGGTTACATGTTACTACAGATCATAAGTTTAAAAAATTTCCATTGTTCCTTATCATCAAGAAATACCAGTTTGTTAAGATAAATTCTGGCTTTTGAATCCAACTACTATAGTCATATTTTATTTCAAACCAAGTTAAAATACATTAAATATATTTATTATTTTGTAACAAAATAAATATATAGAATTTCTCCTAAATATAGAATGTAATTTGCTTAAGCATTTTTCCCAGGATTTGCAAACACTGCTACCCATTTATGCTTTTTATTTATTGAGCCCACATATTACAAAATAGTTTTCATATGTTTCGGATCCATGTAGCATGTTTGGTAGATAATCATTTTCATAACTTTAACAAATTATTCAACTTATAGAACAGCAATTATTCACCAAAAATGACTTGGTTACATTAGTTCAAGGAACCTATTTATTATTTTCATTTTGAATATGGGCTGATTATGAGAATCCCTGTAAGAAATTACGTTTAAATAGACAAGATGCTTGAGGAACTCTGAATTGTTATGTATTTCCTTAGCTGAAAAAAGAGTATTTTAAAATAGAATTACAAAAGAAAAGAAAATATCCATTCTACTTCTAGGTCAATGGGAAAGTACATTTCTTTGTACTACATTGACATAATAATAGTTGAATATTCATAAGCCTTTTTTGTGCACTGTGAATGATACTAAACACTTCACATGTATTACCAAATTCAATCTTCATAACTCTAAGATGGGGTGTAAATGAGAAATTACATTTGATTGCATTTAGTAAAAAAAAAAAAAAAAAAAACTAAATAATACTGGCAATTAAATAATGATATGGTTTTTGCATGTAACAGGAGGTCCAAAACATGATCTCAGGCAGGTGCAGAGTTCCTCTGTGTTCACAGTGACTCCACTTCCTTCCAGATGCAGTCACGATCCACAATCTCATATTTAAAAAATGGCTTGAAGTTTCAACCATTACATCCATCTTCTAGGCAGGAACAAGAGGAAGGGAAAGACGTAAAGGCGAAAAGGCACCAGCCAGCTAAGTATCAAAGCTGTCAAAGCTCTAATTCATCAACTTCCACTCACATGTCTTGACCATTCTGCAAAGGGTTCTGGGAAATGTAGTTATACAGCTGGGTACATTGCCAATGTCACCACATTTATGGTTCTTTTAATAAGAAAGAATAGAGGAATAGATATTGGTTAGGCAGCCAGCTGCCTCTATCATAAGGTAAGTTCCATTGTTTATCTCCATTTCCTAGAAGAAAAATCTAAGAAATTTGCTTTTGGATGTATCACTAGTAAGCAGAGCAAGTGGCACTACCAAGACTAGAATCCACCTTGGGCATGCTATAAAACCTAGACTTTTTATTTTGTTTATTAAAATATATTTTTCTCTTTCTCTCTCTCTCTTTTTTTTTTTAGACAGAGTCTTGCTCTGTCACCTAGGCTGGAGTGCAGTGGTACAATCTTGGCTCACTGCAGCCTCCGCCTCCCAGGTTCAAGCAATTCTCCTGCCTCAGCCTCCCAAGTAGCTGGGATGCAGGCACCTGCCACTGTCCCTGGTTAATTTTTTGTATTTTTAGTAGAGATGGGATTTCACCATGTTGGCCAGGCTGGTCTTGAACTCCTGACCTCAAGTGATCCGTCCACCTCGGCCTCCCAAAGTGCTAGGATTACAGGTTTGAGACACCACGCATAGCCCTAAAATATCTTTTTCTATTACCCTCATGCCAAAAGGTAAACTTCAAACCTTTCCTTGGGTTTATTTTAAACATTTTCAAACCTATGGAAAAGCTGTAAAAGGAAAAGGAAACATTTTTATACCTCCCCTCAGATTTGTCAATTATTAAAATTTTATCACATCTGATTTTGTCTCTTTATATTTATACCTATACATATATATACATAGACACATAAACATACACACGTTTGTTTTACATGAGTGCACATATTTTATCCGACACCATCTAAAAGTTACCAGCAAACAATCAACGTTACCCATCATGCCAAATACTTCAGATTGTATCTGCTAAGAACAAGGGCATTATCTTCTATAACCAAACACAATTATCACCAGGAAATATAAAATTAATATAATATCTATCATATGATCGATATTCAATTACCCTAATTGTCCCAGGAATGATCCAGGACTCCATCAAAGATCACACTGCATTTTGTTTTCCTGTCTCTTTAGTCTTCTTTAATTGAGGGCAGTTTCTCAACCTTCATTGCCTTTCATGGCACTGAGATTTTTTAAGAGTCTAGGCAGTAGTTTTGCCGAATTACACTCAATGTAGATTTGTCTCATTTGTCTTCAAATTAGATACAGATCAAATATTTGAGGGAAAATAGCTCTATTCTTTTTAGCATTACATCAGAGATGTTTGTGCCCTCATTGATGATATTTTGATCACTTGACTAAGGCAACATCTGCCAGATGTCTACAATATCCATAAAAGTAGCTTTTTCCTTTTGTAATTAGTAATCTGGGGGTTAATATTTTGAGGCTATGTGAAAATACTTTCATTCATGATTTTAGCATATGGGATGATTCTTGCCTGAATCAAATTATTAGTACACAGGTTGCAAAACAGTAATTTTTCTATTATATTTATGCTATTCATTTCTTCCACATTTATATTTGGTATTCTTCTGCATAGATGGGCTTTTAGATTTGTTTTACTTTGATTTAGTTCCATCATAGACTTATCAAATTTATTCCTGTTATTATTTATTTTGATGTTCACGTTTTCCAAAATTTGGCCAATGGGAACCTGTTAAGCTAATTCTTGTGTTCTTTCGACATGTCCCTATCATTTTTTTTACACCAGTAGACTAAGACCTATCATTTTTGAGCAATTCATTTTTTCTGTACTCACCTTATACTTCCTTCAACTTTGCCCTAGAGTTGATCATTTCTCCACATTCTTTTCACTGAGATACGGTATTAGAAACCAAAATCTGGCCATCTGATGAGCTTACCAACAAGGTTTGTTTTTGCTTTTAGATCCTTTTAATAGAGCTTTTGGTTTTTGTTTGTTTTTAATCACTGATACTCCTAATTCCCATCCAATACTACAGGATTCTTCCTCTTGTTCATCATTCCTACTGAAAGTGTACAAGGAATTCCTTTCAAAAATTAATTGAATTCCTTTTTATTTTATTATCCGTGGCCATGTATCTATTTAATGTCTAGTTAAGTTTATTTGTTTACATCTGTATCCCAATTTAGGGTTTTTCCCATTCTTATTAAGATCATTTTATACTATGTTATACCTCCTTTAAAACAGCCAAATAACTGAACTGATATAGTAAGTCTTTCAGTATTACTCTTTTTAAAAGATGTTTAAGTTTTATTTTGTTTTTAATTGACACATAATGATTGTGTGCATTTATAAGGTATAGTGTGATACTTCAATTACTATTTATTTTAACAAGTAATTTTGCTTCCTTAAAATGAAAATAATGTCCTCATTGACGTAGATATTTAATCAGATCAAGATGGAAAAGAAAAATCTGAAGAGCTCACTATAATCAATGAGGTAGTTTGTGTGTGTGTGTGTGTGTGTGTGTGTGTGTTGGCTTAAAGAATAAAATGGCAACAATTATGAAGGTTAAAACAAATCTTTGCAAGAGAAAAAAAGTTGGAGGGCAAAGAATTGTGTGCAAGGAACTTTCATTCAATTTACATTCAACATATATGAATCAACTCACAAACTTAGAAGAGCAAGAAATGTGACTTTATTTTTTAACCAGATCTGATATGAGCTGATATGCACCAGTATAGGCATAACAGATGTTAAATATTAAAATGTTCCATTATCAATCAAGCGCATTCCTCTCCACTATCACTGCCACCCTAAGCCCTACTCCACAAAGCCCCAGCCCTCTGAATGTCCCAGAAATTTAAGAGATGATGTCAGGCACAGCAGGCAGCTGCCAGGATTTTTCAGCCAACCTCTGTTCTGATTGGTTGGTAGGAGTGGTATACAGTTGCTAAATATTTAATATTACCCTTGCCTTTATTTAAATTTAATTTCAATTTTTAGTGCCCATTCCACTGAGTGGCAGAAACAATGTCAGTTATGCCAAGGTCCCCATCTGCTTTCCCAGGGGGGTTTACCTAAGTTCCTGAAAGCTTAAATAGGACAAAAGCACTGGATATGGGGATCTGAAGATGAGTGTGGCAGAATCTTGCCCTTGGTATTGTTTTCTGTCTATAGAGCAGCCACCAAGACACCCTCACAGCTGTTGGGGTCCTTGGTTACTAGTTATTGATCTTGGAAGTTCCCTACTGCTGCCCCTTGTTTTTTGGTTTTTTTTGTTTTGTTTTGTTTTCTGTTTTTTTTTTTTTCCTTTTGAGACGGAGTCTCGCTCTGTCACCCAGGCTGGAGTGTAGTGGCACGATCTCGGCTCACTGCAACCTCCGCCTCCCAGGTTCAAGCGATTCTCCTGCCTCAGCCTCCTGAGTAGCTGGGATTACAGGCTTCTGCCATCACACCCGGCTAACTTTTTGAATTTTTAGTAGAGACGGGGTTTCACCGTGTTAGCCAGGATGGTCTCCATCTCCTGACCTCGTGATTCACCCGCCTCGGCCTTCCAAAGTGCTGAGATTACAGGCATAAGCCTCATCTCTTATTCCCAGCCCCTATGCAGGCTCTGAGGGACTTCCCTGAACTGTTCTTGGGAACATGGAAGGCATCCTGCTGCTCCTACACAAGTGAGCTATGTGCAGAGCTCAAGGAGCTTGTGTCACCCCAATGGTCTACATCAGCACTGTCTAGTAGGAATATAAGGCAAGCCACCTGTGCAAGCCACAAACATTATTTAAAATTTCCTAATACGTGCTTTTAAAAAGTAAAATGAAACTGCTGAAATTAATTTTAATAATGTGCTTTATTTAATCTGATATATCCTGATATCATTTCAACATGTAATCAATATAAAAAATTATTAATGAGATAGCTTCCATTCTTTTTGTGCTAAGTCTTCAAAATCTGGGTATGTTACACTTGACAGCACAATTTGGACTAGGCACATTTCAAATACCCAAACCCCACACTTAAGTTTTGGATTAAAAAACATGCAAATATTGCTTCTGTTTTCACCCAGTGTTGGAATCAGGATTTCACTGGAGTCTTAGTTCCTTCCTTGGATAATAACTGATCTGCTGGTCTCTGCTCTTGCATTCTCCAAACCTGTGTGGAGTTTCTGTATCATTCTTCTCAACCACTCCCAGACAAAGCTTACATTTTGGAAGGAATGAGGCCCTTTCCCAAAAACGCTCTGGCCTCCTTTTTGTTATGCACTGTCTTTCTTTCCTGCAGTCATGCTATGCAGCAAAGGAGAAGAATATGAGATCAAAGGAAACAGGGCAAAAGCCCTCTGTTAATTCTGCAAAACATTTATTTAGTTCCTGCTCTAAACCAGAATTCATTGAAATGTATCACAGCCTCTCCACCTAAGGAAATGATAGTGACCATAACAGGACACCCATGTTGGCCTGGGAAAGCCCCAGTGTATGTCTCTTTTCATGGCATAATTAGAAGCTCCCCCTTTCATTTTCAAAACTGTCTTGGTTTGGATAATAAATGATAGTCACCTAATTATAGTCTCTCAATAGTATTACATTATTCCTCATATAGTCCTATGAAATAAATAACATTGTCTAAGTTTGTAAATAAGGACACTGAGCATCAGGAGGAATTAAGCACTTGGCCACAGTCACAGAGTCAATCCAGGGGCAGAGTTCATTCACTCTCCCTGGCATTAAAGCCCGTGTTCTTTCTCCTCCATTATGCATAGCAGTTTTGGTCATCCTAGGTTCTGCAGGGTCGGAAAAATGTTCTTTGGAGATTTTCCATCTCAATTCCAACTTTACTGCCGCTCAGCTGTCAGCTGGTTGAAAACTCAGGTCCTGAAATGTTAACAGTATGTCTACCCTGTCCCAAAAACGTCTCCTAGGCCAAGCAAATGCGATCTAATCGTTGACAAGACAACCATTAATAACTCTAAACTTTCGAGTGCCAGGTTCACTCAGGGAGAAAATTAAGAGATTTTTGATGACTTTACACCTCATTGGTCACTGAGGTTTGGAATGCAACAGTAGCAAGCTGCAGAACCTAGTAGGCCAATTAAATGAAGGAGCTATAAACTGCCGAGTGCCTAACCTCAGAGGTGCATGGAGCTCCTTCAAAAACAGGCATAATCAAGAGGTAGGAAAGGATCAGTGGGTGGGGGATTTATCAGAGATCTGCTACTTGAATAGACAAGCAGCAGTGGCCCTAAGTAAGGGACTTAGTGAAACAAAGAATGCTTTTGCAGTTGGAGATGTAATAACAGGCATGGAAGAAACAGAAACAGAAAAAAAATCTTTAAAGAAGAATGCAGAAAAAAAATCTAGACAGTGAAAATTTTATAAAACAGAGAGAAATTTTAAAAGACTAAATGTAAGCTGGGCTTACGGGAGCTTAAATACAGCATCACCAGCTTCGATGATGGAATAAATGGGAAATACTGACCAGCAGTTCTCCACGCCTAATGAAGGCAAAGACAGAAGGAATGAAATTCAATTTAAGCAATTGATTCGGTTAGGTACAAGGAACACTTTCTCCATAATAAGGACCAGGCTGGATTTTAAACACCTCATAACCATTGAAGATCCTCCTGTTACATTTCAGAAAAGAGGGCAATGATTGACTTGGGTATACTTGGGCACCCGGAGCACTGTTATTCACTGTGGAGATCTGGACAGCACAAAAAGAAATGTTTATAAATATTATTACTACATGTGTGCTCCATTTCTTCCAATTATATTGAAAACAGCTGCTATCAAGGAACAAACATTTGGGCCGTTCTGGGGCTGTAATTTTCAATTCCAGAATGCACCAATAACTATGACATTTAAACAGTGCTTTCAAAGGCTTAAATAAAATGTTTAAATTACAAGAGAGTTTTAACATGTTTACAAGTTCTAAGGAATTTTTTTTAAAAAAAGAGAGAGACGGTTTATCCGCCCACATTTTTCTTCTCATTCTGGCATCACCTTTGACCCTGGTTATGTTCCCTCAAGACAGGACTTAAAAACCTGAATTATGGGGAGACGCTCTCCCCACTCCAAACCTACATCTACACCCCTCCACCCCTGGAGCCCCATAGGTCTGCTAGGATTGAAATTTGCTTGCAATGATGTGCTGGTAAATCAAGTGGGCACCAGGGAGCTCAGATTTGTAGTGTTTGCTGGTTTTCATAGCGTAAATACTCCCACCATGGCCAATTTCAAGGACAGCTATGTTTAACAAACAGCTTGCAAAATTCCCGAAAACATCACAGCATGTTTTCATGAGTTTGTGTGGGGATATCTATCATATTACTGGCAAGAGAAATTTTGTGAATCCAGTTCTCTGCCCTACACAAGAAATATTCCAAACCTCTGAGCAGTCTTCTATAAAAACAACAATAAAAATAACAGCTGCCTCTTGCTAATCACTCTTTATGTGCCAAGATTTGCAGTTCCTTATAATAACATTATTGATCCTCTATGAAGAACCTTATGAAGCCATTACCATTATGTCCAGGAACAAAGCTTGGAGGCTAATAACCTGAGCAAGGTCACAGATATTGGAAGTTTATAGAAGCAAAATTCAAACCCAAGTCTATCTGCAAATTCCAGGCTTCACCTCTACCTTATCCTGCTTTCTTTTCAGTGAATCCAGTTATCCCGATGGTCTTTCAAAAGCTCCACTCATCTCTCTTCAGTAATCTCCTGCCACTTTTCTTTACCTTCATTTTGGCCCCTCCTTATCTCTTATTCCTTACAAAGGAATTATTTGCCAGTGGAGGGCAGGGCTGTGTCCCAGGCATCTTTATATACCAACAGTGTCCTGTAACTGCCCTGTTAATGTTCCTGCATAAATAAATCAGTTAATTAATGGATTCAAAAAGAATCCAGGTCAGCTTTATTCCTTTGTTTAGACTGCTCAGCATGTCACATTCCCTGGGCATCAAAGCCTCAGGAGTAAGGATAGAGCTGGTAGTAAGATGCAGTGGAACCTTACGTTGAAGTTTATGAAACACTACTACCACCTCCATTGGATTTAGATTTTGTTTTTGTTTTTTTGGAAAAAAAAAAAAATGAGCTGAAAGACTTAAGTCAGTATATCTCCAATTGACTGGTGACTTAGGTTTGTTGTTGCCTATGTTTACATCTCACATAGTCTTTAAAATGCAAAAATTTTAAATGGTCATTTCATTGCTTTCCTGTCTCCTGAATGATTGAGTATCACCTCTCCAGACTGTAGGCTATAACCAGTCACCCTGACTCCCAGTGCTTTGACCTATAAAGTAGACTCATAAAAATTACAGCCTGGAAAGCAACATCTGGGGCAGCCCATGGACAAGGCTGATAAATCATTTTATGTATTCACAAAAACTTAAGAGGGATTTTGAATGAATAATAATAATCACACTTCAAAAGTATCTCAGCATGTACTTTTTAAAATGAGGCACATTGGGGTTTTTAAGTAGCAGTGTCTAATAGAGCATTTCTAAGCGTTTGGCTTCTTTTCATAATGTGTAAATTAGTTAGGCAAGTCAGCCTGCACTTTGAAGGCCTGTGACACATGTCAGATCCAAGAGACGTTAAATTTGATGTTGGTTAGATGTGGAAATCTGACTAATTTCACTTTTTCCACAGATACTTGGGCAATAGGTGATCATTTCCTTTGCAGTATAAGCTCCAGTTCTCCATTTGATGACCCCAGTGCCCAAGGTAAGAGTTTTATGAGTATGTCAGTTTGGTATTTTTGTGGCATACCTCGGAATAACTACTAAATTAAACAAGGAGATACTCTTTCCACATATGCCATTCTTTCAGTATATGGCACAGAATTATTTTAGCAGTCTTTTCTTTGCTAAAAAGACAAATTTTTCTTTGCTTCTCTGAACAAATCAAAGTACCTTGCACAATGAAGGCCCTCAGCAATATTATCTAATTGACGTATTGAACTTTAGTTCTTATAAGACAGCTTGAGGGGGAGATGGAGGTTCAGATTTTATTAGCTTAGAATATCTTTTCTGCCAATGGTGACTTGACCATATCATCTTTAAATACAAATGATTGTTCATTATTCTGTAGCTTAGAACTCATGCGGTATCTTGATGTTTCTTTTCTGCCCTCTTAGATATATTAAAACAAAATTCTTTCCTTTTAAGAAATTTACAAAATTATGGCTCTCTGATGTAAGTATTCTTAGACAATACATATCACATATCTCATTTCAAATAGCTTGTGATTTAGAATCCTACTCAGTTTTCTACTCTTAGAGTGAAGAACAATTTTGAATGTATAATGATATACTATTCTTTATTAGAGTTCTTTATTCATTCTTTCCATTAATTTCATAGCCATAAAATGTCAGCATTTTTTCAATTGTTAGAAAAATTTACAGAAGAAAAAAAATTGTACTTGAGTCTCTTGTTCTTCCTAGGGTATTATTTATGAGGCATTTATTTCCCAAAAGAAGCTGGGATTTTCCGTACTTCAACTGGATACAATCTAAGATGTTTTCTAAGTAGCAATGTCACACTTTACCATGATTGTAAATTACATTTATGTTTTTATAAAGTTAGATTCATACTCACGCAAACAAAACAGCTTAAAACCCATTTTCCCTTTTTGAGATTTTCTTTTCTCAGTATGAGGAACGATAAGTTGATTGTGAAAGTGGTGTGGAAGTCACTTCACAGTCTAGTAAGAATGAAATTAGTTGCCGGGTTGATGCTTGTGGCAGGCAAAGTACTGATCTCCCAAAGATGTCCACATCCTAATCTTGGGAACAGTGAACATTAGGTTACAAGGCAATGGGGAATTAAGATCACAGATGGTCACATGCAATGACACACATAGGCTCAAAATAAAGAGATGAAGAAAAATTGACCAAGCAAATGGAAAACAGAAAAAAAGCAGGGACTGTATTCCTAGTTTCAGACAAAACAGATTTTAAGCCAACAAAGATCAAAAACGAAAAAGAAGAGTATTACATAATGGTAATAGATTCAATTCAATAAAAAGATCTAACTATCCTGAATATATATGCACCTAACACAGGAGCACTCAGATTCATAAAACAAGTTCTTAGAGATCTTCAAAAGACTTAGACTCCCACACAATAATAGTGGGATACTTTAACACCTCAGTGACAATGTTAAACAGATCACTGAGACAGAAAATTAACAAAGATATTCAGGACCTGAACTCAGCTCTGAATCAAATGGACCTGGTAGATGTCAATAGAACTCTCCACTCAAAACAACAGAATATACATTCTTCTCATCGCCACATGGCACTTACTCTAAAATCAATCACACAATCAGAAGTAAAACACATCTCAGCCAATCCAAAAGAACTGAAATCATAACAAGCAGTATCTCAGATCACAGTGGAATGAAATTAGAACTCAAGACAAGAAATTCACTCAAAACCATATAATGACATGGAAATTTTAAAACCTGCTCTGGAATGACTTTTGGGTAAATAATGAAATTAAGGCAGAAATCAAGAAGTTCTTTGAAACTAATGATAACAAAAATACAATGTACTAGAATCTCTGGGACACAGCTAAGGCAGCCTTAAGAGGGAAATTTATAGCACTAAATGCCCTTCTCAAAAAGCCAGAAAGATCTGAAGTTAGCAACCTAACATTACAACTAAAAGAACTAGAGAACCAAGAAAAAACAAATTCCAAAGCTAGCAGAAGACAAGAAATAACCAAGATCAGAGCTGAACTGAAGGAAATAGAGACACAAAAAAAATTCAAAATATCAAAGAATCCAGGAGCTGGTTTATTGAAAAATAATAATAATAAAATAAATAGACTTCTGGCTAGACTAATAAAGAAGAAAAGAGAGAAGATTCAAATAAATACAACCAGAAATGATAAGAGGGATATCACCCCTGATCCCACAGAAATACAAACAACCATTAGAATATTATAAACACTTCTATGCACATAAACTAGAAAGTCTAGAAAAAATGGATAAATTCCTGGACATGCACACCCTCCCAAGACTAAACCAGGAAGAAATTGAATCTCTGAACAGACCAATAATGAGTTCTGAAATTGAGGCAGTAATAAATAGCCTACCAACTGAAAAAACTCCAGGACCAGACAAATTCACAGCTTAATTCTACCAGTTGTACAAAGACCGGCTGGCACCATTTTTACTGAAACTATTCCAAAAACTTGAGAAGGAGGAATTCCTCCCTAACTCATTCTATGAAGCCAGCATCATCCTGATATCAAAGCCTGGCAGAGATTCAACAAAAAAAGAAAACTTCAAGCAAATATCTTTGATGAACATCAATGCAAAATTCCTCAACAAAATGCTGACAAACCAAATCCAGCAGCATATCAAAAAGTTTATCTACAATCAAGTAAGCTTCATCCCCAGATGCAAGGTTGGTTCAACATAAGCAAATAAATAAATATGATTCATCAGATACCCAACTAAAGACGAAAATCACATGATTAACTCAATAGATGCAAAAAAAAGGTTTTCAATAAAATCTAACATCGCTTCATGTTAAAAACTCTCAATAAATTAGGTGTTGAAGGAACATACCTCAACATAATAAGAGCCGTCTATAAAAAACCCACAGTCAATATCATACTGAAAGAGCAAAAGCTGGAAGCATTCCCCTTGAAAACTGGCACAAGACAAGGATATGCTTTCTTACCATTCCTATTCAATGTATATTATTGGAATTTCTGGCCAGAGCAATCAGGCAATAGAAAGAAATAAAGAGTATTCAAACAGGATGAGAAGGAGTGAAACTGTGACTGTTTGAAGATGACATGACCCTATACATAGAAAACCCCATTGTCTCAGCCCAAAAGCTTCTTCAGAATCAATTTCAGCAAAGTCTCAGAAGGCATAATCAATGTGCCAAAATCTCTAGCATATCTATACACCAACAAGAGTCAAGTCAAGACCCAAATCAAAAACAAAATCCCATTCATGACTGCCACAAAAAGAATAAAATACCTAGGAATACAATTTAAAAAGGGAAGTGAAAGATATCTACAAGGAGAACTGGAAACCACTGCTCAAAAAAAATCAGAGATGATACAACCAAATGGAAAAACATTCCATGCTTATGGATAGGAAGAATCAATATTGTTAAAATGGTCATACTGCCCAAAGCAATTTATACATTCAACACTATTTCCATTAAACTAACACTGACACTCTTCACAGAACTAGAGAAAACTATTTTAAAATTCATATGGAACCAAAAAGAGCTCATATAGCCAAAATGATCCTAAGCAAAAAGAACAAAGCTGGAGGCATCATAATATCTGACTTCAAACTATACTACAGGCTACAGTAACCAAAACAGCATGGTTTTGGTTACTAAACAGACACACAGACCAATGGAACAGATTAGAGAACCCAAAAATAAGATCACACATCTACAATTATCTGATCTTCAACAAACCTGACAAAAAAAAGCAATAGGGAAAAGATTCCCTATTCAATAAATGGTGCTGGGATAACTCACTACCTGTATGTGGAAGATTAAAACTGGACCCCTTCCTTACACCATATACAAAAATTAACTCGAAGTGGATTAAAGACTTAAATGTAAAATCCAAAACTACAACAACCTTAGAAGACAACCAAGGTGATACCATTCAGGTCATGGACATGGGAAAAGATTTCATGACCAAAGACACCACAAGCAATTGTAACAAAAGGAAAACGTTGACAAATGACATCTAATTAAACTAAAGAGCTTCTGCACAGCAAAGGAAACTATCAACAGAGTAAACAGACAACCTACAGAATAGGAGACAATTTTTGTAAACTATGCATCTGACAAAGGTCTAATACCAAGTACTTATAAGGAACTTAAAAATTTTTACAAGAAAAAATCAACCCCATTGAAAAGTGGGCAAAGGACATGAACAGATGCTTTTCAAATGAAGACGTACATGTGGTCAAAAAACATATACAAAAAAGCTCAACATTGCTGATCATTAGAGAAATGCAAATCAAAATCACAAGATACCATCTCACACCATTCAGAACGGCTACTATTAAAAAGTCAAAAATAGGTTGTGGAGAAGAAAGAATGCTTATATACTGTTGGTGGGGGAGTGTTAATTAGTTCAACCATTGTGGGATAGTGTGGCAATTCCTCAAAGACCTAAAGTCATAAACACCATTCGACCTAGCAATCCTATTACTGGATATGTACCCAAAGGAATATAAACCATTCTATTATATAAACACATGTACACATATGTTCATTGCAGCACTCTTCACAACAGCAAAGACATGGAATCAACCCAAATGCCCATCAGTAGTAGACTGGGTAAAAAAAACATGGTACATGTATTCCATACATCATGGAATACTATGCAACCATAAAAAATGAATGAGATCATGTCCTTTATAGGGACATGGATGCAGCTGGAGGCCATTATCCTTAGCAAACTAGCACAGGAACATAAAACCAGATACCACATGTTCTCACTTATAAGTGGAAGCTAAATGATAAGAACTCATGGACACATAGAGGGGAACAACACACACTTGGGCCTATCAGAGAGTGGAGGGTAGGATGAGAGAGAGGATCAGGAAAAATAACTAATGGATACTAGGCTTAATATCTCCATGACAAAATAATTGGTAAAATAAACCCCCTATGACACATGTTTACCTATGTAACAAACCTGCACATCCTGAACATGTACCCTGCACTTAAAAAAAAAAAAAGATTGCATATCGGGGGAACCCACCCCCGATAATTCACTGTGATTTCACATAGGTTCTTTTCTATTTCCGTAAGTGTCAGTCGGTCTGATAAATAAAAGGAAAGAGTACAAAAGAGAGAAATTTTAAAGCTAGGTATCCAGGGGAGACATCACATGTCAGCAGGTTCTGTGATGCCCCCTGAGCCGTAAAACCAGCAAATTTTTATTAGCAATTTTCAAAGGGGAGGGAGTGTATGAATAGGATGTAGGTCACAGAGATCACATGCTTTAAGGGCAACAAAAGATCACAAGGCAGAAGGTCAGGGTGAGATCACAAGGTCAGGGCAAAACTAGAATCACTAACGAACTTCTATGTCCCACTGTGCATGCATTGTCATCTTAACAGGGTTCAAGAGCAGAGAACTGGTCTGACTAGAATTCCCCAGGCTGGAATTTCCTAATCCTAGCAAGCCTGGGGGAACTGCAGGAGACTAGGGCGTGTTTCATCCCTATCTACATCTGCATAAGGCAGATACTCCCAGGGTGACCATTTTAGAGGCCCTGCCCTGGGAATGCATTGTTTTCCCAGGGCTGTTAATTATTAATATTCCTTACTGGGGAAAGAATTCAGTGATATTTCTCTTACCCGTTTTTGATAATAAGAGAAATATGGCTCTATCCTGCCCAGCCCACAGGCAGCCAAACTCTAAGGTTTTCTCCCTTGTTCTCTGAAAATCGCTGTTAGCTGTTCTTAAGGTGCCCAGATTTTGTATTGTTCAAACATACATGCTCTACAAACAATTTGTGCAGTTAACGCAATCCTCACAGGGTCCTGAGGCAACATACATCCTCTGCTTATGAAGATGACAGGATTAAGAGATTAAAGTAAAGACAGGCATAGGAAATTATAAGAGTATTGATTGAGGAAGTGATAAATGTCCATGAAATCTTCACAATTTATGTTCAGAGATTACAGTAAAGACAGGCATAAGAAATTATAAGAGTATTAATTTGGGAAACTAATAAATGTCCATGAAATCTTCACAATTTATGTTC
>NW_012110474.1:2668291-2669063 GCF_000951045.1 Mandrillus leucophaeus
ATATGTAGAAAGAGAGAGATTTTAAGGAACTGGCTCACTTGACAATGGGAGCTGGCAAGTATATAGGTCAGGACAGCTGGCTGGAAACCAAGGTGGAATTTCTATGGAAAATCTCTTGAGGTTTTGAATTGATTGAATGAGGCCTACCACATTATGGATACTTTATTGAAAGTCAACTGATTGTAAATGTTAATCATATCAGACAAAACACCTTCATGGCAACCCCTAAATTAGTGTTTGAAGAAACAACTGAGCACCATAGCCTACCAAGTTGACACCTATAATTAACCATCTCAAGGAGCCTCAGTTCCCTGTGCTTTTCCCACATTGGGGATTGTGAAGCACAGTTGCAACAGCAGGGGGACTCACAAGCTACAGTGATAGAAATGACCCCACGAGCTAAAGGCCAGGGACAAGTATTACCCTGGTTGCCTCTGTCCCCCAGAGTATTTCAAAAAGGACTATATTCTGAGACACAGTTTGTACATCCCCTGGTTATTCTCACCAAAAGCAATTTTTCATGAGTATGTGGTGTTTTGCCAAGAAAATTAGAAGATGTCCTGCTTCTTCACCTTTCCCACAATAAAATGAAATGTGGTATCTTCTTTTCATTGTGTATTTTGACTTCTTCTGATTGTAAAAGTAATATATACGCATTTTAGAATATTTGGAAACTTCTGAAAAGTAGAGAGAAAATTAAAATCACCCTCATAATCCTTCTATTCAAAGACAACTGCTGACATTTAATGTAGTTTCTTCTTCTCAGATAATT
>NW_012110474.1:2672493-2673926 GCF_000951045.1 Mandrillus leucophaeus
GTTCAGAGATTACAGTAAAGACAGGCATAAGAAATTATAAGAGTATTAATTTGGGAAACTAATAAATGTCCATGAAATCTTCACAATTTATGTTCTTCTGCCATGGCTTCAGCTGGTCCCTCTGTTCGGGGTCCCTGACTTCCTGCAACAATTGCAGATGGAATTAAGGTTGCTAATCAGCTGACCTTAAAATAGAGAGAGTATCCTGAATTATCTGAGGATGACGCAACCATGAGAGTCCTTAACAGCAAAAAAGGGAAGCCAAGGAGGAGAGTCAGAGAAAGAAATGTAATTAAAAATATAAAGTCAGAGAAATACTAAATGGCTAGTTTTAGAGGAGGAAAAGATCACAAGTCCAGGAACATAGGTGGCCTCTCAAAGCTGGAAAAGGAAAGAAAATGACTGTCTCCTAAGGTGTCCAGAAAGAAACACAGCCCTGACGAGGCCTTGATTTTAGCCCAGTGAGACATGTGCTGGACTTCTGACCTCCAGAACTAATAAACTGTTGTTTTAAGTAACTGAATTTGTGATAATTTGTTGCAGTAGCCATGGAAAACTACTACGTTTACTACATTGCTAAACGAATAGAAAAAGCCCACCCTCCAGAGCATAAAGGAGAATTCAATTAGAACAGCGATTGCCAAGACCAAATCACTAAACATAGCTGCTTATGAAAAGTACTGAGATTGATCAAATGAGCCAGCTCTGGAGATTGGTTGCTCAACAATGTGATGTACTTGACACTACTGAACTTTACATTTAAAAACTGTTAAGATGGTAGATGTTATGTTATGTATATTTTATCACAATTATAAAAACCCAAACAAACCAACGAAAATTTAAAAAATCAAGCTCAGAAAAGTTTCACATGCCCCTGAATACTATAGATCTAGGGTTATTACTTCACAAGGGGAAAGTCTAAGTTGTGCTAATAGAAGAAATATCCTTTCCTCATATAAGACCAGACAGTTCTTTGGAGCAAAAACAAAAACAAAACCAACAGCATTGTTCTCTGTGGTGACATGTGTTTTCTTTTTTTATCTAAAGAAAAAAAAAAGGAGGGAGACACCGACAACCTCTGCTCCTATACATTGAGAAGCCCAGACCACTACAGTCACCCCTTTGCCTTCAGAATCAGCAAACATGAAATGCAAAGAGGCATCATTTGTTATCTGTTCAAAGCCTGAACCTCTCTAGTCTTCAATTCACAAAACTGGACCAAAAGGACAGATCAAACACCTCCAGTGAAGACATGTAGAATTAGAGAATGAAGAAGGGGAGAGGATAGAAAGGTGGGAGGAAGAGACTGTCTTTCAGAACAATGTCCTTTCAGAGGCCCAAAGTCCAATATTTCCCTCTAAGACACTCCGTCATTTTGTCAAGTTTCAACTCATATCCCCTAGGTATAACTGAAGTCTCTGACTGTCAGTAAA
>NW_012110474.1:2675646-2685042 GCF_000951045.1 Mandrillus leucophaeus
CATTTTAGAATATTTGGAAACTTCTGAAAAGTAGAGAGAAAATTAAAATCACCCTCATAATCCTTCTATTCAAAGACAACTGCTGACATTTAATGTAGTTTCTTCTTCTCAGATAATTATTTTTCATTGTATTATCTAACACATCCACAAAAATACTTTTTCCAAGAAAAAATATTGTTAGCAAAGGACTAAGATGAAAGATATCCTACTGCCTATTAAATACATTTCCATTTATTTTTCTCTTTAGAACTCTGATTTTTTTCAAACATATCTCAAAATTTTCTTCTTTCTCCTGTATTTTTACACTCCTCGAGGAAAAAGAATCATGTAAATTACATGGGCAATATTTAAGTTTATATACACTTCTGGGGTTTTTTTTTTTCTCTCTCTCATTTTCTGGAACCTCCATTTTCAATGTCATGTGAATAACAGAAAATGTGAGACCCATTCCCCAGAAATGACATAATTAAAAGCAGCTTATATTGTCTGAGGCTTTGTAGTTTACAAAAGTTGACATTTTTGATAAAAAGAAACTCTTTGTCTTCTCCCTCCAGATCTTCTCCTCTTCCTGTCTTTCCTTTTTCCACCCACAGTGAAGGAGCTAAAAGTTCCTGGATCTCTCTTTCAGTGCCTCAAGCAATTTCTTCAGGCTCTGCCTGATCCCCATTCCAAAGCTATCTCCTCTAACTGATGTCTCAGGCACCTCCTTCTGCAACCACTTTTTTGTTTGATGCTTCAGGTGGACTTTTGTTTGGTTTCATTCTGGCTTTGTCCCTGGATACTGTTGGTTTTTCCCAAGCCTCAAGCTCCATAGCCCAGTAGGCAGTCCCACTCCTAGCCCTAACAACCAGCTAGACTAGAGAAAGCACAGCCAGGAGGGTACTCAGGCATCATGTATGCCTAAAGAAGGAGGACCACCCAGTTGCCTAAATCACAAACTAAGAATTTATCTTAGGTCTCATCCTCTCCTGCGTGGCCTGCCAGCCTCACACTACCTCCCTGCCATCTAACACACACACACACACACACACACACACACAATGAAAGGCAAAGTTCTATTGACACTGCCTCTTGAATACTTGTGGAATTTATATCATCTCCTTTACATCTTCATTTGCCAGTCACTAGGTTATGCCCTCATAATTTCTTACTTAAAATTTTGCAAGTGTCTTTCTGTCTTAGGTTGCCTGGAAACGATCTCTGAAATGGAGATTTCTGTGCAGGAAGTTTATTAGAGAATGCACTAAGACCACTATCTGGAAGGAAGTGAGGGAAATAGGATTAGACAGAAGTAGAAGTTGAACTGAGATGCAGATACAGTGTCAGCTCATCCTACAGGAGCTCTGAAGCTAAGATGGCTCTTAAGAGTTGTCCCAGACTGAGGAAAATAGGGTGGCTAACACGTAGAGACCAGTCATTGAACACAGGCTCTCCCCAGACAGGAGAGGTGATCTGGGCAGCACACTACAACACCCACTATAGGTTTCTCTCTTGAAAAGTGGTCAACCAGTTTCCCTGTGTCCTGTCTCTATACTGTTTCCATGGTAATAATATGTAAACATCAGTATGATTATGCCATTGTCTATTGTATAATGTTTCAATGCTTGGCTATACTTTTTGGAGAAACTTCATCTCTTTGGCATGGATGGCAAACCCAGTGAGATCTGGCCTTGCATCTTGCAGTCAGCCACATATCCTACCACATACCCAAGGGAACCTGAGGTCTAGTCACACTAGATTACATAATCTGTCTTAGCTCCATACATGCCCTCTTTATCTTCCATCTGTCTCAACCAAAAGCCCTCAACTTTTACCCTGCTAAGTTACATTTTCAAACAGTAGAAATACTATCTAAAAAGACAGTAGGCAATTTCTCAAAATGGGACAGGGGGAAATAGTCAACCAGTTTAAAAATATAACAAAATTTTATTTTATGTTTAAAAATATAACAAATGCCAGTTTTCAAAAGAAAATTATAATGACTAAGAATTTTCCCTTTTTATATGGAACCTATGGTTATGAAGTAAAACCTTGAAGAAATATAGTTAAACAATAACATCAGTTATCCAGCCATCTTTACCAGCTAGAGTCCGCCAGGTGTTTTGCATGCATCATTGCTCATGTTCATGACACTGAAGCCTTGAACTATATTAGCCATTTTACAAAGAAAGAAACTGAAATTCAAAAAAGTTAAGCAACTTGTTCATTATAAACATAAGGGGCAAAACCGAGATTTGACCCCACGTTGACCAACTCCAAAGCCTATGCTCTTAAAATTTCTTTTACTTAGTTCATTGGCATCAGAGCTTTGGCCAAGAAAAAACAAATGGCCAAATGTGATTTGGTCATAACTATGCCAGAACATATTTTTGTCAAATTTGAAAGTGTTTATTCAATTATGACAGATCAGAGAGTTTTCTCTTTTGAGGATCACCCACCATGAAGCAGTACTACACAAACAGAACTCACTTAGCATGAAGAAGAAAAGGTTATGGAAAGAAATGAATATGCTTTCTCATGATAAAATTCATAATATCAAGAATGAAATTAAAAGGTGAGAGCTAGATTCATAGCACTTACAATTTATTAAAACTAGTAAACCCATCAGGGAAAAATATAGCCTCATATGAATTACATGTGTGTGTTATACTATTCTTCTGAAAAAGTTAAGGACTGAGCAAAACGTCTTTGAAAACAAGGTTGCCTTCAACCAAAAATGGCTGAAACTGAAACTGTGGTCTGTTTAACTGTACCAAAAAAATTACACAAGGACAGTAAAATGAATAGAAAAACAAATAATCCAATTTTTTTCAATAAGCAGTAGAAAATAAGTGAGACAATAAAGTCCTTTCCTGAAGATAATGAGGCAAAAATATTTTGAACCTACAAATTGTTATTAATTTTGCCTGCCCAGCCCCTCTTCATGCAGTAGACTCTACTGAGGACACCACAGAAGGATGGGATTTTTTGTTCATTCATTCATTCATGCAATAAATATGTATTGAATAGCTACTATGTCAGATGCTACAATAATCACTGGGAAAGCTGAGATAAATACAACAAAGACCTTGACATCATCTAGCTTATATTCTAGTGAGAGAAATAGACAGTAGCTATTTAAGCAAATAAATAAATAGTAATAAGTGTTATGAATTAAAATAAGAAAGGAGAATGAGATTGGGGAAAGAAAAGTTTTTCTAAGGTAGTTGAGGAAGGCCGCCTTGAGGAATAATATTTGAACAGGGACTTGAATAACAAAAAAAGAAGCTGATAGGTGAAGACAAGTGTTTCAGGAAAAGAGAAAAGCAAAAGTAAACCATAGATGTAGGAAAAGTTTACGCCTAAGTAAAATCCAGAGTACTCTGCCTGAGTGGAAAAATGTTAGAGAAAGAGAAGAGATTACATCATAGAAAGGGTTGGCATCCAATCAGGGGCTTATATGATTTGGAATCTGGAATGTTTATTCTTAGTGAGACTGATAGCTAATAGGCAGCTGTCAGCAGGGGAGTGACAGGATAGAGAAACAACTGTAGAGGAGCAAGAGATAGTGGTGACTTGGACCAAAGTGGAAGCGGTGGAGATGAGGAGAGGTGGTCAAATTCCAGGTATATATTCAAAGTAGGACCATTTGTGGTGATGCAGCTACATGGAATCAAAAGAAAATCGAAGACAACTCCTGGGTTTTTTTTTTTTTTTAATCTAAGCAGAAATTAGACCCCTATTTGTCACTCCATATAAAAATCAACTCAAAATGAATCAAAGACCTAAATGTAAGACCAGGAACTATGAAATAATTAAAAAGAAAACATAGGGAAAGTGTTTTAGGACATTGGTCTGGTAAAAGATTTTTATGAATAAGACCTCAAAAGCACAGGCTACAAAAGCAAAACAAACAAACAGAAAGAAATGAGATTATATAAAAACTATAAAACATCTGCACATCAAAGAAAACAATCAAAAAAGTGAAAAGACAACCTACAGAATGGAAGCAAATATTTGCAAACTATTCATTCAACAGGGGATTAACATCCAGAAAATACAAGGAACTCAAACATCTCAACAGCAAAAAAAAAATCCAATTTAAAAAATGGACAAATGATCTGAACAGACGTTTCTCAAAAGAAGACATACAAATGGCCAACAGATATCATTTTACTCCAGTTAGGATGGTTATTATCAAAAAGACAAACAATAACAAATGCTGGTAAGGATGTGGAAAAAGGAGAACTCATACACTGTTGGTGGGAATGTAAGCCAGTACAACCAATATGGAGAACCGTATAGAGGTTCTTCAAAAAACTACCAATAGTACTAGCAGATGATCCAGCAATCCTACTGCAGGGTATATCTCTAAAGGAAAGGAAATTAGTATATCAAAGAGATGTCTGTACCCCCATGTTTATCACAACCCTATTCACAATAGCCATGCTATGAAGTCAACTTAGGTGTTCAACGAGAGATGAATGGACAAAGAAAATGTTGTGTATAGGCACAATGGAATACTATTCAGCCATAAAAAATTAATAAATACTGTCACTCACAGAAATTTGGATGGAACTAGGTGACATTACGTTAAGTGAAATTGACCACAATAGGAAAGTTAAACACTGCATGTTCTCACTCATATGTAGATACTGAAAACAGTTGTAAAAAGTAGAACAGAGGATAATAGAGACTGAAAACAGTAGAGAAAATGGGGGAATAGGGAGAGATTTGTTAAAGGATACAAAATTACAACTAAATAGGAGAAATAAGTGCTAGTGTTCTATACCACTGTAGGATGACTATAGTTATTGAATGTTCCCAACAAAAAGATAAATATGCTAATTACCCCATCTGATAACTATACATTTTATGTATCAAACCAGCACTATGTACCACATAAATACATACAATTATTGAATATCAATTTTAAAAAATTAAATTAAGCTTCAGAAAAGTACTTGGTGATACCACTTCATACTAAGAAGGCTCTTTTTAAAAAAGCAATGGGAAATAACAAGTGCTAGTAAAGATATGGAGAAATTAGAACACTCATACATTGCTAATGGTGATGTAGAATGGTACTGTTACTTTGAAAAGCAGTTCAGCAGTTCCTCAATAAATAAAACATAAAACTACCATATGACCTTGCAATTCTTCACCTACGTATATACCTGAAAGAACTCAAAACAGGTGTTCAAATAGGAACTTTTACATAAATGTTTATAGCAGCATTATTCACAGGAACCAAAAGGTGGAAATAATCCAAACATTCACAAAACAATAAATGGACAAACAAAATGTGGTATATCCACACAATGGAATATTATTTAGCTATAAAAAGGAAATGAAGTACTGACACATGCTCCATGGATGAACATTGTACATATTATGTGAGGTGAAAGAAGTCAAACACAAAAGTTCATGTTATACGATTCCATTTATATAAAATGTTCAAAATAGACAAATCCACAGAGAAGGAAAAGGCTAGTGATTGCCAGTGGCTTGGGGAAGGGAAAAATGAGAAGTCATTGATTAATGGGTATGGAGTTTCCATTTGTGGTGAAGAAAATGCTCTAAAACTAGATAGTGGTAATGGTTGTACAACAATTGTGAATGCGTTAAATGTCAATGAATTACACACTTTTAAAAGGCTACAAAGGTGAATTTTACTTTATATAAATGTTACCACAATTTTTAAAAAAGCATTTGTAGTCAAAACAAAACAAACCAAAAGAAACATTCTGCTCAACAGGAATCATGGTAATTGTCTTGCCCAAAGTATCTTCCTTTAATATGGCAGAAATATTGGTATGAAAGAGGAGTTGTAATCAGCAGGCGCAGGAGATTTAAAAAACAGCAAAAGCAGATGTGAAGCGGAGGAACCATAGAGGAGCCAAATTACAAGTAAGCAGAAACTTTGAGTCAACAAAAAGTACACCATAGAATAAAGCTGTGAGTAGAGGATGATAGTTAAGCAGAAGTCACAAAATCAGAGGGAACCCAGCAGAGAATTGAAGACCCAAGCAGGCCCCATAAAGCCTGGTTCCACAGAGAAGCCTTGACTCTTGAATGACTCTTCCTTCTGTTGTAGTCTCTAAATTGTGTCTGTAAGCATGGCCCCTGTACCTTTGGAATGACCTAGCTCTTTCATAGACTTTGTGAAACCCCATCTCCATTACTGCCACATCACTAACTTCATAATAAATCCCCATTATCTGAGATACCATCAGCGTCTTATAACCAAATATCCTGAGTATGCACTACCTCTGTTTTTCAATGACTTTCACTTTGCCATCAACAATTAATTAGCAACTGCAATTGTAGGACAATTTTCCATTTTGTGGCATTTGGAAGCACAAAAATGAAGGGAAAGGTTTATAAGAGAAAGGAAATAATAGTAAGGAGTATGACTGATGAGGCTTCAGGGTTTGTGGTTGCAGGGGTCTCGTGGGTTTTGCAGTATATTTATGTGATTATGTTGTATCGAAATCCCATTAGGTGACTTTATTTTCACAGTCAATTAATCCCTAGAAGTTGGTGCAAGTTGCCCCAAACAGTGAGAGAGCGGTCCAGGTTTTAAGTGGGTCCCGTGTTCCCAAATTAGAGTTCTGACAATCAATGAGGCCGCAAGAATCATCCTGATTTCTTTCAGACCAGCAGATTTGCTTGGAATCCCAGCTTACATAAATCAGTGATTGTTTTCTCAATCTATTTCCATTGGCCTTATGAGTAAAAGTCTTCACAGATTTACTCTTCACAGAGTCTAGCAGTAAATTGCTTGACAGTTCTAGTTTTCTGTGTGGTGAAATTAAATATTTTATTAAAATGTTTTTGCAAAGATTCATATGTAAACTATGCAAGTCTCTTTCTCTGCTTCTTTGTTCTTTGTTTTTTTCTTCCCTCTTCTCTTTCTTTCTTTCCTTGGATTGGGTAGAGTAGGGTGGGTTGCAGGTGGTGAAAGGAGCAGACAGTCAAACGAGTCTTATTAATTAGTGTTTGTAAAAATCCCCTGTTCACCTGGCAGAGGGTGAGCTGTAGATCTCTTCATTCTCATTACAGACAGTACTCGAAACACATTCATCACAGTCGAAAGGAAGTGAAGAGACCCAGAAGGGAAGCAAGATACTGAGATGCTGCCAAGTATCCCAGAGTCCACAACGGAGTGGAGATGAAACAATAGACCCAGGTCATTCCTCTGCTGGAGGTTCTGAGGCAACCAGTAGTGCTCTGCAGATGAACATTCATGACAACTTGCCTTTCAACTGGAGGTGTGTGACAACCAGAAAAATACCATCGAGCTAAAGCTTTTTTCTCCTAGAAGAGCAACTGACTCACAGCAGGATGTTGTTATGTGGACTTCGAGTCTGTGGACTAGTGGACCTTCACCTCCTTCAGGGTGTGGGGCTTTCCAGAGCTTCCAGTCCTCCAGTGAGAACCCTAACCCACATTCCTGCATTTGATGACTTTGAGTTAAATCAAGAAAAGCTTGGAAATTTGGACACAGTTGTTTACAAGTCACTCATATTATCTATGCAAGTCTAAAAATGTTGTAGTCCCTGAATTTAGTAGAACAACGTCTGTAGCGAGAGCAGAATCTTTCAGGGAAAGCTTACTCCTCATAATCTTCACTCCACATATTTCCCTGATATTGGACAGCTAACTTTTTAAAAAGGTTTTTCTTGGGCTCCTTCAAAGCCATGACAAGTACCAAGGTATATCAAAGTTCACCATCTTTTCCATATCTTCCATAATCCCAGTCACTCTTTCTATCAGACACAAAGTGGGGACCTAGGAAATGCCTTAAAGCATCCTATCATCTACACCTATTTGGGGCACATGTCTGATAATACTTACTCCTAAAGCTTAATTCTGAAAACCACCATCTCTCTACTAAACCATCAAGAACATCCCACACACAACACAGGGCAATGATATATCTTCATGTATTTCCTGAATCTAGGTTAATTAATCTACACTCAGCTTCATTTGGCCTAGTTTCTTCCACACCTTTACAACCCTGGTATTCACAGGGACTCTGAGAAACAGTTATAAATAATTCTTAGACTGTCAAATGATTTATCTCTTTACCAGCTCTGGAATGCTCCCTCTACAGTCTGGTGTACTGTAACTTTATTTGAAGTCTACCAGCTTTAACAGAGCTCGTATCCCACTCATGAAGGCAAAATATATGACTCCTAGCTCATAGCAACCCTTTTAATCTTTCTTTCTGTTCCCTGGGCACTGTGACGCTGCTAAAGTTAAAACTGCAATGAAAACAGAAAATACATCCTCATACATTTTTGTCCTCACACTCACCTTCTGTCTCATCCCTGAATGTTTCAAATTTCAATGATTTTAATGTGAGTTGAAATGAATAAGGCTCTAATGACTCTATCATCTACATTTATGTTAGACAAATATGCAATCGAATCTACACAAATATGCATGCATTTTTAATGCATTACCCTAAAAAGAATATCACAAAAGAGGAATTTTAAAATAATGTACCTAAATTCACAGCTATCTATCACACTTTACACATAGGTGAAATTACCTGAAATCACCATGCACATATATTTGGAGTCAGAGAGTTTCTGAAATTTTGAAGCAGAGAAAATTATAACAGTAGGGAATACTTCTGACTAGTCTCTATTAATGTTTTTGAAAACTTGCACTTACCAAAATGTTTTCTTGCTTTTCAAAATCAAGCATTAATTCTTAGGAGACTTTTAACTATTAATAAGATGTGTTTTAAACTTTGAATACTCAGAGTGCTAAACTACTTACTGACTATCATTACCAGCAATAAATCAGGTCTATGGTATCTGCACTGATACCCAAAGTAAATAATTCAATTTCCTCATCTTCAAATTGCAGAGAAGGAGAACTCAGTATTAAATTATAAGTCTTGAATTGTTTGCACTGGCTTGAACAAGCTCAAATGCAAATTGTAATTCTTACATGTATTTTTAAACAAACAGAACATAAAAATCACTGTATGACAGCAAACCAACTGAAGAAATTCAAATTCAACTTGTGTCAATTCTTTTGCAAGGTATCAATAACTAGCTCTGACAAACTGTATGTGCTGAGGCAAGATGCAAACCTTCTCTTCCAATTTATGTAATTTTATTAAATCATTCATGTGCATATACCAATCATATTGTCAGAAATCACTTTAGTGACTGACTTAATGGCTATGCATCATGTTTCAAGGTGATTCTAATTCCAGGTTGGACATTTCACTACCATCAATATCCAAAATATTTACTACTGTCAATTATGTTAAAAGTATTTTTCATTCTAGCATCCTTAACTCTGTTGCTTATAGTTCTGGTTGTCAATACCGCAAGAAAGTTTTCCTGTCGAATGAATTGAAGTCAGCAAGTGCTCTCAAATTTCCTTTTTTAT
>NW_012110474.1:2685492-2732568 GCF_000951045.1 Mandrillus leucophaeus
GTTGGTGGGACTGTAAACTAGTTCAACCATTATGGAAAACAGTATGGCGATTCCTCAAGGATCTAGAACTAGAAGTACCATATGACCCAGCCATCCCATTACTGGGTATATACCCAAAGGATTATGAATCATGCTGCTATAAAGACACATGCACACATATGTTTACTGCGGCACTATTCAAAATTTCCTTTTTTAAAGTGAACTATCAGTTTTGTTGCTATAAGCTGGTGTTTTCAGAGTGAAAAAGAGTGAAGGGTTTGAAATGACAAAATGTTTTCCTTTGCCTCTCAGAGCTACACTTTAAGTTGATGTGTATAAGGAGCATAGCATTACCTGTATTTTGAACTTAGAGAAAAAAAATGCTCTAAAATTTTTTTGAGGACATGCCACTGTCACCACAACTTCCCTCTCTAAGTGGTTCCCTTTGGAGATAACACAGTCTTACCTGACCCCACTGTATGGCCTCAGTTGATTGGCTCAGGAATAAACACTTCATTCAAGCTGTGCCAAGTGAAGCTCTTCCCAGGGATATATTTGGACTGAAACTGGAAAAGTAAAACTGTCTTTTGTTTTGGTGGAAGATATAATATTGAAAACTCATGAACTCTTGGTGGCTCATATCCAGCCCTCTGTCGTGCAAACTAGAAATGATGATGGTGATATACAGAATAGCAGAGATGACACAGGTTATGTCCTGCTGTCATTGAAGTTCCTGGTCATGACTGCTTATGAGAACCAGATGCTTCTCAGCTTTACTGTTGAATTGTTCTATGGATTCTGACAGATAATTTTTAGTTTGATTATGGTTAGTTAGAACCAAAGAATCCAGACCGATATTTAAAATTATTATCTAGAAATTATTATCTAGGTTTCTATAAGGATAGAACCTACAAATTTTGCTGTGGCTGAATCCAAGTAAAATGTAAATGAGTAAATTTTTGAAGGCTGAAGTTTGGAATTCAAGAATTCCATATGAACATTTTTAGTACTATGTACACTTTTTGAAGGTGGTAAAGTGGTTGGTTAAACTACTGCCTGTCAGCTCTTGGGTTCAGATCAAGTAATCATGGAGACTTGAGCCTTAGGGAGCTTGATAGTAAAATGCTACCATGACTATCACAGGATGTTGGCCACTTCCTTCAGCATTCACAAAAATAAAGTATGGGAGAGACAAGTTGATTCATTGAAAACTGACGGAGAACAAAAAGACAGGTGGGATAGCTTTGTTATAAGACAATATTGACTCCATAACATGAAATTTCTGGAGATCAGATAGTAATACAATTTGATGAATTGCAGCAAACTCTGTCTCACCCTGAAGTGTTTAGCTGACAGGCAGAATATTGGCTCCTAGAAATTGGAATAGGTGTATTCCAGAGGATCTAGAGTTATCAGTAATCACTGATTCCTTGCCTTTCCCAGAAAAAGGTGATAAAGCTTCCCATTAAAAAAATGTACTTGAGTTCTAGTTAAACATGACAAATTAAACCTAGGTACCTACTTCTTTGAGCCCCACTTAAGTGATTACTAAGAGAAATAAAAATATATAAACCCAAAGGCAAAAAGAATAAAATAGAAGACAACTGAAAGGAAATATATTAATAAAATTTTCAAAGGTAGAAAGTGAAAAAAGCAGCAGTAACTAACTTTCTAAACAGAGTTGAGAAATGTTTAACTTAAGTGCTTGTAGATGTAAGATACTAACAGGAAATAAGCTAACATATCCCACTCACAAAAGGTTCAGGGTTGAAGATACCAGATAAATGTTAAATGTAAAGTTAAACACATTTCAATTGATGGATTTATTGACAATCTATTTAAATAGAGTAGCTGGAAGTCCTGTGTCCCCTTCTCAAAGAGAATAAGTAAACACCCCTTCAACAATTTCCCAAAAGAAAATAAAAGATTTTTTCTTTCAGGAAACCTAACCAGAAAGGGTCCAGACTAAAGGATGCACAACTATGGCAAAGTATAAGACCAAACTGGGGATTAATGAAAATGTACATACTGAACTATTGGATGCCAAGGCCTTTCATTGTTCCCAGAATTCTTCTCTGGAGAAACTGAACAGTTCTGGATGGAAGATATCTATGTACTGATTTTCAGCATCCTGCCAAAAAAAAAGGGAAGGTTTATCATGTTCACATCCTACAGTGAACTCCATTAGAAAAACATTCTGGTGCTTGATGCACACATTTATAATTTACAATCAACTTTTTAGTGACTCTTAATTATGAACAACCAGGGATCACCAGACATTTGAGAAAATCTTCTAGTGTCAAGATGCGCACCATATTAAACATAAGGGATGCAAAGGAAGGAGACAAACCAGAATTTTTTTTATCCTGTAACTAATAACCTCAGAGAGATAAAGAAAGCAACAAATGCTTATGGAGCTCTTGCTACAGGTCAAGCAGTGTTCTAAGTGCTTTAAGTGTATTCACTCATTGAATAATCACAACAATCTATGATGAAAGCCTTATCCTATTTTACAGATGAGAAAATTTAGTAATTTGTCCTAGTTTGCACAGCCAGTAAATGACAGAGCTGAGATTTGAATTTAGGTGGTCTGGCTGCAGTTCTACCTCTTAACCACACACTACCGTGCAATAACATAAGAAACTACTGTGTGTCAATAAAACAAGTTTCACCAATCAGAATAAGGCAGAGCTCTTGTAAATAGAAATAAAGTAAGCATTCTTTAAAATATAGTATAAGAATCAAAAGATGATTTCAAGGAATCTCCCAGGAAGCTGAATAAAAATACAAATGGAAAATTTTAAAAGATAACAAAATTAAAGTCTCGGTATAAGAAGCACAGAACATCCTAAAAACCTGCAGAAAGCAAACAGAAGCCCATGTACTAAAGAATGGAAATTCAAATAGCACCACTTTTCTTTTTTTAATTAATTTATTTATTTTGTAAGTTTCAGGGTACATGTGCAGGAAGCACAGGTTTGTTACACAGGTAAACGTGTGCCACGGTGGTTTGCTGCACCTGTCAACCCATCACCTAGGTACGAAGCCAAGCATGCATCAACTCTTTTCCCTAATGCTCTCCTCCCACCGCCCTTCCCGAACAGGCCCCGGTAAGTGTTGTTCCCCTCCCTGTGTCCATGTGTTCTCATTGTTCAGCTCCCACTTATAAGTGAGAATATGCAGTGTTTGATTTGCTGTTCCTGCATTAGTTTGCTGAGGATAATGGCTTCCAGCTTCATCCATGTCCCTGCAAAGGACATAATCTCGTTCCTTTTTATGGCTGCATAGTATTCCATGGTGTATGTGTACCACATTTTCTTTATCCAGTCTATCATTGACTGGCATTTGGGTTGATTCCATCTCTTTGCTATTGTGAACAGTGCTGAAATGAGCATCCACGTGCATGTATCTTTATAACAGAATGATTTATGTTCCTGTGGGTATATACCCAGTAATGGGATTGCTCAGTCAAATGGTATTTCCAGTTTTAAATCTTTGAGGAATCACCACACTGTCTTTCACAATTTACATTCCCACCAACAGTGTGAAAGCATTCCTATTTCTCCGCAACCTCACCAGCATCTGTTGTTTCTTGGCTTTTTAATAATCGCCATTCTAACTGCTGTGAGATGGTATCTCATTGTGGTTTTGATTTGCATTTCTCCCGTGATCAGTGATGTTGAGCTATTTTTCATATGTTTGTTGGCCACATGTATGTCTTCTTTTTTTTTTTTTTTTTTGAGAAGTGTCTGTTCATATCCTTTGCCCACTTTTTAATGGGTTTTTTTATTTATGTAAATTTGCTTAAGTTCCTTGTAGATTCTGGATATTAGACTTTTGTCAGATGAATAGATTGCAAAAATTTTCTCCCATTCTGTAGGTCCTCTGTTTGCTCTGATGATAGTTTCATTTGCTAAGCAGAAGCTCTTTAGTTTAATTAGATCCCATTTGTCAATTTTTGCTTTTGTTGCAATTGCTTTTGGCAATTTCATCATAAAGCTTTTGCCCATGCCTATGTCCTAAATGATATTGCCTAGATTTTCTTCTAGGGTTTTATAGTTTTGGGTTTTACATTCAAGTCTTTAACCCATCTTGAGTTAATTTTTGTGTAAGGTGTAAGAAAGGGATCCAGTTTCAATTTTCTGCATATGGCTAGCCAATTCTCCCAGCACTATTTATTAAACAGGGAATCCTTTCCCCATTGCTTGTTTTTGTCAGGTTTGTCAAAGATCACATAGTGGTACATGTGCGGATTTATTTCTAAGTTCTCTATTAGGTTCCTTCAGTCTATGTGCCTGTTTTTGTAGCAGTACCATGCTCTTTTGGTTACTGTGGCCTTGTAGTATAGTTTGAAGTCGGGTAGTGTGATGCCTCCAGCTTTATTCCTTTTGCTTAAGATTGTCTTGGCTATGCAGGCTCTTTTTTGGTTCTATATGAATTTTAAAATAGTTTTTTTTCTAATTCTGTGAAGAATGCCAATGGTAGCTTAAAGGGAATAGCATTGAATCTATAAATTGCTTTGGACAATATGGCCATTTTCATGATATTGATTCTTCCTATCCATAAGCATGGAATGTTTTTCCATCTACTTGTGTCCTTTCCACTTCCCTTGTTAGCTGTATTCCTAGGTATTTTATTCTATTTGTAGCAATCATGAATGGGAGTTCATTCATGATTTGGCTCTCTACTTTTCTATTGTTGGTGTATAGGAATGCTTATGATTTTTGCACATTGATTTTGTATCCTGAGGCTTTGCTAAAGTTGTTTATCAGCTTAAGAAGCTTTTGGACTGAGACAATGGGGTTTTCTAGATATAGGATTATGTCATCTGCAAACAAAGCTGATTTGACTTCCTCTCTTCCTATTTGAATACCCTGTATTTCTTTCTCTTGCCTGATTGCCCTGGCCAGAACTTCCAACACTGTATTGAAGAAGAGAGTGAGAGAGGGAATCCTTGTCTTGTGCCAGTTTTCAAGGGGAATGCCTCCAGCTTTTGCCTATTCAGTAAGGTACTGGCTGTGGGTTTGTCATAAATGGTTCTTATTATTTTGATGTATGTTCCTTCAGTACCTAGTTTATTGAGAGTTTTTAACATGAATGGGTGTTGCATTTTATGGAAGGCCTTTTCTGTGTCTATTGAGATAACATCTGGTTTTTGTCTTTGGTTCTGTTATGTGATGAATTGCGTTTATTTATTTGTGTATGTTGAACCAGCCTTGCATCCCAGGGATGAAGTCAACTTGAACATGGTGAATAAGCTTTTTGATGTGCTGCTGGATTCGGTTTGCCAGTATTTTTATTGAGGATTTTCGCATTGATGTTCATCAGGGATACAGGCCTGAAGTTTTCTTTTTTTGTTGTATCTCTGCCAGGTTTTGGTATCAGGATGATAATTTCACCACTTTTCATGAGCAACACTGAATGCTAGAGCACAGAGCAGTAATACCATTCAACTTCCAAGTGAAAATTATTTTTCCTAGCATTCTGACTCATCAGTGAAAAAGTTTGTATATTCATAATAATACAAAAATATCAACCAAAATTTGAGTTATGATTGTACTGGTTGGCAGAAGAAGATAAAAAGGATGTCTTGTAAGAGTCAATGCCTTGGCCGCAATAAAAAATGTTATAAATAAAGGCTAAATCAGGTAAATAAATCAAGAAGGAGCCCCATAAGTAACTTTTGTAAATAAACAAATGTAAATCCCAGAAGAAAAGGCTAAAAGTTGAAAGTAGTTACCTCTGGAAGTGGAATTAAAGATGGAGAGAGATAGGGAGGGGAAAGTCTTCTTAATATGAGCTTTTTGGTAATTCTTTGATTTGAAAACTGTGTGCTGACATTACTTTGATGAAAAAACAACTCGATAAAAACAAAAAATAAATTTTGTGAGTTGCATTCAACTAGGACTCTGAGTGACAACATTCTAAGGCATTCTATTCTCCCCACCCCAGCCTGTGGTTTTCTTTCCCTGTTCTGTGAATGGCACAGCCCACAAGCTTAGTGTTAAGAAAGGGAAACTCTAAGTGCGGAATACAGACTCAAAGGCTTGGCTGAACATGATTATTAGATAACTGAATCTCCCAAAATCAAGTTGACAAGGAATTCACTGGGCTATTAAACTGCACTGCCAAAGGGGGAATACAATAACAAATAAGTCTGTGATTGTTCAACAAGTCAGGCCATGCCCAGGTTTAAGTAGCCTCACCAGTGAGAAGGAAAAGTTTAAGCAACACGGAAGACTCAGCAAAAGAATTGTCCTTCCTCTCAGAGTGATCCAAAGCATACTAGAAAATGAATGTGTGCTGGTAAGTGGACCCCAGGGAGGCTGCAGGATTGTGAAATTCAAAGATGCCCATGAGATTCTTAGGTCCTGCCATGTATCTCAGTGGTCTTCAAATTATTTTACATCTGTAGAATTTTGAAAAATTATGTACCTCTGACATACTGGCATTTAATATTTTTCATCAGAAATTTAAATTGTTGCAAATAACATAATCCCTGACATATTATAAATACTAATACCAAAATAAAGACATTGTTGTCTAATGTTTTCATCATAAATTTAAACAATTAGAAGTAATTTAATTGTTGGCATATTTCAAGTACTGACATTTTGATATCTTAAAATAAAACTGTTATATTACTCTTTTAAATGTATCCAATGGACTGAAAAAGCCATCAGGATTTTATATCTATCATCAGTCATTTAAAAAATACACGAACATGTCCATCTCTAACAGTCAAAATTTTTACATTCACTTTCTCCTTTATCTCATATTTGCAATCTACTTCCTCACATACTTTTTACTACTGTAATATAATTTATGCTTTAATACATGTATAGGTTTTTTTGGTCACACATTATATTTCTCTGTAGCCAAATTTCATATGTAGGTTAAAACATTAAAACATATTTTAATTTTATGATTGTAAGTTTCCAAGCATTAAAATAAATCTTAATGATATTTGTTATTAATAAAGCACAATTGGTTAAAATAATCCAATTGCACAATTCTGATAAACAATTATTAAACATAAAAATAAATTCAATACGTTTATGTACTTAGGTGATAAAATAAAACAGATCATTTAAATGTACAACCAGGACTAATAACCAATGTTTGCAGAAGAGCCTAAGGAGTCAACTTTTAGGTGTTACAAATGGCCCATCCAGCTGCAGCCATGCTTCTCAAAGTTTAATCACAAATGAAAATGCAGAATCTTACTTGACCCAGTAGGTGTAGGGCCTGAGGTTCTATGTGCCTGGCAAGCTGCCAGGTGATTGATGCTGACGTTGCTGGTCTAGGGATCATACTTTCAGTAACGAGAAGCAGTAGCAGTGAAGTAGTAGTTCTTAACCTAATCTGCACTTTGGAATCTCCTGGGAATCTTTAACATGTCCCACCCACTTCCAGACATTCTGACATCTGATTGCACAGTCTGGACTGTGGCCTGGGCACAAGGGCAGATCATCGTGTAGTGTAGGAATTCACCACTGGGGTGAAGGAGCTAGTGCTAAATGCAGTGTGAATGTTTCCTCTTGGGCCTCCCTTTGACTGAGTCTCTTGCCCTGGAAGAGAAATAGTGTAAATCTCCAGGAGCTATCTGAACAAATTGACTGTTGCAGGCAAGGCTGGTTCCATGGCTTTATAATCAGTGCAATTGTATAGGAAGTCATGTGCAGAAGAACCCTGCACTTGGTATCATGCTCTGACTGTCACCATCTTTGGATTCTTAATGATACTATCTTTGAACTTTTTTGTAAGTGAAGTCTGAAAAGACAATGAAGCATAAGCAGAGGACTGCACACCGTTTGCATTTAGGGCATGCCTTGTTGCCCTATTTGCATATACATTCAAGAGTCCCATGAGTGTAAATTTCAGTCGACCAGCAATGCATGGGAGTCCAGCAACAAAGTGCAGGATGAACGTGTTATATCCACGACTGAGTAAACGGAACATTGATAGCCACATTTTCCATTCAACCCAGAACTCAGAAAGGAGGCAATGATGTTCTAGAACATTCATAACTAAGAAACTATCATATTTTTTCTTACTTGTATCACTTTCCTGTATTATTCAAGGACTTTCACTGAAAGTGATGACATAGAAGGAAAGGAAAAGAAAGAGAAAGACAGGGTAACCCATATTGCACACATATCAAGAAGTAAAATAAAAACATTTGAGTTATTTTAAGCAGGTTTTCCACTATTCTGGGAAGAACAAAATACATATGCATGTACAAAATTCAAATTATGTGATTTCCGCATACAAGTTAAATGCTTTTGTATTTGCATTTAAAATGGGCATTGTACATTATAAAGATGAATGGTAAAATGTATGCTAATAATTTATTTCATTTAGGACATTAAATAGCAAATCCACCATGAGAAGATGAAAGAGAGGGCCCATGGAATACAGAAAAAAAGCTTTATATTTTAGAACCTTAAAAGCACTTTTTTTCCTGTTTTTCATTTAAGGGGACCAAAATTTTCGTTTTGCATTGGGTACCAGAAATTATACAGCCAACTCAGGTAGTAGATTAAAGACAGCATTGCTCCTGGTGACCAAGACTCAGTAGAGTTCCCATCTCCCACTCTCTCTTGTGCATCAGGGCCTGATCTTCTCCCGTCAGTATTCCACATGCTAAGACTCTTAGAGCAGAGGTGGGAATTACTTATCCTTGGCTTATTTACTCCTCCAAGAAGTACCAGTCTAATTATCAAAAATTGGATTGCTTTATCTTACTTAGGGAAACACAGATTAAATTCCAGTTTAGTGACAGAATTTAAAGTATTTTGGTGGCTCGATTATGTTAATCAGTTTTAAATTATCTCTATTTACTTAAAGCAGAAAATTCTAAACCAAAATATACTCAAAATCTGAATCCAAACAAATTCATTTTGACTCTTATTTTAGCTTTTCTTAAAAATGTGTATTTTGAAACTTTCCGATGCTGTTCTTTCTTTTATAATCCACGCTTTATATCTTTCCAATACATACATCAAGGGAATTTAATTAGAATTGCCACAGTTAAGTGTTTTCTCAAAATAATCTTGAACTAGACAATTTAAATAATGCTGTGGATTAAAATTATGTCAACAATTTACATTTCTTAATGAGACGTTTGTAATTTCCATTCTTAGGAAAGTACACTATACTGGCCTGTTAATATCTTGCAGAGTGCTTCCCCTTCATTCACCAGTCAGAGACCCTGCCTTGTTCCTAAATAGTCAAAAAAGTCATCTCTATGTGGCGCCTAATTCCTATTAGAAAATTAAACAGAGCTGGACACAGTGGCTCATGCCTGCAGTCCCAGTTACTTGAGAAGCTAAGGCAGCAGGATCACTGAAGCCCAGTGTGTAGAGGCTGCAGTGAGCTGTGATCGTGCCCCTGCACTCCAGCCTGGACACAGAATGTATAAAAATAAAATAAAATACATAGGTAAAATTAAACAAAATAAAGCTTGTGGTAGGCCCTACGTGATGGTAAACTAGAATTACACATTAAATTTCCATTCTGCTAATAGATAAGATCTGCCACACTAGAGAAGAATCCCACTCTTCAGAAGCCCCACTAGCAACCAACATTTTACTCTCTACGAGCTTGAATTTTTAGGATCCACATATAAATGAAATTGTACAGTATTAGTCTTTCTGTATCTGGCTTATTTCACTTAGCAGAACATCCCCCAGGTTCATCCATGTTGTTGTATGGGGGATGTGGGGAAATGTTGGTCAAAAGGCACGAACTTTCAGGTATAATAGATAAGTTCTGCAAATGTGATGGTTAGCGTGGTGACTGATTAATACTGTGTTATTTACTTGAAATTTGCTAAACGAGCAGATCTTCAGTGTCCTAACCACAAACACACCCCCAAAAAAGAGTATGCATGGTGATGAATGTGTTGATTCATTCAAACTATTCATTGAATAGTTTGATTGTGGAAATCATTACACAGTGTATAGCAGATAGGTATATCAAAGCATCACATTGCACATTCTGAGTATTTTTTTTTTAATTTCTCAACTACGTCTCAATAAAGCTGGTGGAGAAAGAAAAAAAAGCCTTCTAAAGAACAAAATGCCTTCTGAGTCCAAAGAGTGAAGTAACTCTGGTGTTGATTAAAAACTGTAGTAGAGAATTCTTACAATTTGAGCAAAGCCTTCTTCTGGAGGTTGGCACCTTGAACCATTTCAGTTTTACTCCAGATATCTGCCAAGCCGCCTTTGTCTCTCCGCCATGAGATAGTCTGGGACTGTCTTGCTTTTCCTGACTCTAGAGCTAATAATGGCTTTGTACTAGAGAGCCCACTCTGCTTTTAGTAAAAGCCCATGCAAAGAATTGTGATCTGGGTGCTACCTGCAGGTGATCTCATTCCAGCCAAGCACTGGCAACAGATGCTCTTCCATCCTGCAGGTGGCCTTTTCACTCTCTTCATACAGAAGTAGATAAGACTGTCAGCAGAGTAGAAAAAGTTGCTTTTGTTACTGAATAAGAATTTTTCAAAATCACAAGTTTATGCAAATGTTTTCCATTTAGCACTGTTTGTCACTGTCCCCTCTCTTCCTTTTCTAATTAGATTCCTCAGAAAAAGTATTATCTCTGCCCAACTTTCATTGTCTAGGTTTTTTTATATGATGATTTATATTTTCTTCAAATTGCTTCAAATGTTTTCTGCACATTTCTTTAAGGTGTTATAGCAAATAATGAATGTTAATTTATTTGAGTCAATATGCATAAATATTGAAGCTTTCTGGATTCACTATCTCTAATCTACTCAATATATATATAATAGATTTGAGAAACTATTTCCAAAGTTATTTATCACCGAAGGTTTCATTTATTTGATATGATCTGATCATGTGAAAGCATTAAAAAGAAATATTCATAGTATGTGATACGGAGACTCCATAAATTTAACTACTTTATTTATTACTTATAGAATAATTTGGGATACAATCCATTCCATGTAACAATAGTACCGTTATTCAAATTAAAAAGCATTACATATTTTTTTAATTGTGCTACCAGGTTTAATTCATTGGATATCCATATGGAAAACAAAACATATATCATTCTCAAACCACTAAAACACAGTTCTAAGTAGATTGCAAATATAATTGTAACTATTAAAGCAATAAAAGTTTTTGAAGAAAATGTTGGAGGATGTTTTCATGGCAGACAAGGAGTTCCAAACAGAGCTATAATAAAGAAAGATTATAAATTGGACTGGACCAAAACAGAACTCTGTTCATCAAAAGACATTATTGAGAATGAAAAGGCAACCCACATAATGTAATATATTTGCAATATATTTACCCAATATAGAATTTGCATCCAAAATATACCAAGAATTACAAACTAATAAGAAAAAACTTGATGGAACATGGAGAAAATGACTTAAGCACTTAAGGTGCACAATGTGATTAGGCATCATGACTACGCAAATTAAAAGCAAAATGCAAAGAAATAAACATCCAGTGTTGGCAAGAATGTAGAACAACCTAAACTCTCATATACTGATGGTGGGAGTGAAAATTGATGCAAACATGTTGGAAAACTATCTGGCAGTATTTACTAATGCTGAACATATGCCTATCTTATGACCCTATATACACAAAAGATGTGTATACATATGTTCACCAAAAGATACAAAATGAACGTTCATAGGAGCACTTTTTATAATAGCCAAAATCTGGAATATACCCAAATGTCCATCAAGAATGAAAAATAAATTGTGGTACATTCAGATAATAGAATACTATGTAGTTCTACTCCCCATTGATACTGTTCAGAAAGAGTATACACAACTATATACAATAACGTCCATAAACCTCATAAGAATAATCCCAAGTGAAGGAAGCCAGACACAAAAGAGCAAATACTGATTTCGTTTACTTCAGGCTCTTGATTGTTTTTTGATCTGGCTTTTTACATGGGTGTGCTCATTTTGGAAAAAAGAAAAAAGCCAAAAACGTAATTTTTACACTTTGCTGAATGTGTGTTAGACTCAATTTAAACAACTAAAAATACTTAGCAGAATATTACGACACCTTGCTGTGTTAGATAACATCATCTCTATCTATAAGAAGTTAGTGTGTGTGTTTATGTGTGTATTTGAGTAAAAAGTTGCCTTTGTGGCCGGGTGCGGTGGCTCCTGCCTATAACCCCAGCACTTTGGGAGGCCCAGACGGGTGGATCATGAGGTCAGGAGATTGAGACCATCCTCGCTAACACAGTGAAACCCTGTCTCTACTAAAAATACAAAAAATTAGCCAGACATGGTGGCGAACGCCTGTGGTCCCCGTTACTCGGGAGGCCGAGGCAGGAGAATGGCGTGAACCCAGGAGGCAGAGCTTGCAGTGAGCCGAGATCGCGCCACTGCACTCCAGCCTGGGTCACAGAGTGAGACTCCATCTCAACAGCAACAACAACAAAAAAAGAGTTGCCTTTGTGGCTCCACAACAGAGCCATTATCCTCAATTAATATTGCTAGTTCAGGTGAATCAAATGTTTAAAGTACTTTCATCTGTTTTCCTTATAGCTGCAGGGTTGAGAGGCTAATTGCTTTGGAAGGATAAGTTATTTTATTTTTTAACTGTGCTTTACTTATTCTTGAATTCAAATTGAGTTAATTTACAACTAAGAATTGAATGCCATTTTAGGATATGAGTTTACAAAATCAAATTTTCTTAAGTTTATAAGATTTTCAAATTTGAGAAATTTAACCCTGGCCTTAGATTTTTCACATCTGGGAGTTTTAACTGTGAGTTAGCTAGTCCTGTCCATAGGAGCTGAATAATTTCACCATTGATCATTTTCTGTCAAGGTCTTCATACCACTGACCGCCTCCATTCTATACACATGCCTAAACCTCCTCCCAAAATAAATAAAACTAAGTCACAAACCCTGATCATCACTACAGTTTCTGGAATTTTCTGAAAGCAAAGAGAGACATTTGACTCTGACGAAAGTGAGGGCCCCTGAGGAAATAAGGCGCATTGATGGTCCCAGGACCAACACTTGGTCATGATTCCCAAAGCCTGAGCAGTCCTGGTTAAGTTATCTAAACTCTATGAGTTATATCACTTGTATAACCATTTCCTCATTGGTGTACTGGTGATAATAATTCTCACTTTGCAACAGAACTATGAGAAGTTAAACTAAGTTGACAAACCATCTGGCCTTGAATAAATGCTGCACAATTAGTGCCTGTTATTTATCCATGTATCCATCTGGAGGTTTCTCAAGGCAGCAACTATGTATTGTTCATTTTATCCTCAATGACTGGCTAAATCCCTAGCAATTGTTAAGTGCTCGATAAATAGTTAAAATGAGTATGTTAATAAGTTAAAGAATTCTTTTAAAATATGTTATTGATGGCTTTCAAATATTCCATTTTACCTATGACCTGATTGGTTCTGAAAAACTAGGTGGACCTGTCCTGTTTTCCTGGAATTCTCTGCCAGAGCACACAGACCAAAACCAAGATACCCACATTCTGAGTTCAGAGAGTCATCTGCTGTGAGGCCTGTTTGCCATTCTATGAGGCTTTTGGAGAAGTGAGAGGTGAAACCAGCTGGACTTCCTTGGTAGAGTGGGGACTTGGAGAACTTTTCTTACAAGAGGTTTGTAAAACGCACCAATCAGCACTCTGTAGCTAGTTGGAGGTTTGTAAAATGCACCAATCAGTGCTCTGTAAAAACACACCAATCAGTGCTCTGTAGCTAGCTAGAGGTTTGTAAAACGTACCAATCAGCACTCTGTGAAAACACACCAATCAGTGCTCTGTAGCTAGCTAGAGGTTTGTAAAATGGACCAATCAGCACTCTGCAAAATGGACCAATCAGCAGGACATGGGTGGGAACAATTAAGGGAATAAAAGCTAGCCATCCCAGCCAGCAGCAGCAACCCACTCAGGTCCCCTTCCACGCTGTGGAAGCTTTGTTCTTCTGCTCTTCACAATAAATCTGGTTGCTGCTCACTCTTTGGATCCGTGCCACCTTTAAGAGCTGTAACACTCACTGCAAAGGTCCACAGCTTCATTCTTGAAGTCAGTGAGACCACGAACCCACTGGAAGGAACCAACTCTGGACACAGAAGGACCATTTCAGCAGAATCTATATTAATATAGAACTACCAGAGGACTAGAGAAGGGATGCAAGTTTGCCACAGGTTGGGAGAATAAAGATGAATAATTTGTGGAGTAGCAAACCATCCATTCCTCCTTATTGGGGGAACCAGCCCCCAATGTTTCATCGTAGGTTCTTTTCTATTTTCCCTAAGTGTTGGCCGGTCTGAGAAATAAAGGGAAGGAGTACAAAGGAGAGAAATTTTAAAGCTGGGTGTCCAGGGAAGACATCACATGTCGGCAGGTTCCGTGATGCCCCCTGAGCTGCAAAACCAGCAAGTTTTTATTAGCAATTTTCCAAGGGGAGGTAGTGTACGAATAGGGTGTGGGTCACAGAGATCACATGGTTCAAAGGCAATAAAATGTCACAAGGCAGAAAATCAGAGTGAGATCACAAGCTCAGGGCAAAACTAGAATTGCTAATGAAGGTCCATGTCCCACTGGGCATACATTTTCATTGATAAACATGTTAGCAGGAAACAGGGTTCAAAAGCAGAGAACTGGTCTGACTAGAATTTGCCAGGCTGGCATTTCCTAATCCTAGCAAGCCTGGGGGCGCTGCAGGAGACTAGGGCGTGTTTCATCCCTTATCTGCAACTGCATAATGCAGACACTCCTAGAGCGGCCATTTTAGAGGCCTCCTCCTGGGAATGCATACTTTTCCCAGGGCTGGTAATTATTAATATTCCTTACTGGGGAAAGAATTCAGCGATATTTCTCTTACTAATATTTTCTTAGAAATGAAAAAAATATTTCTCTTATTTTCAGCAATAAGAGAAATACGGCTCTGTCATGCCTGGCTCCCAGGCAGTCAGACCCAATGGTTATCTCCCTTGTTCCCTGAACATCGCTAGTATCCTGTTCTTTTTTCAAAGTGCCCAGATTTCATATTGTTAAAAACATATGCTTTACGAACAATTTGTGCAATTAACACAATCATCACAGTGTCCTGAGGTGACATACATCCTCAGCTTACAAAGATGACGGGATTAAGAGATTAAAGTAAAGACAGGCATAGGTAATTATAAGAGTATTGATTGGGGAAGTGGTAAATATCCATGAAATCTTCACAATTTATGTTTAGAGATTGCAGTAAAAACAGATGTAAGAAATTATAAAAGTATTAATTTGGGGAACTAATAAATGTCCATGAAATCTTCACAATTTATGTTCTGCCATGGCTTCAGCAGGTCCCTCTGTTCGGGGTCCCTGACTTCCCGCAACACCTCCTCTTCTATCTTTTGGGATAGGGCCATTCTATCAAAACCCCTGCCCAATTCCTGTGATATTGGAGGCACCTAAGCCACTGTGCTCAAGATTTTCAATTATCTTTCGTGCAAAAATGCTGAACCTCTGTTCTCACACAATGCCTGTTTCCCCAAGTCTGATGGCGGAAGCATAAAGAAATGGGCGGAAGAGTGGCCTTGGTACAGAGAGATAACCTAGTTGGACTGTGTTACCATTTGATGTGTAAGCATCTGTGGATTTCCTACAGATGATCGAGCAAACCCTGTAGCAGGTGGTAGGGATTCAGCCACTCATTGTACTGGCCCCTTCAAGAGAGCCACTTCTGGGTGAGGCAATCCTAGCAGCAACAAGATAATCTGGATAACTTGTTGTAGGGGCTACAGGTGAGAAAAACACAAGCTCAGTTGCTGGTCCTTTACCACGGCCTCTGAAGGGACTGCGCCCTCCAATGAGCCAAACATACACCCCACCACTCAGGACAGCCTGCTGCTGTGAGGAAACCTACAATCCCATCTGGACTCATTGATGAACAATAGGAAGAAAAAACCTGCAGGTATGTGTGAAGCCTCCCTCCCCCACTTTCCTCCTCTCAACACCAGGAGGGCAAGTGCAGGAAAGGAGGTGAGTGAGAGAATAACTATCCCAATGTCCACAGTTCCCAGCTGCTAGAGCTTTAAGTCCACCTGTATTCGTGGGAAGAGGAACAGAGAATGCACAAGGTTAGGTCTAATATTTGAAATTCACCTCTCTTAATAACTAAAAATGTTTGAAAAATTACATAAATGACTTGAGTTGTCAGTAAGGGAGTCAAAGACCCCACAGGGAAACAAGGTTTGATGCAGTATAACAGTAACACTAAAATAATAAAATAAAAAATAATGGTAGTAAATCCAAAACAAGTCCATGTGGATGGCTGATCATTTATATAAACCATTTTCTAACTTTCACTCACCTTTCTAGCCTGCAGTTTTTGGACTCATGCAAATAAGACGGCTTTGTGGCAGGATCTTAGGAAATTTTATACCACATGGTGAGCTTCACACCATGCAGTTAGAATAATTCATATGCAGCACAAACCTGAACCAAGATGATTTTATCAGGTGCCCTTCTCCAAATTCCTCCTGTCCTTGTATGCTCTCTGACCCTTCCAGTCCTTTCTCTAATCTCTTCTGCAGTGGACTGGGCTGAACCCTGCAAATTCCATTTCCCACTGCCTTGTAGTTGGGTTCAGGCAGTGGGAACACTGGCAGAATATTTGAGGGTGCAAAAGAGAAGAGGCCAGGGCATTTCTTCGCCTACCTCTCTGTTTTGGAGGCATCCTTGGAAGTGGCTGGACATCCTCCGGGACTTCCAGATTCCTCTGGACAGCTTCTCCCTCTGTGCTCCCAGCCCCTCTGGACTCTGGTCATACTACTTCCTTCGTCCCCCTTTCCTCCGTTCTAAAGCTGGTAGGAAATTCCTGCTGTGGATAATAATGGGGCTGCCTCTTTTTTGCCCTCCTGACATTTTGGATCTTGCATCACTGCTGTAACTAGTTCCCCATATTGGATGTCTTCTATTGAACTACTTGGCATGAGCTGTTTTCTTGGACAAGCATTGACAAATATTCTCTCTTAATCCCATCCCTCCTCTACCACTGTGTGGTGACACTCAGATGAATGCTAAATACACACACCTCATTTCAAGATATGCCGTATTTATTCATTAATATTTAACCTATTGTATTAAAGACAGTGAGAAATACATTAACTGTCTATTACCAATCTCAAGTTTTCAAAAGAAAAGTGATAGCCAACATGAGTAAAAGGGAACATCAAAGTAAGTTTCTCAATCATTGGGAAAAATGGGCAGAACACTGCACTCCCCACAGTTCAAGAATGGATGTGTTCATGGAGTCAGTGTATTCTTCCATATTAGAGCACAAATCCTCGGAAAATAGGCCACAAAACCAGGTAAATTTTGATTGGAAAAAGAATTGGATTTCTTTCACTACTTAATTCTAGGTGCTGGATATACAGCTACGCATGAAACAAACAAAATCCCTGATCTCCTGGAGTTTAGTCTCAAGGAAGAGACACTAAAAAAGTAAACAGATCAACAATATTATTTCAACAAATTGCAAGTGCCATAAAGAAAGATGAAGTAGGAAAAGGAGAAGCATAGTGGCTGGGAAAGGATGTTTATTGATGGTGTCATGGAAGGCTCCTGAGAGGTGAGAAGATAGCAGAGTCTGACTGATGAGGGAAAGTCAGGACAAGAAGAGCATCCGCAGCAGAGGAAGGAGCAGGAATGGAAGCCCTGCTGCAAGAATGCAGAGTGCGGCTGAGGAGTTCTACCCTGGCTCCAGCACGTGCCCTGAAGAGCCTACATTTTGTAGCGCATTCAGATTTATACACCAGTGCAATTATATTTCAGTCATTGTTGGCCCACCTCTCAATTTTTCCAAAACACACACAGACTCCTCAAAAATAACTATCACTGAACTTTTCTCAATAAATTCATTTATAAATGGTTGCAAACCTCCACATTATTGACCTCAGGTCAGCTGGTGTTCCTCTCAGTGATAATCCCTAGAGCAGTTGCTTCCAAGTCACCTGGGGTTGGGGTTCTTGTTTAAAATGCCACTTTCTCATCCCCCTCTCAGAACTTCTGAATCCGAACCCCTGGGCTTGAGGCCTAGACATCTGTGACAGTCTTTCCACGTAACATTTATGCACACTAAGTCTGAGAGTCATTGGGCTGTATACCTCCATGCCTCTATGCCACAAAATTTGGCATTACGTGGTTAGTGAAGCTGCAGCTTGCCAACAAGTATATACAATTTCACAGTGTAAATTGACCCCCTCCACCAAAAAAGAGTCCCATTAAATGAAAAGCAATCAGTCAGTATGGGAATGCCCAAACAAAACCAAAATGCATAATTTAATTTGTGATTCTGACTTCAAAGGGCCAGTTTATTTAATTCCATTTGGAACTTTGTCAACATTACTAGGTATCCCCCTGTGTGTGTTTCTCCCTCTCACCCTGGAGAAGATTGAGCCAACTTTTACTGTGGTCTAGCAAGATTTTAACTTCTGTGTCTCTGGCGCAACTAGTGAGCTTCTACGTATCTTTGATTAAAAAGAATCTCTGGCTATCTCGATTTCTCAGTATACTCCCTCTTTAGTGCCCTTTCCCAGTGCATTCCTGGCAAAGTCACAGAAAATCACTTTCAGACTAACGTTTCTTTAAAAGTTATTACCTCTAATTTATATAAAGCACTTGATTGTCTAAAAATACTATATAATTATATGTTTAACCTTATAGCATAGAGTTCTGTTTGCTTTAAGAGAAAACCAAATAAATTACAAAGTGTATGTAGTCAAAAACTTTTCTAATAAATCAAATTCACATAGATACTTGTTTGGAGGTTTGGAGCAAGTAACCATTATTTCAAAAATAACAAATTGCTTGCAAACCCATCAGGAAGGTCACACAAGAACAAAGTAAAAAGGCCTTTACTAGTTTCAAAATATAAATAAACATACATTACAAATCAAACAATTCAAATTATGTATATGGGGTTTATTATTTCTAACAATTGATACTATTTTTGTTACCTTTGGAGCACACTTTTAACCTATTTCATATATATTACATCTGTCTGAATTTTAAAAAATTGATAGTTGCACATTGTCAAAAGGAACATTACTTCAAAAAATTAAAAAGTAGAAAACAATAATCTCTGTTAGTAATGGCTTTTAGGATATTAGGTAGCCCTACTGCCACTTTTAGCCATCACACTTTCTATCTCATTCCATGGAAATGTTGCCATTCCACAGTCTTCCAGAAGTTAATTGACTGGGGTTGGTGAGGACAAAAATCATAGGATTTCAAGAGCAAAATTTCTTGCTGTTTTTCACAACTTGGCCAATTCTCTGTATGCCAAGTGACTTTAGTCTAATGAAAATTAAAATAATTTTTCTAATTTCACAATCACAGGTTGGGTTTTTTTTTTTTACATTTTTATATTTCCATGTCATGACACCCAGATGCTCCAATTTTCTTTTCTGTGAGAGTGTCTCTCCAAATTCCCTGTCAAACTTTGCCCTATTCTTCCTACACTCTGCAAAGGGCAGTAGAGTGAAGCAGCAAGGACTCCAACACATTCTACGTACACACTCCCCTCTTCCAGCCATTGTTGTCTTCTGGTCCTGTGGTTAGTCCATCATACTCCTCGTGTTACCACAAAGACAGCAACCAATAAGCTACAGATTAAAGGGTGCCAAGGATGTGTAACGTTGCTCCCCATTAACCCAATTGCAACCTGTGTTGCACAGCGGTCTATGCTACTCCTTAAAATGTTCACTAGAGGGTGCACTATTTCTTTCCAAATTATTGAAGATGACTCCTAAATTAAACAGTAATATTAAACGCAATCTATTCAAACGTTCCACTATATTACGTTGTCAACATTAGATTTCAAGAAAAATAATAGCCAGAAAAGTCATATTTAGTGGGTCTACTGGACAAAAATGGAAGTAGCAGCAACTATCTACCGTTAGTCCAGTGTCAGGATAATTTCTTCATCTGGAATTCTCAACCTTAGGATGAATGTGACTGGCACCATATGCACTATGGTTTGTCTGTGCTTTCTGTGCACGCGCACACACACACACACACATACACATACATACACACATGCACACACACACTCCCTACTACAGCCAAGGTTCTTGGAGAAAAGATGGAGGGGAAGAGATGCACCTCAGGATAGTAGCCAGACAGAATAACTGTGACATGCTGTGCAAAAACCAAAGAAGCTTGGCCCTTTTTATAGTAGCGCTCATCTCTTTGCTGCTGTATCAGAGGAGGGTAGTTCTTTCCATGAGCTTGTTAACTCAAAGGCAGGCTTCCTTGTCAATGAAGAATCAGTAGGGGAAGCTGTTAACTGTCAGCTTATGGCCAACGCAAAAGTGGAGGTTTTAACGTCAGATCAGAGTTACCTGTTACCCCATGCAAACTTTCATAAGGAGAGCGGGAAAGGGCAAATCCAAAGCTGGACATCTGAGATCATTGATATTCATTATTAAGTAAATGAACAAAAACTTTTTCCCAATAGCAACTTTAGTATAATCCTCACAATATCACTCATTCCGTATATTTTCTTCAACTGAAAATGCATACTTGTGTTTAATACAATTGTCTTTCCATAGCCTCTCAGCACACTCCAAGACACCTGTTTTTTTTTTGTTGTTGCTAGAGTGTGTGCGTGTGTGTGTGTGTGTGTATGTGTATAAAACCAAGGCGCCTGTTTAAACTCAACCTGTTTCACATTGTGGTAATAGTTGACTTTCATTTGTCACCACTTGTTCATTTTTATAAGGCTGACCTCTTTTCACCTCTTAACACTACCCCAGAAATTTCTGAAAGTATCATCAGCACTCCCATTCAGCTAAGATGTTCCAGAACTATCTTGTTCTTCCTGCCCAAGTTAAGCAGTTGCTCCCCTCAAGGGAGAGCTGGTTCATTTTGGGGAATGATAGTACATAGCCCTGAAATCTGGGTGCTTGTCTGCATTTTATATCATTCTACACCACTACTGGCAATAAACTGCCTCATATTAGAAACCATGTGTTTTTAGTAACATAAGAGTAGACTTTCAAATTCAGTCCTTCAGCTGTCGATGTGGAGTAACTGGTGCTCACCAGGATTGGGTCATGATGGTGAGTGTTTATTGCAAAGCATGTTGACCTCCAATGCACATTGATGCCACTGCTCTCCTGGGTGACAGCAAAGTGGGCTGAAATTCAGAAAATGGTTCCCCTAATATGGCACAAGTCCATAACGTGACCACAGCTACACATAGCCAAAGGCAGGCTTATTTTTTGTTGGTTTTTTTACATTATCAAGTACAGCATTAAAAAGAAATTATTAACACTCTGGCAAAATGGGCCTTGGCTGTTAGTCTCTGTTAACAAAGAAGCTATTCAATAAGGTGAAGTCCATTAGATTCACTGTTCTTGCTAATACTGCCCTATGGAATGTAATACATATTCTCTACAGATGACCAATGTATGGAAGGGTCCTGTGTTTGCTTTGACTTTCCTTTGTCCTAAGTAAGAACTTTTACTGAAGTTCTCTTAATTTTTTTCCACCTGTTATACATCAGTGATGAATGTAGTTACTAACCTTATTTCACCTATGGTTTACAGACAAGCCCTTTTCTTTCAAAAAGAAAATATCTTTTTTTAAAGCTGTTTTGAAATTATTTCTCTTACTTCATCCCAAAGAGTCTGTTTTTGAAGGTGGTCTCAAGTTATTTAGCTATTCTAAAATAGAACATTCTTAGCATTTTAACCAAGCAAGGTCATGACTGGAAAAGCTGCTACTTTCTGACAAGGGTCAATAGGAGTCAGAATTAATTGGCACATTTTCAGTGGGGTAAATTGAAAACTTTAATCAGGGACTGAAAGTTCGATCATTTCCAATAGTAGAACGGTCAAGGGGGAAAAGAGGTGTGCTCTTCATAGGCCTCTTAACTGAATTATTCATGATGGGAGAAGATATTACACTCTTATAAAAGTTTCCCTGTGGACTTCATTTAGAATTATTTCCTTTAATCTATTTGGATATTCAGGGGGAGTCCTGCCTAGGGTGAATACTGACTTCAGTGCCTATAAAATTTCTGAATGACTCTGTTTTTGGGATTCTCAGCCCAGGCAACTTAACAACATAGCAACAGCTTTTAGGATAAACAAATTCACCCAATTAGGCTTATGAAACTGGTCCATGCCCATGAGGTCACCTACTCTTGAGACCCCCCTGCCCAAACAAAGTTTTCACACCTCTGTAGAGCAGAGCCTTAATACAAATGTTTACAGAAACCAGAGACCAATAAACATGGCTTCCATTGACTGGTGATAGACAACGGGGAGGGGAGCTGCAAAGCGTTGCTCCACATCTGTCTCACCTCCTGGTTTCCACTGTACCAGACCTTAGGTGGTCAAATCTTCCTATTTCTCAAGAGAAGCTGGTGGATTTATAAGTTCACTTATTGTAGGCATGTCAGATGGGTAGAATGGGATTCATCATACCATCAGTTTATGACACATTATCTGTTTCTTATTTTATTTTATTTTTATCTCCATCCTGTACAATCCAATTTCTCTTCCCCACTGACCTAAAGTATTTCATATTTGTACCTTCAACTTACCTTCCCTATGCTTATTTATGTGTGTATGAATGTCTTTAAAATATGAACATTACTATTTGTGTACATGTAATTTACATAAATAGTGCTAGACTACAAAAATTATGTTATCGAGATCTGTCCATGTGGCTAAATATCTACTTTGTTCATTTCTTGCGACTGCTGTATTATCTAAATTTAGCCTAATTATCCCCTGGTTCTTTGCTAGCACAAATAATTCTGCGATAACATTCTTATAAATATCTCTGGTGCACACTTGTAAGAATTTCTATAGTGTTTAGGGTCTACAGAGTAATGAATCAATTCCACTAAGTACTGCTTAATTGCTTTCCAAGGTGACCATACCAGTCCATATCTCCCAGCAGTACCCAGGTTTCCCATCTCCACACAGTCCCACCAGCATTTGATATGCAATGTTCTAATTTTTTGCACTTCAGTAATCAGTATCTCAGAGTTTTAACCTGTATTTTGTTGATTAAAATGAAGTTTAACAATTCATCTTTGCATGTCATTTTTTAGCCATTAGGGTATGTCTTAAATCATAATCCTTGACTTTTTATTTTTTTTCTTATTTATAAAACTTTATTTTATTATGCTAAATATTAATTCTTTGTTGGTGATAAATACACTATAGATCTTCTCTCAAACTGTCACTTATCGTCAGTTTTGTTTTCGTTTTCTCCAAGTGAAACCCCATTCCTAAATTTTGTTTGTGGTGTTTCGATTGTCCTTTATGAAGCACTGACTGGAAAGCTAAAATGCCACCTTTCCAGACTCTAGAAAGTGAAGGTAGCCAGGTAACAGCTCATTTTGATGTAATGAAATATATTAATTTTTCTCTTTATAGTTTATACTTGAAGGATTTATTGTTTATTTATGGTCCAAGGTCACTCTATCTGATAGATTTATTTTAGAATCCTTGTACATGCCCAATCACAAAGAAAAGTCTCTGTATTTTCTTCTACTAGCTTTACAGTTTTAGCTTTCAATTTTAATTTTTTAAATCTACCTACTTATCTAACTTAATTTTCCCTCCTATTCCATGCTTTATATTCTGTCCAAGTCTCCCAACACAATTTCTTAAGTAACTCATTCATTTTCCAAAGATCAAATACTAAGTGTATTTTTGTGTATTTTTTTATTTCTATTCCTTTGAATAACAACTTAAACTCAGATAAATTTTTGCCCCCTTACTACTCCTCATTTTCTAAATTAGCTTAGCTATTTATAAACATTCATTCACCTATGATCATCTGGAAATCAGCTAGTGAAGATGCAAACGCAAAAAAAAAAAAAAAAAAAAGTTTACTGGGATTTTAATTCAACTGCCTTAAATATTTAAAATATTAAATTATCCCATCCGTGAACATGATTTATGTCCAATATTTTATGTCTCTTTTATATACCTTACTTATATAAGTATGATGCACTTAAAGGTAATTCCTAGATAAGTTACAGATTTTGTAACTGGACATTGGGATTAATACTCAAAAGCATTTGAAATCACTTTTTCGCCTCCTTCCACAATGGAGGCCAGTTTCGGCCAAAGACACAGAAGGTCCCTGTAAAGGGGCTTTCTTCCTCACCTCACATCCTCAAAAGCAAAGCTCGATGAGAAGGAACCCACTGAAATCCACCGGACATTGAAGTCTTCTTATCAGTAATCTTTATAACTGATGCACTCAGCAAAATCCGGACACTGAGATCTCTTCAGCCCAGTTTCTTCAGCCAAACACTCTCAAGGGAAAGAAGTGAAGGGGAAAATGTATAGAAACTTCAGCCAACAGCAATGTTTGTATCTTATTTGGATCTCAATTCAAACCTACACATTGGATAAACAATGTGTAAGGCAATTTAGGAAATGTGAACACTTGGATGTTTGGTATTATTAAGAAACTATATTTTTAGATGTGATAATGATACTTTGGTTATTTTTAAAGGATTTGGTTCTCTAAGAGATACATGCGGTAAATATGTATAGATGAAATGATACGGGAACCCCTCAGAAGGCGGCGGGGAAGACGGTGAAGGCTGCAGCCCGCCGACCCATCCGGGCTCTAATCCGCTGTCTCCGGGTCCCCAGGCGCCCAGACTATGGACCTCTGCCCCGCGGTGTACGACGCCGCCCGCGACGGGAAGCTGCAGCTGCTCCAGAAGCTGTTCACCGGCCGGAGTCCGGAAGAGCTGGACGAGCTGACAGGCCACGTGGCCAGCGCGGGGGGGCGCCGCTGCTCATCCACCTGCTCTACTTGTTGGAGAAAGTGGAGTGCACCCCCAGCACGCTTCGGCCACCTGGACGCGGTAGGACACCGGGTGAACCGGTGCAGCGCCAGGGTGGAGGCTGGTGGCTAGGGGCACTTAGCCGCCTCTAAGTGCCGCCTCTGCCGCCGGCCATCTGGACGTGGTGCGGAGCCTGCTGCGCCACAGGGCCCCGGCGAACCGCACCAAGCGCACCAACTCCAAGCCCCTGAGCGCCGCCTGCTTCCATGGCCACTGGCGAGAACCAGACTCACCCGGAGGTGGCCAACCGGCCCTGCCACATGTGCCTCATGATCTCTTGCTACAAGGGCCACCGAGAGATCGCCCGCTACCTGCTGGAGCAGTGCGCCCAAGTGAACCGGCACAGAGCCAGTGGCAACACTACCCTACAAGACTGAGCCGCGTCCAGCAGCCTGGAGAGACTGCAGCTGCTGCTGGGGTGCCAGACCCGCATGGGATGGCCTCCGCAGGACCCCGCTGCTGGCGCCAGCGTGACGGGCCACACTAACCTAGTGGAGTGCCTCATCCAGGAGCAGCCCAGCCAGGAGCAGGACGCGGGGAGAGAGGCCCAACCAGGGCTACCCCAAGAAGGCCCTCCACCAACCCGGGGTGCGTGCGGCCTCAGGGACTCCATGCTGCAGCTCCTCCGCGGAGGAACCACTGAACGGGGAGTCTTACGAAAGCTGCTGTCCCACTAGCCCGGAAGCTGTCGTGGAAACCTTGGGATTTCTGGGAGCCACGTATTTGGAAAAGAAGCAAGATCTGCTTGGGATCCTTAAACGCTGGAGACGAGCCATGGAGTCACCTGCCCAAACCAGAACCCCAGAAGCTGGTCTTGGCCTATAGCTATTCCAGGGAGGTCCACACCACCGAGGAGTTGGAAGCACTGGTAAGCCACCGGGATGAGATGCGCATACAGGCCCTGTTCATCTGTTAGCGAATCCTCGGAGCCTCTCACCCCTACACTTCCCATTACATCCGTTGCTGGGGCAAGGTGTGGACGAACTGAGGCAATTGCCAACGCTGCATCCGCTTGCAGAAGTGGGACCTGGACGTGCAGCAGGTCAGCCAGCCTCTGAGCCCCATGACCGCCAGCAGCTTGCTCTCCTTCGTGGAACTCTACTTACGTGCTGCAGGACCGGGTGGCCAAAGGCAGCTCGGGCATACAAATCGGCTTTACAGACCTCGTTGGGGTTCTCACGGAAGGGGTCTGGCAAATGGAATGTTTCCCGGACACAAGGAGCTGCAGCTGCCCAAGGAGCCTGAAGACGCGGCCCAGTTCACCAAGGCGCTGGACATCATCCTCCACCTGCTCTATCTGTCGGAGAAACTGGAGTGCACCCCTAGCCAGGAGCACCTGAAGCACCAGACCATCTATCACCTGCTCAAGTGTGCGCCCAGAGGCAAGAACGGCTTCACCGCTCTGCACATGGCTGTGGTCAAGGACACCACAAATGTGTACCACAAATGGAGGCAGATTCACCGCCCTGCACGCGGTCAAAGTGCTGCTCAATTGCGGGCCGACTCAGAGAGCAGGTCCTTTTACAACAACACCCCCCTGCACATGGCAGCCCAGAACAACTGCCTGGCAATCATGAACCCCCTGATCCAAGCAGGGGCCCACACAGATGCCACCACAACGCCTTCAGGAAGATGGCCTATGAGCTGCTGGAGGACAAGCTGCTGGCCAGGGGCACCACGCAGCCCTTCAACTACATGACCCGGCAAAGCCTTGCAGCCCGGGCCCTGGACAAGAACAAGATCCCCTACAAGGGCTTCATCCCGGAAGAGCTAGAGGCTTTCATCCGACTGCACTGACCTGCCTCGAGTGTTTGCACCCTCCCCTCTTCCCTCTCCTGCTGAAGGGAGAAATGAAGGCATGTGGCAGATGCCCGTTCTTGCCTCCTTCAGGCACGAATCAGGAGAAGGGCTCTTCTGCCTCCCTCCCCCTTTACTTGCAGACAGAGGGGAAGAGAAGTTAGTGAGCCTTTGGTGCTAGAAGCCTTCGGGTCATGTGCTAGGAGAACTATTTTTCTCTAGGAGCCCACTCACTCATCCTGAGTTGGGAAAAGAAGCAAGAACTTCACATCCTTTCTTTCCGGGTTTTGGAGGCTTTTGCCTTGTTACCTAGAGGAGAAGGGACTGAAGCCATTGCCTTCCTTCCTGATAGAAACACAGGAAGAAGTTGAGAATTGGTTTGCCTTCCCTTGCCCTTGATGTGGCTGGATAACTCCAGCTAACGAATACAGTGTTAGGACTAGGGGCTCCCAAGGTTCGAGTCTGAAGGTCAAGGAGGAAGACCACCTCTCATTTCTTCCAGCATGATCACGCCCTGCTCCTGAGCTGGGGTAGTCACGAGCAGGCAGGCAGGGCTTTGCCCAGGGTGGCCTGCCACTTGCATAGCTTTTGGTTGGTGTGCTGTTCTGTTTATTTAATAAATGGGCAGGTTGGAAGCATTGCACAAAAGTTCTGAGATTTTACTGCCTTTTTTGTTTTGTTGGTGGATTTTTGTTTTTATATATATATATATATTTCAAGTTGAAGAAATGCCTTTTTGTTTGTTTGTTTAAAAAAAGTTGTTGGTCAGACTTCATAAGTGAATTTCAAGCAGTGAAGATTCTGTGGTGCCTGAGATGCTAAGGCACCACATAGAGTGAGCTCTATCGTGTGAAGAATTTGGTAAGCAAGATAAAGTCCATGGTATTGGTCCCTAAAATGTGGGTGACTGTATGTTTTTATAAAACTCCACTCTACTGCCTTTCAGAGGTGATATGGTTTGGCTGTGTCCCCACCCAAATCTCATCTTGAATTGTAGCTTCCATAATCCCCACATGTCATGGAAGGGACCCAGTGGGAGGTAACTGAATCAAGGGACAGTTTTCCCACGCTGTTCTTGTGAAAGTAAGTCTCGGGAGATCTGATGGTTTTATAAAGGGCAGTTCCCCTGCACACGCTCTCTCACCTGCCACCATATAAGATGTGCCTTTGCTCCTCCTTTGCCTTCCACCATGATTGTGAGGCCTCCCCAGCCATGTGGAACTAAACCTCTTTTTCTTTATAAATTACCCAGTCAGTCTTTGATATGATTTTATTAACAGCATGAGAACAGACTAATACAACAGGCCTCCCCATTTTCTATCCTCATTAGAAAGAGAACTGTTTTTCCAAACAGGAAATAAGGCCAAGCACCAAAGCAGTGACATCAAAGCCTTTGCCATCTAATTCTTTTCCACCTAACAAGAACTAGCACAGTTGGTTTGGGCCTGGGTTGCCAGTGTCTGAGTTAAAACTACAGGCCGCTCAGCCTTGCAAACCTCCCACAGTCTCTCTTTTCCTTGTAGGCATAATTATAGGTAGCCCAAGACACTTTTTTCAGCTTCTCTGAGGATGGGAATCCAGGTCTTCCTGAGAAAGGCCCTAGTATAGTATCAACTCCATAAATCCACTAAGATGGTGAGTGTCAAAACCAACTTGCCAGCTAATGTTTGTACGAAGTCTCAGCTCACCGTCATTCAGGGTAAAGTGCCAGTACTGCTAGAGAACCTGCCCCAGCAAGATTTTTCTCAAGAGCCAGACTCCATAAGCCCTGGCAGGCAGGAGCAGATTCTCGGCCTGTCTGAAGAGCAGTGAATTGCAGAAGGGAAGCCTTTCTGGTGCATCCTCCTTGTGGCAGCCACAGCCCGGCCCTCAGGAGGAGCAGTGACAGTGGGTGCCCAGAAACGTCTGTCCCCTTGGTGGAAACTAGGTCTCATTTGAATTTACGGTGTGTGCTAGGAAATTATGTATTTATTTACAAGAAAAAGTTTTAACTCAGCCAAGGTGGGAAATGCCATCCCTGTCCCTTCCAAAGCACAAAAGAATTAGGCAGTTTAAATCGTGAGTCTCAGTGCTGGTGTTCAAAACATTAAAAAGAAAATATTTGAGGAGGGAAACAAGAAATGATACAGTGACTGGGATTTGCTTCAAAATAACTTTGAGGGTGTGCGCCTAATCTCAGCTGGTCCACCCGAGACTCCCTGAGCACCAACCCTAGTCCCCTGCGCAGCCCCTTATTCGCTCCAACAAGATGAAAGAAACCATCATGAACCAGGAAAAACTCGCCAAACTGCAGGCACAAGTGCCATGGTGGGAAACGAACTGCTCGCAGAAAGAAGAAGGTGGTTCATAGAACAGCCACAGGAGATGATAAAAAAACTTCAGTTCTCCTTAAAGAAGTTAGGGGTAAACAATATCTCCGGCATTGAAGAGGTGAATATGTTTACAAACCAAGGAACAGTGATCCACTTTAACAACCCTAAAGTTCAGGCATCTCTGGCAGCGAACACTTTCACCATTACAGGCCATGCTGAGACGAAGCAGCTGACAGAAATGCTACCCAGCATCTTAAACCAGCTTGGTGCAGATAGTCTGACTAGTTTAAGGAGACTGGCCGAACCTCTGCCCAAACAATTTGTGGATGGAAAAGCACCACTTGCTACTGGAGAGGATGATGATGATGAAGTTCCAGATCTTGTGGAGAATTTTGATGAGGCTTCCAAGAATGAGGCAAACTGAATTGAGTCAAGTTCTGAAGATAAAACTTGAAGAAGTTACTGGGAGCTGCTATTTTATATTATGACTGCTCTTTTAAGAAATTTTTGTTTATGGATCTGATAAAATCTAGATCTCTAATACTTTTAAGCCCAAGCCCCTTGGACACTGCAGCTCATTTCAGTTTTTGCTTATACACAATTCATTCTTTGCAGCTAATTAAGCCGAAGAAGCCTGGGAATCAAGTTTGAAACAAAGGTTAATAAAGTTCTTTGCCTAGTATACAAAATAATAATAATAATAATAACTTTGAGGCCACATGTTTATAATGATTGAGGTTGAGTTATAGATGCATTCGGTTGTTTATATGTTCTATTATGTGTATGTTTAAAACTTTACGTAATTAAAATCTACCTAAAGGAGAAAGTATTGATTTTTTCTATTATTTGCTGAAAAGAGCCCAGATACTTTTTCTAAATTTCAGAAATCCATATAAAACATACGGTTTTCCAGCTTCCCATTCTCAAAATTGTTATAAGTTCAGTCTGTTTGGTACTTCTTTCTCACCATTCCAAGAGATGGTAACATGTTTTCTGGGCTTATGAACTTTAACCAGAAGGCTTTGCTCACACCTGAAGATATATTTAGATACAGTATCAAGAAGCAGACCGAGGTGGAAATTCTTTGAATGTCACCAATGTGCACCTTGAGTGGGGAATGGGGGGGAGGCTCCACGAGAAGGGAAGGGTTTGATTGCCGATAAGAAAATGAGGACTAGAAATAAGGAATCTCAAATTTTTCGTGGCAGTGCTGATGAAGACATGGCTAGCAGTCAGTTATTTATCATCACTACAGAGATCAGTCATTTTTTATTTTATTAATACATAATATTTCACATATTTATGGGGTACCTATGTCTGTTACATGCTTAGAATGTGTAATGATCAAGCCAGGGTATTTGGGGTATCCATCACTTGAACGTTTATCAGTTGCCTGTATTGGTATCATTTCAGGTACTCTCTTCTAATTATGTTGAAATATATTTAATATGGCTACCAAGTATAGTCACCCTCGTCTGCTATCAAACATTAGAACTTATTCTATCTAACTGTGTATTTACACCGTAACCAACCTCTCTCCATTTACCCTCCCCTCCACCAACCCTTCCCAGTCTCTCTTATCTATTACTCTATTCTCTATGTCCATCAGATTAAGTTTTTTAGTTCCCTCAAACGAGTAAGAACGTGCAGTCCTTGTCTTTCTGTGTCTGGCTTATTTTCCTTAACATAACAACCTTCATTTGCATCAATGTTGCTGCAAATCACATTATTTCATTCTTTTTATGGTCAAACAATATTTCATTGTGTACACATACCACATTGTCATATTTTCTTTATCCATTCATTCATTGATGGACATTTAGGTTGATTTCATATTTTTACTGTTTTGATTAGGTCTACAGTAGACATGCAAGTGCAGCTATCCCTTTGATATACTGATTTCTCTTCCTTTGGGTAGATACCTAGTAATGACGTAGCTGGATCGTATGGTAGTTCTATGTTTAGATTTTTGAGAAATCTTCATACTGTTTTTCATAATGGTTGTACTAATTTACATTTGTACCATCAGTGTGTAAGAGTTCTCTTTTCTCTGCATATTGCTTGCACGTTATTTTTTGTCTTTTTAATCATAGGCATTCTAACTGGGGTGAGACACTATCTCATTGTAATTTCAATTTGCATTTCCCTGATGGTTAGTGATGCTGAGTATTTTTTCATATACCTCTTGACCATTTGTATGTCTTTTTTTTTTTTTTTTTGAGACAGAGTCTCACTCTGTTACTCAGGCTGGATTACAGTGGCACCATTATGGCCCACTGCAGCCTCGACTTCCAAGGCTAACGTGATCCTCCTGCCTCAGTCTCCCAAGTAGCTGGGACTACAGGTGTTCACCACCATGCCCAGCTAATTTTTTTTCTTAATTTTTGGTAGAGACAGGGTCTCCCTATGTTGCCCAGGCTGGTCTTGAACTCCTGGGCTTAAGCAATCCTTCTGCTTCAGCTTCCCAAAGTGCTGGAATCACAAGCATAAACCACCATTCCTGGCCTTGTATGTCTTCTTTTGAGAAATGTCTATTCAAATCTTTTGCCTGTTTTTAATAGGATATCTGTCTTTTTAGAGATCAGTGTTTTTAAAATCAGATCCCTTGGTTTAACATCAGAGTGTTGTCCCCCAACTTCATTAATTACATTTATCACCACAAATCAATGTCACTTTATATAACATTTAAATACATCATTCCAGAAAACTTAAGAAAATAACTAGTTTGTGTTGAGGTTGTTATAAGAAAAGTCCTATTGATCCTTATGCAAAGCATTAATGTTTCTGCAAGGAGAGTGTGGGGGCAAGGGAGGAAGTCAGAGGCTCTTCCTTTGTAGATTCAGTAAGAATAAATAGATGACTTTATTAGTTAAGCTGATTTTGACTGGAATGAAAGAAGCCTCTTATTGTGGACTGGCTTAAACAAGAAGTGGAGTTTAGAGGAAGGGACACTACAGTGTCTCAGGGCAGAGCCAAAGAACAAAGGAAGCCAGGACACTGTTGGGCCCCAGGCCTTTTAGAACCTGGGATATGAAATATCACAGTTAGTCTCCCACCACTACAGCCTCTCACAAAATGCTGACTTTTTTTTCTCCCTTGATATCAGCCTTCTCCACATGATGGAAATCATAGATGCTGTCTGTACCAAGATTTGCAACCTGCAAACTCACCCAATGCTGGAGGAATGTTGGGTGTCTGGAAGGAATGAATCAGCAGTCTGTAACAATGTTGTACAGAAATGTTGTTACCTCTGAGAGAACTGTTTCCCCTCTAAGGTTTTCAGTGTATGAACTCATACGTTCTCTAAGTAATGATCATTTGATCTCCTCTTTTCAATAGTTAGTTTTATTGCTAGCCTATAAATCAGTGTCATGCTAGTAAATGTCTAACAACTGATTCTCAAAAATTAAGAGAAAAGAGAAGGAAGAAAAAGAAAAAAGGCTTTAATTGTAATATTTGCCTGTTTGCCAGTATAAATACCTCCAACACCACCAATGTGAAGCTGCAGCATGACATCACTGAATGCAGAGATGGGGCCCAGTCAACAGTCCAGAGCCCATACAAACAGGATCCCACAGTGCTGCTTATAATTTGTTTAGCCTCTAGAGAGCAATGTTAAATAGCAGTGATAGCAGCAAGCAGCCTTTCCTTCATCCTGATGCTTTAGTACCCAGCTGCAAATAACTTGCTCCCTGTGTGCTCCATTTGATTACATGCTAGTGGGTTCCTGGAGCTCTGTATCTGGACTTAGAAAGAGGGAATGTCGGTCGTCGGCAAAGCCTGAGTCCTGTCCCCTCATTCTCTTCCCCAGACAGCATGAACTTCACCACTCGGTCCGTCTTCTCCACCAACTACAGGTCCCTGGGCTCTGTCCAGGTGCCCAGCTACGTGCCCAGCTGGTCAGCATCGCGGCCAGTGTCTATGCAGGTGCCCGGGGTTCTGGTTCCCGGAACTCCATGTCCTGCTCCACCAGCTTCAGGGGCCTCTTGGGGTCCAAGGGCCTGGCTTAGGGGATGGTCTGGGGTCTGGCAGGAATGGGAAGCATCCAGAACAAAGAGACCATGCAAAGCCTGAACAACCACCTGGCCTCCTACCTGAATAGAATAAGGAGCCTGGAGACCAAGAACCAGAATCTGGAGAGCAAAATCCAGGAGCACCTGGAGAAGAAGGGACCGCAGGTCAGAGACTGGAGCCATTACTTCAAGACCATCGAGGACCTGACGGCTCAGAACTTCGCATATACTGTGGACAATGCTCGCATCATTCTGCAGATAGACAATGCCTTTCTTACTGCTGATGACTTCAGAGTCAAGTATGAGACAGAGCTGACCATGTGCCAGTCTGTGGAGAGCAACGTCCATGGGCTCCGCAAAGTCAATGATGACACCAATATCACTTGGCCGCAGCTGGAGACAGAGATCAAGGCTATCAAGGAGGAGTTGCTCTTCATGAAGAAGAACCATGAATAGAAAGTAAAAGGCCTGCAAGCCCAGATTGCCAGTTCTGGGTTGACTGTGGAGGTAGATGCCCCCAAATCTCAGGACCACTCCAAGATCATGGCAGACATCCGGGCCCAATATGACGAGTTGTCTCGGAAGAACCCAGAGGAGCTGGACAAGTACTGATCTCAGCAGATTGAGGAGAGCACCACAGTGGTCACCACTCAGTCCACCGAGGTTGGAGCTGCTGAGATGATGCTCACATTGCTGAGACATACAGTCCAGTCCTTGGAGATCGAACTGGACTCCATGAGAAATCTGAAGGCCAGCTTGGATAACAACCTGAGGGAGGTGGAGGCCCACTATGCCTTGCAGATGGTGCAGCTCAACAGGATCCTGCTGCACCTGAGGTCACAGCTGGCACAGACCTGGACAGAGGGACAGCACCAGGCCCAGGAGTCTGATGCCCTGCTGGACATCAAGGTCAAGCTGGAGGCTGAGATCGCCACCTACCACAGCCTGCTGGAATATGGCAAGGACTTCAATCTTGGTGATGCCCTGCACAGCAGCACCTCCAAGTAAACCATCCAAAAGACCAACACCCACTGGATAGTGGATGGCAAAGTGGTGTTTGAGACCACCGACACCAAAGTTCTGAGACTTTAAGCCAGCAGAAGCAAGGGACCCTTTAGGGAGCAGGAGGCCAATAAAAAGTCCAGAGGATAAAAAAAGAAAGAAAGAAGGAGTGTGTCATTGTCAATTACAGATGCTGACCAAGGACTGGGGAGGAGAAAATAAAACTGCTAAGCACAGCAGTGCCCCACATCTGCCCCATGGTGGAGACCATGCTCTCTGAGCCAACTGTTGAGATCCACAGTCTATTTTTACCTTTTCTAGGCTATAGACTACTTAGGGAGTGAGGAGACTTAATAATTAGGCAACTTATTTAAACTCCCTTTGCCTCAGTTTCCTAATAATTTAAACAGGGGTATTAGAATATATACCTTGTATGACTTTTATGAGGTTTAAATTAAATAAGTCGTGTTAGGCAACAAATCCAATGCCTCACACACAGTAAATGCTCAATAAATGTTTTAATAGCCATTTTAGTTATTTGTCTTTTTCTCTTAAATACTGTCAACCATAATATTGGTTTAATATGGTCTATATTATATTTTTAAAATGTCCTTCTTGTCCTTGTTTTCTAAGTTCTTTTTGAAAAATAAAGAATGTTTTGTCATTTGCCTTTTGGGGATTTATTACTCAGTTTTTCTTATAGATCTAAGAAGAAAGAACATTCAGTAACTCAATATAAGCCAATAAACTTCCACCTCATGTCTCTCCCTCACATGCCCTTTCTCCATGAGTCCTGGCCTTTTTCCAGCTGGGCTGACTCCCCCATCCAGCCATGCTCATCAACAGTTTTCTTCCTGGCTACTCCTCCCACTCTCTCAATTACAGCCCCCCGCACCAGCCCTCCACAGAAGCACCCTTTCAGCCAATACAAAATACCTTGATCACAATAGTCTGCCTCAATTTATGGCTGAAAAAAAACACAAAAATTTAAGCATAAGCTCCTAAAACATTGTGTTACACAAAGTGGGAAGGGGTGTTATTTAAAAACACAACTAACTGAAGTAGCTTTTTCCTGGCAAGAAAATAGAAAAAGAGACTTAATTCACTCTATGTAAAAAGTAAGAATCTGAGTTTTGGGGGAGGAAGTTGAGTTTGTCGAGTTGCCTGGGAGCAGCCCAGGAAGGAAAGGAAGCTGTCCAGAGGGACAGACAGGTGGCAGAGACAAAAGCAATGACTGCGGGCAGGGGTTCCAACTGGAATCACGGTTAGAATGGTTATGAGATTTTTTAAAAACCTGAGTATTTAACATCCAGAAATGAGTATTTAATACGCAATACATATCCCATCATCCTGAAAACATGACAAGACCTGCCAAGTTCACAGCATTATATGTTCAGAGTACTTTCTAGAGAGAAGAGAAGATATTCGGTGGGGTCTCACTGTTCCCTTCTCCTGCTGATCCAAACAAACGGATGCAAAAGAACTGACTGTATAGGGAGGTAACCAACAGTAACATCAAAAAAATGTCATTTTCCTCAATTCAGCATCTAGGAAATTCCCACATGATGGAGGTATATTAATTAGAGTTCTCCAGAGACAGAACCAATAGGATATATTAATATATATATAGGTAGATAGGTATATGAGAGAGGATTTATTAAGGGAATTGATTGGCTCATGCACTTACAGAGCCTGAGAAGTCCCATGATAGGCTGTCTGCAAGTTGGAGAACCAGGAGAGCCAGTAGCATGGCTGTCCAAGGCTGAAGGCCTCACAACCAGGAAAGTTCACGGTGTAACTCTCAGTCTGAGGCTGAAGGCCTGACAGCCCAGGGGACTGCTGGTGCCAGTTCCCAAGTTCAAAGGCCTAAGACCCTGGAGTTCTGATGTCCATGGACAGGAGAAAAGAGACATCCCAGTTCCAGAATATCCTTTTTGGAAAAACGAATTCACCTTTCCTCTGCCTTTTTGTCCTATCTAGGCACCCTGCTGATTGGATGGTGCCCACCCACAATGAGGGTGGATCTTCCCCAGTCAGTTCCCGGATTCGCACACAAATATACTTTGACAGACACAACCAGAAATGGTGTTTAACAAGCTATCCAGTCAGTTAACATTTGAAAGTAACCATCATAGGAGGTAAGGGCTAGCAGAAGGTCTGGCCTGTGGACCAGAACTGGTGTCCTTAGAGGACCAGCCATTCTTCCAGTTTCCGTGAATGAATGCCCAGCAGATTCCCAGAGCCTATTCTCTCCTGCTTCTGCCTCTCAGCAATGGCAGCCGGAGGTGAAGGGGGAGCATCCAGGACAGAGAATACATGGGTGAATATCTTGGGCTCATCAATTAGACATGAAATTTCAGAGGCTTTGGAACCAAAGCAACTCTATCTTGCATAGGGGCTGGGTAAAATGAGGCTGAGACCTATGGGGTTGCATTCCAAGGAGGTTGGGCATTCTTAGTCACAGGGTAAGATAGGAGGTCAGCCCAAAATACAGTTCCCAAAGACCTTGCTGGTAAATCAGTTTGCTATAAGGAAGCCGGCCAAACCCCACCAAAATGAAAATGGTGATGAAAGTCACCGTTGGTCGTGCTCAATGCTCATTATATGCTAATTATAATATATTAGCATGCTAAAAGACACTCCCACCAGCACCACGACAGTTTACAAATGCCATGGCAAGGTCAGGGAGTCATCCTATATGGTCTAAAATGGGGGGAACCCTCAGTTCTGGGAATTGCCCACCCCTTTCCTGGAAAACTCACGAATAATCCATCTCTTGTTTAGCACATAATCAAGAAAATACCATCAAAATGGCCAACCAGGAGCTCTCAAGGCTGCTTTACCTATGGAGTAAACTTTTTTTTTTTTTTTTTTTTTTTCGCTCTGTCGCACAGGCTGGAGTGCAGTGGCGCGATCTCGGCTCACTGCAAGCTCCGCCTCCCGGGTTCACGCCATTCTCCTGCCTCAGCCTCCGGAGTAGCTGGGACTACAGGCGCCCGCCACCCGGCTAACTTCTTTGTATTTTTAGTAGAGACGGGGTTTCACCGTGTTAGCCAGGATGGTCTCAATCTCCTGACCCCGTGATCCGCCTGCCTCGGCCTCCCAAAGTGCTGGGATCACAGGCGTGAGCCACCGTGCCCGGCCCCCATTCTTTATTCCTTTACTTTCTTAATAAACTTGCTTTCACTTTACTCTATGGACTTGCCTCAAATTCTTTCTTGCACGAGGTCCAAGAACCCTCTCTTAGAGTCTGGATGGAGATCCGTTTCCAGTAACAGAAAGATTTTTCCACAGTGGACACACCTTAGGTCGTTAGCCAGGGCAAAGAGGGAGGTGGTGGTGACAGCATTGTGGGTCACATCACTTGGAACCTCTGGATTAGATCACACCTATTCAGACTTCCCTCTAGCAGGGTACAGTTCCATTTGATGAGAAATGATGCCTTCATGAGCCCTGAATTCATCCACAGTAATCTCTTGGTTACTGCCTGACTCACTGAATAGGGAAAGCCTATCGCTTCCTGTTGTCTCATCTATCCCATGATGCATTTGAAGCAAAATTGTGCCAACGTGAGAAAATATGGGGATTCAAAAAATTATCCAGACAAATGTAATGAGTCACCTTGTTTTTGAAACTCTGCCTAGTTTGTGAAGGTCGGATGCTATTAGTTTATCGTTTCTGCCAGCATTATCAAAAAAAAGGAAGAAAAGAAGAATAAAGCTCAAATGGTTGCTCAGTGATTATGAGAAGCAAAAGTAGATCTGTTTAAATATATGTAGTAGTCATTGCTGAGGTTTATTTACTTAATCTTCATCAATTTGTAACATTAAGGAGGTATAACCTGCAGACTGGGCACGGTGGCTCACGCCAGTAATCCCAGCACTTTGGGAGGCCCAGGCGGGCAGATCACTTGAGGTCAGGAGTTTTGAGACCAGCCTGGCCAACATGGCAAACCCCTGTCTCTACAAAAATACAAAAATTAACTGGGTGTGGTGGTGCGCACCTGTAATCCCATCTGATTGGGAGGCTGAGGCAAGAGAATTGCTTGAACCTGGGAGGTGGAGGTTGCAGTGAGCTGAGATCACACCACTGCACTCCAGCCTGGGCAACAGAGTGAGAAAGACTCTGTCTCAAAATAAACAAACAAAAAATCATTTTTACTATACCCGATAACAATGCTTGAAAAACAAAATTATTTCTTTTTTGAAAGATAGAGGGTTTGAGGTCAATCTGATTTTACTGTTATTTTGTAGTAATTAGATCTTCTAGAAGTCCTTTGACGGCAGCTGTGATGTCATGCATTTTGGAGTGAGAGGTGTTAATGACCTCCTGGAAAAACTTAAGGGAAAATGTATGCTTATGAATCTGATTGAGAATTGTTTGCACAGAATTGACTAAGTTGATAAATATAACACAAAAAGTATTATCTGAGTCCTGAAAAAAGACTGTTTGAAGTCAATCTCCTCAAGCGAAAACAATGTGCAAAATAATGTATATGCAGTACTAAATTTATATATAGGTGAAATACATGCATATATATATATACATATAGAATACCTTTGGAAGAATCCTCAAGCAATTGGTAACAGGAGTCGTTTTCGGGAAGAATGAATAAATGGGGAGTGTCAGGAAACAGTTTCATTATGTGGCATTTTAAATATTGGACCCCATGCATTTATTAGCTAGTTAAAAAAGTCTGAAGCCTTTCTGCGTTACCCACAGAGGGGTCCATACGGCGTTGTTCTGGATTCCCCTCGTAACTTAAAGGGAAACTTTCACAATGTCCGGAGCCCTTGATGTCCTTGCAGCAGGAACCCACTTAGGTGGCACCAATCTTGACTTCCAGATGGAACAGTACATCTGTAAAAGTAAAAGTGATGGCATCTACAACATAAATCTGAAGAGGACCTGGGAGAAGCTTCTGCTGACAGCTCATGCCACTGTTGCCATTGAAAACGCTGCAGATGTCAGTGTTATATCCTCCAGGAATACTGGCCAGAGGGCCGTGCTGAAGTTTGCTGCTGCTACTGGAGTCACTGCAATTGTTGGCCGCTTCATTCCTGGAACCTTCACTAACCAGATCCAGGCAGCTTTCTGGAAGCCATGGCTTCTTGTGGTTACTGACCCCAGGGCTGACCACCAGCCTCTCACAGAGGCATCTTATGTTAACTTACCTACTACTGCTCTGTAACACAGATTCTCCTCTGCGCTATGTGGACATTGCCATCCCATGCAACAACAAGGGAGCACACTCAGTGGGTTTGATGTGGTGGATGCCGGCTCAGGAAGTTCGGTGCATGCGTGGCACCATTTCCCGTGAACACCTATGGGAGGTCATGCCTGATCTCTACTTCTCCAGAGATCCTGAAGAGATTGAAAAAGAAGAGCAGGCTGCTGCTGAAGAGGCTCTGACCAAGGAGGAATTTCAGGGTGAATGGACTGCTTCAGCTGCTGAGTTCACTGCTACTCAGCCCGAGGTTGCAGACTGGTCTGAAGGCGTGCAGGTGCCCTCTGTGACTATTCAGCAGTTCCCTACTGAAAACTGGAGCACTCGGCCTGCCATGGAAGACTGGTCTGAACTTCCAGTCTCAGGCCATTGAATGGGTAAAAACAACCACTGAATGGTCTTAAGTTGCCCTTGCATGGGCTCTTAAGCAATATAGAAATAAGGTTAATGGAAAACAAATACCAGTTTCTAAAAAAAAAAAACAGTCTGAAGCACAAAAAAATCACAAAATATGCATCTAGCACATGAATGATTATAAATATTTATGAAAAATAAAGTTTAAAGAGGGAGAACATTTTTATAGGAAAATAATAAAAATTTTATTTGAAATGTCATCTTAAACAATTAAAAACTAATTAAAATTAGTTTAACTTTAGCTACAACAAAGGTTAGCTGATCATTGCAACTGAGCACAACTCCTTCAACTGAACAAAGACTGAATCAAGTAATTTTTCTAACATAATTGGATAAAACCTCCAATCCTAATTTGTGGTTAACTTTAGTGGCAAAACCATAAACAGGATGCTTTTGGCATGAATGTTTCCATTTTTCCAAAGCCCTCTCTTAGTCTTTGATACTTAAATCATTCTCCTAGGAAGAAATATAGATTCATTCCACCTTGCTATTGATTTGGAAGGTTGTCCACAAACCTAAGCAATTGCTCCCTAATGCAATTTCTTAAAAAGGAATGTCTTCACTTGTTGAGGGAGAACATTTACAGCTAGATAATCTGCCCACACTAAGAGACCACAGGTTCAGTACAGAGTGGATGTGGTCACTAATCCCAGAAATTACTCCCTCATTACTGAGGAAACTTACAAAGAAAATAGAAACGATCTTCAGGCAATGCTACTTCAGAACCACGTGAGGAGGCCATAGAACCGGGATGTTGCTTAAGTAACATGTCTCAGAAAGTGACATACTTGATACCTGTTAACGTGAATTTTTCACATTTTCACCTGGATGCAAATCTGAAAGTTGAAGTTTAAGATCATTTGCGCCCTTAAAGCAACATCTCGTCATTTTGCTTCCTACGAAAAGAGCAAGGCCTGCATGAGAGCCTTTGTCTCCAGTCAGTTTCTTTTTTTTTTTTTTTTTTTTTTAAAGTGTACTGTATTTCTGTCGTTATGTCTTTGGGGAATCACCACTTTGGCTTCCACAATGGTTGAACTAATTTACACCCCCACCAACAGTATATAAGCATTCCTTTTTCTCCACAACCTCACCAGCATCTGTTACTTTTTGATATTTTAATAATAGCCATTCTGACTGGTGTGAGATGGTATGTCATTGTGGTTTTGATTTGCATTTCTCTAATAATCATTGATGTTGAGCTTATTTTCATCTGCTTGTTGGCCACATGTATGTCTTCTCTAGAAAAACTTCTGTTAGTGTCCTTTGCCACTTTCTAATGGTTGTTTGGTTTTTTCTTGTACACTTAAGTTCCTTATAGATACTGTATATTAGACCTTTGTCAGATGCATAGCTTGCAAAACTTTGCTCTCATTCTTTAGGTTGCCTGTTCACTCTGTTGATAGTTTCTTTTGCTGTGCAGAAGCTCTTTAGTGTAATTTGATCCCATTTGTCCATTTTTGCTTTTGTTGCAATTGCTTCTCATCATCTTTATCATGAGCTCTTTGTCCATGCCTATGTCCTGAATGGTACTGCCTAGATTGTCTTCCAAGGTTTTTATAGTTTGGGGTTTTACATTTAAATCTTTCGTCTATATTGTGTTGATTTTTGTATGTGATGTAAGGAATGGGTCTGGCTTCAATCTTCTGCATATGGCTAGCCAATTATCCCAGTACAGTTTATTGAAAAAGGAATCCTTTCTCCATTGCTTGTTTTTGTCAGGTTTGTCAAAGATCGAATAGTTGTGGGTATGTGGTCTTGTTTCTGGGTTCTCTAATCTGTTTCATTGGTCTATATGTCTGTTTTTGTACCAGTACCATGCTGTTTTGGTAGTGACACAAACTATACTACTGTAGCCTTGTAGTGTAGTTTGAAGTCGGGTATTGTGATGTCTCCAGCTTTGTTCTTTTTGCTTAGCCTTGGCTAAAAAATAGCCTCGGCTATTCAGGTTCTTTTTTGGTTCCATATAAATTTCAAAATAGTTTTGTGTAGTTCTGTGAGGAGTCTCAGTGGTAGTTTAATGGGAATAGCATTGAATCTGTGAATTGCTTTGGACAGTACGGCCATTTTAACAATATTGATTCTTCCTTTTCATGAGCATGGAATGTTTTTCCATTTGTTTGTGTCATCTCTGATTTCTTTAAACAGTGGTTTGTAGTTCTCATAGAGATATTTCACCTCCCTTAATTAGCTGTATTCCTAGGTATTTTATTCTTTATGTGGCAATTGTGAATGGGAGTTCATTCCTGATTTGGCTGTCAGCTTGACTCTTGTTAGTATACAAGAATGCTAGTGATTTTTGTACATTTATTTTGTATCCTGAAACTTTGTCCAGTGTTAGGGAAGGGCAATGAGTCCCCTGAAATAAAGTTGTAGAGATCAAACGAGAATAAGAAGCGGAAAATGGCTATCTCCCTACTCCCAGTGAAGTTGGAAAGGGAAGGGAAACGACAATTCTGGGTCTCTCTAGAAAAGAAGTCAAAGGCAGATTCCAGAATATGCTCAGACCCCAGTCCTTTGGGGGCAGTTGTAATCTCAGAAGTGGCTGACTCAGTAAATCAGAAAAAATACAACCCTAAGAGACCTGAATAGTTTGAAAAGGAGTCGTCATGAAAGTATAAGGATGAGATACTGGAAATCACAGTCTGGGACCATGTAGATGTGGTGGGAGAAGAGGGGCACCAACTTCAGACTTGATGTGAGAGACAGACCAAACAGCATAAACACGAACACATCCAGTGCTTTATAAATGTATTTGCAAGAAAATGTAAATTCTACAAATAAAAAATAAATCCAAAATGCAACCTTGAAAACAATTTTTGATGAATATGTGTTAGAGTTAACATGGTTGATAAGAATTCTTATAAATCACAACAGTCCAATTATTGAGATCAGTAAATGACACTTCCCATAAGAATATGAATCACCATTAACAATACATTTTAATATTAATAACATCCTCAAAGATGTTATTAATAACATCTTTGTTATTAAACAAAGTACTTAATAACATCCCCAAAGACCCCAGTTACCTAGCTACAAATTCTACAAAATTTACCCCAAAAATCCAAAAATTGTTTTGCTACAAAGTCTACAAAATCTACTTTAAAAATTTACCAAGTCTTTGCACTGTAGCACATTATTCCTTCCTCAGTCATGCTGACCTTTCTCAGGCGAAAATTCTCTTTCACCTCTTAGAAAGCTTCTAAGAAGGGCTGATTTTCTCATGGGCAGATGGTCAGGACGTTGCCACTCTCCCCTTCTCCCAAGAGCTCAAGACAGAAGAATGGACGCAAAGGCTCCAAAGAGAAGAAAGAATCATGGGTATAGATGTGGGCATTATTGTCAACATCGAAAAACTGGATTTCTTCAAAGTCAACATCCAGGAAAATTCCCACATGACGAAGGCTAGGGCTTGCAGGAATTCTCTCCAGGTCGGTGTTAGCATGGATTGCTCCTGCCTCCATGCTAATGATCCAGAAGCCATGCTCAGGGGATAAATCACTGCTGTTTCTGTCAGCCGACTCCTTGCAGACGCCCAGGGACCATGACTTCACCTCTCCCACTGTAACCTCCCAGTAATGTTGGCCGGAGGAGAAGCAGGGAGTACCCAGGACACAGGTCAGCCTAGGATCTTTTGTCAGGTCGTGGTGGATCTTCCCACGCTGAGCGCTTCTTAGATCACTGGAGAAGACAAGGAGGGAGCTGGCAGTGGCTGCATCCAGGGTCACATCTTCCCGAAAATGCTGGAGCTCCTCCCTCACGTGCAGAGTTTGCACCAGTCGGTTATCATGCTGCTTGGCGATAAGTGCTATGGCTCTCACTTGCCATTCTTCCAAAGGAGGTGCCTTCACCACATCTCGACACAAGGGGCACATCGCTCTAAAATCATGGTTTTCTAGGATCCAATTCTGGATGCAATCAAAGCAGAAAATGTGTGTACAAGAGAGAGAAATGGGACAGGAGAAAAAATCCAGGCAAACTGGACAGGACAACTCTGCTTGCAGGTTTTGGGCCATGGTACTTAAGGGTTACTGCTTAGCCGTGAAGTAGACTGAAATGATCCTTTATTGGCTTCTGGAAGCACTTGGGAGCTCTTCAATACTCTAAATCCAAGATTAAATAACAGAAATTAATAAATAAGTTATTGGCATAAATGAATTATATTATGTAATAAATAACAATAAATTTATTAACTAAGAAATTAAGAATAACAAAAATTAAATATTATTTCTGTAGCTTGCGTAGAAAGTGACACTAAATTGCTAGAGAATCACAATAATGTAGTCATGGTGATAAAAATGATTTCAAAACTCTCCAAACTCTAGATAATCACAAGACAGGAATAGGGCAGTGGAAACTGTCTTTTCAGACAGTGCAGCTTACCTAGTCTGAAGACTTCCAGGTGATGTGTTGGTTGCTCTGGCCAAAGTTTCTTCTAGTGGGGGCTGAATTCAAGTGGGTCTTTAATAGAAGCTCAGTATAGTCTCCACTCAGTATTTCTTTGTAGATCACCTGCAGTTCAGGAAAAAGAATTTTCATGTCTAAATTCAATCATGAAAATAAAGCCAATTCTACATTAATCGTCACAGAAAAGTGACTCTAAGGAACCCTCAGAATTTCCAGGAAAATTACATGTGAGTAAAGCCAGCAAAATCCACTGCAAAATGAGATGCCCAATCAAGTTTAAGGACAAAGTGTTATTAGATTAAATGCTTTAAAGCACCCTAATAAAACTAATTAAGGCTTGAATTAATGTGAATAAAAATATAATTGTCATGAACTTCTCCAAAAAATCATGCCAATACAAACCAAAAAGATGTTCCAGACAAGGAAGATGCCCTCCAGTTACCCCAACTGCTCCCAAAGCTTGAGAGCCTCTGGTGCCCCCAGAGGACTTCCCACCATGACTGTCATTCTTTGAGTGAGCTGTCTCTGACATGCTGGGCACAGCATATTGGACCTGGCTAGACCCATGACCCAAAGACAGCCTCACAAAGCTAGACGGCACCTTTGAGACGATATGAACAGAGGATTATTCTCCAATAAGAGCTTACACTGAGCAGTAACTAGCAGAAATTCTTACCAAGAACCCACAAATCACACATTCAGTGGTGACGGTAGTAACAGAATGAGGGACAGAAAGAGGAGCAGCATCAACATTACCAGAGAGAGGAAGTGAACACCACTGAGGCCAGCCTGAGTTACTAGAACTGTCCTACATCCCAGAATATAATCTCTAATCTCTTTCCAACAAATACTTATTGAGACCCTTCTGTGCTCTTGGCCTCAACTGGACTCTGGAAACACAAATGTGTGTAATAGACAGGGTATCTGCCCACATAAAACTTTGTCTTCCAAGTCCTGATCAGCATTCCAATCTGATGGTGCCTGGCTGGCAGGCAGAGATTATCTCTTTCTTAAATTCTGTTATCTTTTTCAATTTAATGGGAAATTTAACATGGTGCTGGAAATCTAATTGTCTAACCCACCTTGGAATGTATCTAAGAAAACAATTTTACAAAAAAAAAAAAAAAATGCTACACTTATTAACAAGTTGTTCATTGCAGTGTTAACTACCATCCCAAATGATCAGGAACAATCGAATTATCTAACAATAATAAAATTATTCGGTGAATTATGACACAACTACTAAAAGTGGTCAAGTATATGTAAGTGAAAACCCGAAGCAAAGTCCTTTTTTTGTTGTTGTTTTTGTTTTTGTTGAGACAGAGTCTTGCTCTGTCCCCCAGGCTGGGGTGCAGTGGCACGATCTCGGCCCACTGCAAGCTCTGCCTCCCGGGTTCAAGCAATTCTCCTGCCTCAGCCTCCGGCTGAGTTTTGTATTTTTAGTAGAGACGGGGTTTCACCATGTTGGCCAGGCTGGTCTCCTGACCTCGTGATCCACCCACCTCAGCCTCCCAAAGTGCAGGCACGAGCCACAGCGCCCCGCCAAAAACCCAGAATTCTTTAAGAAATATTCTGAAAATAAAAAGAAACTATTTTAAAACAGCAAATCCAGTGTAGTTGAAAACACACAAAAATACAAGTTCACGGCCGGGTGCGGTGGCTCACGCCTGTAATCCCAGCACTTTGGGAGGCCGAGGCGGGCGGATCACGAGGTCAGGAGATCAAGATCATCCTGGCTAACATGGTGGAACCGTGTCTCTACTAAAAAATACAAAAAATTAGCCGGGCGTGGTGGCGGGCGCCTGGAGTCCCAGCTACTCGGGAGGCTGAGGCAGGAGAATGGCGTGAACCCAGGAGGCGGATGTGGCAGTGAGTCGAGATCACGCCACTTTACTCCAGCCTGGGCGACAGAGCGAGACTCCGTCTCAAGAAAAAAAAAAAAAAATACAAGTTCATGCAAAGAGTGACCTGAGATTCATATGTAAAAATTTAAACGGCAATGTTATAGTTAAAGGTGAAGAAAGTTCCCTGGCACAGGAAAAAACTAGTTTTTTCTCCTCTAAAATAAATAGTTAAAGGTATTCGAAAACACCAGTTTGTAGCCAAAGAGAGAATAGGACATTGGAAATAGCTTAAACAGAAGGCGTAACTTACCTTGACTTGGAGACTTCCAGCAGAAGTCTGAAAGCTCCGAAGCCGGCACCTCTACCTCTACAGACCTCTGCTCCTCTCTGAGTTTCAGCGCCGAGACACCGGCATTTTTATACGGCCTGGAAAACATTCTCCAACCAACCAGAGTCAGAGGCTCCGCCCCAAAGGTTGTACCACCCTAATCTGAGTAAACTCATCAACCCACCCTTCTGTTTATGACGACATTAAAACACGCTTAAAATTTTATAGTAAAACAATTCAAAATTTCTTAATAACTCTCTGAATTAAAGTGAATCTACTGCCATCTGCTCTTGTTTCTAATTTCAGAACTCAACTTTAAAAAGCAGAATGTGTTGGAGATCAAATACAGAAATTCACTGTTGAAACCTAATCACCTCATGGCTAATGTGATTATTGGTGTTCCTATTCCTGATATAATCATGAGTGGACAGGATCTACAACAGTTTTCATGTCCTTTGATTCAACAATTCTACTTTTAGGGGTACTTACTGGACAGCATAAGAAAGATGGCAGCCAGGCAAGGCTATTGTCCTGTAATTATTAATAATTCCATTTTTTACTCTCAAAAGTGTTCTTGGATGAACAGTAAATTTTATGGTGTCTGTATTCAGAGCAGAAGGAGCAGTAAAAGTCACAATAGAGGAAAGCTAAGACACAAACTTCAAAAAAGGTATTTGGAGGGTGAATGAAGTCCCATTGCAGAGAGGATCGCTGGAATATACGTTTTCCCCGAGATAACCTGCATTCTAAATAACCTCTCCTTTCTCAGGCTTCCTGTTCTGCAAGGCCGAACACACAGCTTACACAACTTTTACTTCATTTTTACCTGGTGCTATCTCCATTTCTGTGAGTTAAATACTTGCAGGAGCGGGTCTCAAGCTTTTTTTTTTTTTTTTTTT
>NW_012110474.1:2734029-2737308 GCF_000951045.1 Mandrillus leucophaeus
AAAAAAAAAAAAAAAAAAAATTATTCTTACAGGCGTAAGGTGCTATCATTTGCACTCTTATACATAAATGAGAACTCCAAAAAGCTTTTTGTTCATATGAATTATATTTCTTCATATTTACAATATTAGAAATTCAAACTGAGAATTTTTTAAAGCTCTATTTCACTAATGAAAATAAAATCGTTACGTTAACATAAATAATATAGTTTTATTTAAACAAATGACTATTTTCTAAAACAAAAACACTTACTTAGAAGAGTTCCACTGTTTTGAATGTTTGCAAACCTCTGTAATTTTTGCTTAATAAAAGACATCTGGATTCTTACATCTACTTTTGCTGAACCTGTTGTCATATGTTGCTTTGATTTAAATATGTGGGAAAAATGGGGCTTCCCACAGATGTTTAGTTGGAAAAGGGAGGATTCTGCAGATTCCCTAAAAGTGTCTCAGGGACCTCCAGGACCTCTCTAACCTATTCACAGATCATTGCTCTACTACAAATTCTATAACTCTAAGTGACAGCAGCAAATCTTAGTTCCTTCATAACCAAAAACTCTCATGATGCATCCAGCCATCTTTTGGTTTGGCTTCTGCCATCTCAAAACTAATACATATGATATGGCTAAATATGGAACATTTTCTCTCCTTTTTCCAATAATGATGAGGTTTTTTCACTTTTTCATTTAATTTATTTAACTGCAGTTATGATTCCAAATCAGGTTTTTCACTATCACTGAATAACACCTACTAAGCCCTCAACAGATGTTTGATAATAACAAAAAAGCATCATTTCTTATTGATTTTTACATTTTTCAGCCAGCTCTGACTATGACCTGACCATACACTAACTTCATGCTACTAAGCTTTTATCTGCCAGGAGAAATAAATTTTTTTAACAGAAATACTCGCTTTGATTCCCAGATTCTCCATTACTACAGGAATACTGAATTCAGAGAGAAGCATCATTTTTTAAAATTTTCAAGTGCTGGAAATATTGGAAGCCACTTATCTGTGATATCTTAATACTCTCATGACAACATATCAAAAATGTGCATGAAAATTTTTTTAATTTTTAGAATAATTTTTAATTATCATTAATGCTTCCATGAGTTAAGATTAAATCACAAATTAATTTTGCTTCCATAGCGTCCTGATTAAAAAAGAAATCAACTTTCACACACGCTAATTAGATAAGATGAAGCCACTAGTGGGGAGGAGGGAATAATCAGATCTGTCAGGAATCTAAGATACTTACAAGCGGATGATATGTTTGCTCAAAACACAGTTTGCATTTTTCAAAAGGCAGCAGCTGTAGTGGGGCAGCTTTTCACAATTAGCTTCCATCCCCCGGTGTGGCACAGGTGCTGGCTTGTAACCTCCTCCTCTCTCTAACCCATGTCCTCTCCTCTCTACTGCCTGGTTATACATTAAAAGGAACCCTTCCGTCTATCTCAAAGAAGATAGCTGGCGCCTCTCTGAATTATTAATGCCATCAAAGCCTACTAATGGAGTTCCCTGGCTCTTCTCTTCAAAAGGAGCCGGTTTTTGCAGATTTGGTGAATTTCATGAAGAGAATATTTTTGGCACTTAGGATATATAGAATGCTCCACTTCCACACTTGTTTTAGAGGACAGACTATAGTAAAAACCAGAGATGAGATGATTAGACTCCATAATTACATATTTGATAACAAGTAGTTCCTACTATAGTTCTATTAATGAACTCCCTTATTTTTGTTCCTCTAAATTTTTGTCAAACATATTGAGAAAAAACATTGAATAATGTTCATGCATTTTATGCACATGGTGTGCTCATAGCTGTATGAGAACCGACAACAGATTTCCACATCTACAGCACGTTATCTGCAAGAATAATTTGCTCTCACCTGAGTCCCTATGTAAATTTCAACCACTGTAAGCCACTGTGGAATAAATGAGTAGTGCTCAGTTACCCAAGTGGGCCCACCCTTCTTTCACTGGTAGGTCCCAGACCCCAAGCAGGGGCCAGAGGAGGGCAGTGTGAATCCAAGGGAATTTCAGGAGTGCAGAATACGGACACACAAGCGACCATGCCACTTGAGCTCTTTACATTTGTGATTTCTAGAGCCAAATACAAGTGTCAGATTATGCATACATTCTCTCCTCTAGTTTAGGGCTTTCGGAACATTTTTGTGTGAGTGAGGAAATGTGAATCAAAATAAGCTTCCTTTCCACCCAGTTCTCTGGCGTTCGATATGTTATCAAATGCACACTATGAATCTCTCAAAATGGCTGGAGCGCCACCCCCACTCTGGGATGCCAGATACATCAAGGCAAGCTGTCTACAGTCAGTCCCACCTGGAAGCATCAGCCCCTGGGGGTCGGGAGCTCTGGACGCAAGCAGAGATCCAAGCTCATGGTAACTTCCTCCTCCAACTGATTGATCCTCATTGGTGGTTGCCCATTACTCTCCAAATAAGAACCCAAATCCCTAACAGGTTCTCCTAGCCCTGGCCTTGCTCCTTTCCAGCCTCATCTTCTGAAATTCAGATACAAAGCCTCCTTTCACTCCTTTCTGGTGCCCTTCTTAATCCAGGATAGGTGAATTCTCTCTGATTGGAACCATCCCCAGCCAGCCACCCGACTAACACCTACTCATCTTTCAGATATATCTGGGGCATTAGTTCCACAGAAAAGTGTTCCCAGAGCCTCCAAACTAGGTGAGAAACTCCTATGATGTCCTCTCATAGATCCCTCATCTTCCTCCATGTAAGTTATCAGAATGTTAGTTACTATTTATTCATCACTTGAGTAATCTGAGGCTCCCTCACGTTAATACGTAACACCTATTGAGCATGTTATATGTGCCAGCTGTTTATTCAAGTACGTCATATGTTTTTTATTATTAAATCCTCTTAGCTCCATGAGGTCAGTGCTATTATCATCTTAATCTCTTGGATAATGAATTTAAGACTCGTGCCACCCCCAAGTTAGTAACAGGTTGATGTGTTACTAACACCTGTCTGGATTGCTTACCTCTGGCCATCTTTCACATGAGACAGAAATAAACTTCTATCTTGTTTAAAACAGTGTATAATTTTTCTATTTTGTGCATTCAATTCCATCAAAGTTTAATTGAAACAGGTGCTAACCTAATCCTTTTAACTTCTTGGAACTATGAATCTATGCTATTTTGACAGTCATAGCAACTTATCAGACTTCATCCTGAACCTGGAAATCCAGAATCCCAAATCCCATCTTTGTTTTCTACTACATCTTTTTTTTTTTTTTTTTTTTTTTT
>NW_012110474.1:2737808-2754170 GCF_000951045.1 Mandrillus leucophaeus
CCTCAGCCTCCAAAACAGCTGGGACTACAGGCATGTGCCACCACACCCAGCTAATTTTTGTATTTTTAGTAGGGACAGGGTTTCACCATATTGGCCAGGCTGGTCTCAAACTCCTGGCCTCAAGCAATCTGCCTGCCTTGTCCTTCCAAAATGCTGAGATTACAGCATGATGATCTACTGTGCCTGATCTTTTGCTATACTTTTAAATGTCCTTGTCAGTACTTCTCTGCCTGACTAACTCTTCAGCTTTTTAAAAATTCTATTAGTGAGTTCCTTAGCATGGTATTATTGCAAAACAAGAAAAGATAATAACTAATTAGCAGAGTCAGCACAGTCCTGTGAACTTAGTAGAGAGAGTCAAATCTTTCAACTATGCAGTGAAATCTTTCAATTAACTATCATGTAAACACAGCACATCATCTTAGTAGCATGCTGCCTATTGTCAGGATGTTAGGCAAAATAAACTAATCAAAATAAATATTCTTCAGAAGTTACAGGAAAGCCAGCAACATCCAAGAGCACATGAACATCTATTGAGTGTCTACTATTTTGAGGTACTCTGCTAAGTAGTAGGATCCTCTCCAGAAAAAAATCATGGAATGACACAGCCGATGCCCTTTATGTTATAGCACGATGAAGGGAGATAAGACTAGTATATGAGAAGGGAAATAATGTTGTAAAGTAGTCAAGACTGTCTATAGTATGTTGCAATGGACTGCTGGTTACATATATACCTTTTTAATCACATCTACATATAAATAACAAAGGAGATTGTATTTTGACTTGTTTCAGACATTCTCTTTCCAGAACCTCCATACAAGTAGTGTTTATTTCTTAAAATCATCAAAGACCTTTCAAACCAGTGTTAATGAACCTATCCTACATGAATGGAATGGATTCAAGATAATTGCTATAGCTTTATTTTTCTAACCAAGCCTTCCTCCCACACTAACACAACTCCAATTACCCATCACCCTAACTGTCCTATGGGAAGTGTCCAACAAGTATTATGCATTGATAATTTGCAATGAGTTTATTTCTTCATGTATTATTACCACAAATAATACACTACTATACCCCTGTATCCCATGTCCCTACAATATTTGAGGCAATTTCCTAAGTAATAGATATAAAATAGATGAGCACGCTAAGTATAGTTCCTGAACTTGCAGACTAGTGGGGGTTAGAGACAAGTAAACTAGCAAATGTAACATGTTCTGTAAATGTTATAGTAGGGAAAGCACATCATGCTATAGAGTAGATGAAAGAGTGCTTTGCGAAAGCTTGAAAGGGTCAGGATAAGTATTAAGAGAAAATGGAATCAACCGGGTGCGGTGGCTCACATCTGTAATTCCAGCACTTTGGGAGGCTGAGGCAGGTGGATTGCCTGAGGTCAGGAGTTTGAGACCAGCCTGGCTAACATGGTGAAACCCCATCTCTACAAAAAATACAAAAATTAGCCAGACATGGTAGCGCACACCTGAAGTCCCAGCTACTCAGGAGACTGAGGCAGGAGAATCACTTGAACCCAGGAGGTGGAGGTTGCAGTGAATCAAGATCGGGCCACTGCACTCCAGCGTGGGCAACACAGCAAGACTCTATCTCAAAAAAAAAAAGAGAGAGAGGGAGAAAAAATGGAATCCAGGTAGAGGCCTAATGGTTGAGAAGAAAGAGTCAGAGCTAGGGAAGTAAGCCATAGAAGAGTTGTTTGGTTTTTTAAGCAAGAAACATGGCCAAACGAGCATTCAAAGGATATAATTCAGTTTCAGCATGGGAAGTGGATTGCAAAGGAGCAAGACTGAAGTCAAGGAGATCAGTTAGAAGGCTGTTGCAGAGATCCAAGTAAAAGATGATGGTGGCCTGATAGAAGGAAACAGCAGAAGAAACTGGTGGAAAAAAAATTTCAATAGTTCCCCAATATATTTAGGAGCCAGAATCAACAGGATTTAGTCATTCTTTGGAGGAAGAAAAAGAAATCAAGAATGAATATGAGATTTCTGGCCTAGACACAGATATGGATGCTGAATCAGTGGGATAAGCAGGAAGAACAATATGTGGGGAAAACAAAACATGAAATGTTGGTCTCATGGAAGTGCCAGTGAGACATGTCAGTGTTTATAGCTGTGAGGGCCTACAATTCTGAAGGTCAGGCAAGGGATCTAGGCTACAGACAAGGACTTGGAAGTGATCAGCATGGAAGTGAAATGGCAACTGGGAGCCAGAAAAGTGGTTGAGACAGCCCAGGAAAACTGTGCAGAGTGAGAAAGGAGGGCCTAGAGTAAGAGCCCTGAGAAACACCAGCATTTAAAGCAAGGGGAAAGGCAATCACCAAAAGCCTGTGTCTCAGACACTGAGGAAGGAGAACCCTGCAATCAACAACCCAAGTTTGGAATTCCAAGACCTCTAGTCAAATGGTGGCAACTCTGAAAATGCCCAGTGGTTCAGCCTAACTGGGCCAGCCTTGGGTGCCAGCAGAATGAGTCAGGCCAGGAAAAGCCAAAGCTGGGGATTCCAAGAGACCACGGAATTGGACAGAACTCTGAAATCTAAACGAACAAGAGGTCTGGAAAGATGAATACAGTGGAGCACATTAGTCCAAGTAGGAAAGTCTAGGCAGGCTAAACACTGTAAAATAGAGATCAGAGCAAAGCCCCCAATCTGAAGACACAAATCCAGCCAGGAGAGAAGGCTTGAGAAAATGTGTGTGAGTGTGTGTCTATCGAAATGATTAAATCTCAGTGTAATTAAGTGCTGTACATGATTTGTAAACAACATATCTCCTTTCCTCTGAGACCTCTTCTTCTAGGAAAATTCTCTTTTTAAAAATATCTGTTACTGGTGCTAAGTAAGGTCTCCTTTGCTAATGTTTAATAATAACTATCAATTTATAAATGGTTTATTATAATAAGAAAGTAATTTTAATATTCAGCAAAATGACCCCAGTCGCCTATACCTTCTATAATAATTTAAAAAAAAAAGTTTAAATATATTTTAAGGCTATAGAGGAATTACTACTAAATTTGGGGGAAAATATTATGCAGAAATATTTAAATGATTTAAAATATCCAACAGAGTCACCTAATTAAATGTGGTCTTTGAGATTACATGGGGGTACTCATATTAGTCCACCTATGATGCTGAAAAACCACCAAGTCCTGGTATATCCAACATGTGCTTATGAAATGTCCAGAGTGCTTATCTGTAGGTTATCCAGAGTGATCTTGTTTTAATAAAATTAATAGAATATGAAGCACAAGGAGGTTAGCATATCATATAAGTGAAAGATTATTTTATGCATTTAAGTAGAGTTTTGAAGCACAGACATTTTTCAGACTTAAAGAAGCTTAACATTCTTTGGTGCCAAAGTAGCCCAAATAACTGCAGTTGATTGAATCAGCAAAACCAAGTTTATGCAGAAAAAAGCATTTCCTAGGAGGACAACTTCTCTCTCTGACGAGGCTGGAAAAACAGCATCCATGCCCAGAGATTCAACCTCCTCCCAGTCAGTTGCCCATCCAAGGCTGAGACAGTCGGGAATCTCATACTTCTGTGTTGCACACTGCCATCTACTGTGTCTCTGCAGCAAGTGGCGCCCCAGACTTTATTTATGATCCCAGACCTTGATGGTGGGCAGGAAACCAATCAATGAGCATCACTTTCTTTCCTTTCACTTGTGGCAGGTTTTATGAATATCAGGAAAAGATGCAAATCAGAGATGTGCACATATGCAGTTCGATTCATGGAGATCCATGGGATGATGATTTTAGGAATGGGGGCTAAAAGTAGACAAGAAATTTCCTCACTGAGGAAAACCAGTTTATAAAATCTGTAATCAATTTCTTGGCATCAGGGAGAACAGACAAAAAGACATTCTGATTTTTTTTAAATCAAACCCCAAAGCAAAAAACTCTAATTGAGATGACTAAATTATGTATATGTGGAAGAAAAGAAAGCATTCATGTAGATCTGTTTCACTTATAAAAGAAACACTTGTTTCTTTTATAACGTAACATTCTTCTAGTATGATTAGGCATCAGTTTTTTTAAAGGTCAACAGCCTACATTTGGTCTATATGCTCCTATTTTTAATCCTTATACCTAACTTCCTGCCATTTCTCTGCAACAATAAGACCAAAGAAAGCAGATTGTGCATAGCACTGAACTGTCACACACAGGCTTGTTAGCTGAGCTCTTTAGCAGTTCTGATAGATCAGAGGGCAGGGAGAGATTTTGATAGGATTTTATTATGGATTTAATTCACCAAATCACCCATACTACTAACTGAATACTGGGTGGGTTTCAATGTAATAGGTGTTTATAAACTGTGCCTAGCACATGGTTTGTACATAGTCCTAGTACCTAATTCTGGTGACCTCTTGTAAGGCCAAGTTTGCTAGGAGTTAGCCAGCTGCCGAAAAACACTGTGCATTAAAAGAGAGCTTAAAGCACCCCAATTCCAAACACATTTGTTCCTAATATGATAAACACGGTCTTGTAAAAATTACTCTAATGAGAATAACAAGTTGAGTTGATCCCTTGAGCAGGGAAGTAAGAATTCAGTCCCTAGAAAACAAAAGCATCTAAAAAGACGTAGGAGTTCTGGCAGCGTAGTGGGGAGAAAGCAAGGGCATTGAAAGAAAAGGAAGAAGGAACTCCTGCTATACTATTTGATTCTGGTTTGTTCTTACCCACTTGTCCCTCAATTTAAAAGCTAAGAAGGCTCCTTTACAATTTTTTAAATTGACTAAGTCAAGGGAAGGGTAGTTTTGTTGTTTTTTAGCAGCCGGTTTTACTTAAAGACCTTTGCAAGAATAACTTGGTTTTCAGCCTTCACAGCTCTGCAGATCTTTCAGAGGCAGTCTGAATTCCTTTTCAAGGAAAGTTAATGGTTGCAAAGCCATGGCTGTCCCTTAGGTAAGGGAGAACACAGCAAAAAGTCTGCATTTCAGCTGTTCTAGTGATTCATTTCCCCTCCAGACTGAGCTGACATTTTAGTACAATCCAGCTCCTGTAGAGTTAGAGGAGGCTTCAAACCTCTAACTGTGACCACCCACAGCTCTCATTACTCAAGGGACTAAACGAAATCACTGATTTTTCTCCTCTTCAAAGTGAGATGGGTTTGTAGAAGAGGAAAGTGTTTTATTCTTTCTCATACTTCAAAATATTTATTTATCTCATTTTTCTAAATAGTTTCTAGGATGGGCAAGGCCAAGCACAATGTGATTTGGGCCCTCATTTTAAACTTCCTCTGCCAGCATCATACTCACACAAGTTCATCCAGAAATTATCCAATCCTTCTGTTTTTCCTTCCTTTCTGTATGTGCCTGCCCAGAGAACTCCCCACATCTCCCACCACCTTGGCCATTATCCCAGGCTAAGCCACTATTATCTCTAGCCCAACTGCCACAGCAGCCTCCTAAAGGGTGGCTCCGTATCCACTCTGTCCCCTTTTCAGCCTCAGACCCTTTACTCTCGGCCCCCTGGTTAAAACTCTTTAGTGGATCCCCATTGTCCCTGAGATAAAGACTGAAATCCTCACACAAGCCTACAAGGCCAAGTTTTGCTCAGTGTCTGGGTGTGTCTATCTCTTTGATCTGGGCTCCCACTACACTCCCCCTTTATTCTCCATACACAATCCTTCCTTCAAGTCTATGACATGCTACACCCTGCCCCACAGTTCCTGAGTGTGTTCTGATAAAATGCTCCCTTGTCCTGGAGGGCATCTCCCTCCCTTCATCACCTAGTTTATTTCTCCCTATCCTTTAAATATTGCTTCTCCTGAAAGCATTCTCTGAGCACAGACCTAGATATCTTCCTTTGATAAACTATCTCCTGGAACTTCACTCTTTCCCTTTGGAGTAATTCTTTTGGTATATAATTACTATTGTGTTTTATTTTTATCAAATAATCAAATTGTTTAATGTGATTATTGGTTTACAATCTGTCTCCCTTAATAGACTATGACTTACACGAGGGGAAAACCAGTTTCTACTCACCATTATATCCTGAGCACCTAGCCAGGGTCAGCTCCATGGATGTGTGAGCTGCACAGTTACATAGAAGAGCTTGCAAGGGTTGTATGCCTTGTTTAATGCTCTGCTGTCACCGTCTTAAAATTCTTAATTTTGGAACAAGGAACTTCATATTTTGATTTTGAACTGAGACCTGCAAATTATGTAGTCTATCTTGCAACTAGAATAGGACTTGATATACTGAAGGCACTCAATAAATATATCTTCAGTGAATGATTATCTACAGAATAATTAATACACAGATGACTATGCAGCCAATTTTGCACATGAAATTCACAAAGTTGTATCTTTGTGAATTTCATGTGCAAAAGTAAGTCCCTTCAAAATATTCCTGTCTCTTACTAACTTACTGAAATTCTCATAACATGGTTAAAATGTTTTATTAACTATTAGAGGGAGACTACAACTTCTGATCTCCCTAAGTGAAAAAACAAAACTTAAGTTCACTGAGGTATATAGCTCTGTTATTGTGATTTTCGTTAAGATAAGACTTGTGGAGGAAAGAGGGAAAGAACGGTGGCCCAGTCCTGTACTGAACATTATCAAAAGGCTGAAAGTGCTGAAGTCAGACCTCACCTACTTTCTGGTTTTACATGGAACCTACTCTATCACTTGTCAACCATGTTCTACCACTAAATTCCTTGATTAGGTCAATGTCACACATGGATTTTATTAACTCATATAGTGAAATTTGGTTTCTAGGAGGCTTTTCCTAGATGTGTGATCTAAGACAAATTATTTAACCTCTGAAACTTAGTTTTCTCATCTGTGAATTAGGGAAAATAGAGCCTAACTTATAGTACTGTGAGGATTAGAGATAATATGTGTAAAGCACTTATCATTCTGGCATGTAGTCGCAACTCAAATCATCACAATGGTAATACTAAAAAGAGGCAGAAGTCACCAGTGGGGTTTATATGTATACCACATGTGTATACATATACATATGTGTATATATATATGTATAAACATGAGAGAATCTAATTCCTTGTCATTTTTCTCACCATGGTGATTTCATGCCTGGCTTCATAAAGCAGTATCGGTAAGAGATTGAAACCAAAGGTCTCCAAACTCTGAAGCTTGTATCAGTCTGATTATGGAAGTATTTAGAGACGTCAGCTTTTGGGATAACCATTCATCATCCAGCCAGCCACCTTTCTGTGCTACAATAATTTTCAAGGCCTTCCTATATACCACAAACGCTGATGGGTGCTAAAGGTATAAAATGAATGTCACTAACTTTGACTCAAGAAATTCACTCTAGGTTGGTAACCCAATTAACCCTAATAGAGTAGGTAGTTGCCTGACTCTGGATGTTGGGGGATGAGGGAGATGAACACTTGAATCGTGAGGAAAGAACCTCTAATTGTGCTGAAGTCATGGGTAAGGAACCCATTGTTTACAACTCCCATGTGGAATATTCCATACACTACATAGGAGGAATTAACACATATGTCTTCTATTTCCCGCTGGGTCACATTCTCCTAACAAACCAGGAGGCCACGTTCTACTCCTCCCTGTCTCCCCTGCATTGCCCCACACAATGCCCAGCATAGCATTACTAAAGTTTCCATTGGAATGACTTGAATTACAGAATGCTTTTGAGAAAAAAAAATTGAAAGTTCAAGTACAAGTGGAACGAAAGAGTAAGTAATAGACAGAGAGGTGAATCTTTCAATGATATAAAAGAATTGGGGCCAAATTTTTAGGTTACTGATCTTGCCAAAGAACTGCTGAATACAAGCCTTTTGCACCCATGTGCTGACTGCCAGATGTTCAAAAACGATGACCCAACAAAATAATAAAATGGTCAAATTTGCAATGAGCATTCTTTTTTTAAAAAAAAAAAAAAAAAAGTAAATTTCCTCCAAACTACTTGTGATATTGTTAAAAGAAGCCCCAAAGGACTTACTTTAAAATCATGTTCAAAAACTCCCATATGTGAGCAGGTCCAAGACCCTGGGCTATGTGACCTATTAAAACACAAAGATTCTCCACTGGCTCACATAACCATGGACGTTTTTTCAAACGTATGAATCAAGGCTTTAGTGTGACTAGATAGTGAGGGAATTTTTTCTGAATAACCTCCCTATAATCACGGGTCATCACATTTTACAATGCAATTATTGTGGAACATATCATAACATACTTGAGATTCTAGAAATGGGAATGGGAGGGAATAGAAGGGACACAGTTACTCAAGAAAATGCAAATGCCATTTTGCTTGCAAATTAAATTTAAAATCTAATGAAGTGGGTGTAGAAAATGATTGAAAAATTAATTGAGAGAAACAAATTTGGAATACATTTGTAAGGAACATCTGTAAGAAATTCTGCTGTGACACACCTCTTCAGAGAATCAAGTGCTTCCTGTTAGCTAAAACTTGAATGGAAGCCAGGCTAACGATAGATCTTTAGAACATGTCAGAATAGTCCAATTTATACTCTGAAGCCAATTGGTGAACTCATAGACTTCCCTGGACTTGAACAAGCAACAGGGAATTTTTCCAATGCAAACTCCAAATAAATATTTAGGCCAAAATTTGTTTGTTTGTTTGTTTGTTTGTTTGTTTAACATTTGCCTCCTTTTCTTTCTGTCTATCTCTGCCTCTCATTGATGATAACTTTTAAAAATAAGCTGGACATGTCAAGACATTTTGTTTTTAAATACTTCAGCATGTAGCGCCTAAGAACAAAGGCATTCTCCTTTACAATCACACTATCACAATCAAGAACTAAGCTCCAAGTTTCTACATTCTATTTGCTTGCCATGTCTCTTAAATCTCATTTACTTTAGAACAGCCACCACTACCACCATTTTTTTTTTTTTTTTTTAAGTTTTCTGGGACACTGACATTGTGATGAGTCCATGTCACTCTACATGTAGAATTCGCCCTCCACCACCACCAATCTGTTTTTGGCTGACTGTGGGTCAGACTTTTGGGAAATCGATCACACTAGTGTTTACTGCTCATCTGTATCTTTGAATGAGAGATAATCTTTTTTTTTAAAAAAAAAAAAAGATTAAATGAGTTGGCCTTGTTAGATATTAAAAGTATCAAAGAGAGGAAGAGGTAAGGAACTGTTGATTTGTTTTAGTGCCAGATTCTTCAGATTAGATTCAGATGGTATATTCATGAGGTGTGTGTGAATCTTGAAATTTCTGAGCGTGTTTTTCAATGATTCATCAAGCCTTTAGAGATTTACTCAAAAACTCCCTTTTCTTCCTCCACTGAGAGATTTTTGAACTTGAGAATTTAGAAAGTGATTGTTCATTATCCAAATCCTTTTAGGAGAAAAAAAAGAGTGGGTGGCACTCTAAAGGAAGAATTTTAGTTGCTGGGATAAGAGGCAAAATTTATGACTTTCCCACTGATTCCTCCGCCAATATTGCCCCTCCCCAGTACCCACTTCTCCAGAGATTAAAACATGCTTGAATTGGAGTAGGCATTTCCTTCCTTCTGTTCAGTGCCAGTTCTCAGAGGAAAACATTCATTTTGCTCTTTGATTCCTGTAGCCCAGAGACAGCAATGAAAGGACCTGCTGCTTCCTGGAGTATAAGGATTTCATCTGGGGGGCTGCAGGGCAGGAAAGAGAGTTTAAAGGGTGTGTGCAGCAGCGTGGGTGTGAATGATTTCCCCCAGGGCCAGTGAGCTGGCCTGGATCCCAGAGTATGCCATTCATCCACCTTAAATTGCACCACACAGCAGAGATGCTTGAGGGAGAAGTCACTCAATGGCAGTGCCACTTGTTGCCAGTTTTCATTGTGTCTCTTTGATATGGGGTGTCCTAGAAACTGATGCAGTTTTCTACTTCTTCCCAGATGGGGAGTAAAAGATGCATGGTGCAGTGGGTCAATAAACTGTAAATGAAATAAACCAAAATGAGAATAATGAAGCCAAGAGTTGAATCTCCTCTCATGGTACTGTGGTCCTACAAATGTAAAAATGCTTGAGTCTTTCATCGTAAGTCCTATTTCTAAGCAATGAGGAGATGGTAAAAATAAACAATCTCTTGATACAGATATGGAATCTATTCAGATATCTGATGTTCAAAATGTAGACCCAACTTGATCCATATTGATCTGAGAATGTTTACTTCTACCATTCAGCCTCAGGTTATAAGAAAAATAAACATGAAATCAAGCATGTTAATAAATCTGGCTGTACTCCTTTCATCTTGAAATCAGTGTCTTTGACTGTTTCTAATTAAGGAAATACAATTTGAAAGCACTGGGGTTTTGTGAAGTTTTTGTTGTTGTTGTTATTATTTGACACAAGGAGAAAATTTTGGTCAAACCACATGATGGATTTGTCCAAATGTTGCAGGAAGTCAGGGACCCCGAATGGAGGGATGGACTGAAGCCATGGCAAAAGAACATAAATTGTGAAGATTTCATGGATATTTATTAGTTCCCCAAATTAATATTTTTATAATTTCTTATGCTTGTCTTTACTGCAGTCTCTGAACATAAATTGTGAAGATTTTATGGACATTTATCACTTCCCCAATTGATACTCTTATAATTTCCTATGCCTGTCTTTAATCTCTTAATCCCATCATCTTCATAAACTGAGGATGTATGTCACCTCAGGATCCTGTGATGATTGCATTATCTGCACAAATTGTTTGTAGAGCATGTGTGTTTGAACAATATGAAATCTGGGCATCCAAAAGGAACAGATGGCTGTGATTTTCAGGGAACAAGGGAGATAACCATTGGGTCTGACTGCCTGTGGGGCCAGACAGAACAGAGTCACATTTCTCTTCTTACAAAAGCTAATAGGAGAAATATCACTGAATTCTTTTTCTCAGCAAGGAACAGCGCTGAGAAAGAGAATGCATTCCCAGGGGTAGGTCTCTAAAATGGCTGCTCCGGGAGTGTCTGTCTTATGCAATTGCAAATAAGGGATGAAACACATCCTAGTCTCCTGCAATACCCCCAGGCTTGCTAGGATTAGGAAATTCTAGCCTGGCGAATTCTAGTCAGACCGGTTCTTTGCTCTTGAACCCTGTTTCCTGCTAAGATGTTTATTAATGACAATGTGTGCCCAACAGGACATGGACCTCCATTAGCAATTCTAGTTTCACCCTGATCTTGTGATCACTCTCTGCCCTTCTGCCTTGTGATCTTCTATTGCCCTATGAAACATACTGATCTTTGTGACCCACACCCTATTCGTACACTCCCTCCCCTTGGAAAGTCATTAATAAAAACTTGCTGGTTTTGCAGCTCAGGGGGATTCACGGAACCTGCTGACATGTGATGTCTCCCCCAGACACCCAGTTTTTAAATTTCTCTCTTGTACTCTTTCCCTTTATTTCTCAGACCAGCCCACACCTAGGGAAAATAGAAAATCTACGTTTTCTACGTTGAAATATTGGGGGCTGGTTCCCCCGATATCCAAACCTACAGTGGCCAACTGTCCCAATTCGCCTGGGACCAAGGAGTTTCCCAAGACAAGGACAGTGCTGAAACCAGGACAGATATGGAAAAACTACCGTCATTGGTCACCCTAGCAAGCCTAAAATGTGCCTATCACTTAAAACATGAATCCATTGCCTAGTTGTTACAATTGTAAACTTACCTCAGAATTGGTGAAATGGAAGAGATGTATTATTTATTGGACTTATACTGCAGAAAGCTCTGTATAAATATGAATGTCCATGAATGCAGATGACAGGATTTAACACGATGTGCTTATGGAAAAGACTAATACCCATGTCCTTTCCAGGAGCTGTTTTGTGATGTTTCCTTCTAAGAAAAGTTAAAGTAGATTTGTTTCTTCTTGACTTCTTCCTTTATGCTGAGAGCAATAACCATCCCAAAGTCTATAACCCCACTGGGTCAGGCTTTCTAATGAGTGACCACAGAAAAAACAACAGACACAGAAAGGAAGTTTCCTCTAGAGAAATTTTCTGCCAGTAAAATATTGATCTCTTTTGCCCTTGAGTCCCACAGGAAATTTTTGATAGCTATTCTACAGTAAAGAACTTCCTATTCACAAAACATATACACCATTAACCTAGTTAGAATAAGAATCTGCACTTCAGCCAGAGCTTAGTATCCATTGTGAGGTTGGGTCCGTGAGGAAAATGTTCAATAGGAATTGGAAATATTGACAGCTATTCAATAATTTACATGAGTGCCAAACAAGTCATAGAGGAAAATATCAAAGCAAAACTACTTATAACCTGTTAATAAGGATATACTGTGTCTTCTTCATTAAAAGTTTAAATAGGACTTTTGCTTCTTGCAGAAATTACTAAGTACCCTAATTAACCTTCATCTAGAGCTCACATAGTATATGATACTTTACTTATAAGGAAAATTTATTAAACAATTTGAGAAGCAGAAGAGAACCAAAATTTATTAACATGCATCATTAAGGTCTAAGAGTCGATGGAAAAGGAAGTGACAACAAAATTTGATGCTAAACATGATTGGAAGTGGTAGTAGAACAGCAGGTACTTATCCAAGAGTAGTTTGAATCTGGGGAGTACAAACACATTGGTTGCCTAGTGGTTTGAGTGCAAAGAATGAGGACAAAGAGATTAGACCACAAGGGTAATGAGAAAACATGCTACTGTGATATAGAGTAGTGGCAAGGATGGGCTGTGAAATCTGACGGCCCTGGATTTGAATCCTGGCTCCATTCCACACAACTTGACCTTGGGTAAGTTACTTAAAGATGTAAGCTTCTGTTTCCACTTATTAAAATGGGGATAAGTTGCCTCAAGACACTGAGACAGGAGCATTGCTTGAGCCCAGGCATTCCAGGCTGTAGTAAGCTACGATCACACCACTGCACTCCAGCATGGGAGACAGAGCGAGCCTGTCTCAAATAAAATAAAATAAAATAAAATAAAATAAAATAAAATATAAAATAAAATAGGAATGCTATGTGGTTGTAGCAAATGAAAGTGCTGTTTGTGTATTAAGTTAAAATGAATAAATATTAGCAATTTCATATGCTTCAACCTAAATTGCACCTACCCCTGAGGTTGTTACAAGAATTCAGTGAAATAAGGGAACCAGTTCACCTAGAGATTAAGAACATAGTCTCTGGGCTGCCATCCACCTGGCAATGGAGTCCCGTCTGTCCAGACCGTCCCAGATCTTGCTGCCCGCCCAGTGACCAAAGTCCTTCAGGTCTGGAGGTCGCGGTGTCACAGGCTCTGCGATATGTTGATGTTGGCTGAGCAGCGGCAGAAGCAGAAGTGAGCTGTGAATATTCAAAACACTGCCTGGAGTAATGCTGATTCTAAGTTTGGCCAGAGGATACTAGAGAAGATGGAGTGGTCTAAAGGAAGGGGTTTAGGGGTTCAGGAGCAAGGAGGCCCAGATCATATTAAAGTTCAAGTTAAAAATAACCACCTGGGACTTCAAGCTACAAACAATAATGAAGCCAACTGGATTGCCCATCAAGATGATTTTAACCGGCTTCTGGCAGAACTTGCCAGAGGCAGGTAACAACAGACTCCTTAGACAACAAGAAAAAGAAATCTTTTAGTCTTGAGGAAAAGTCCAAAATCATCGAAAACTGTGTTCATCATAGGAAATTTACAAAAGAAAAGGATCTATCATCTCGGAGCAAAACAGATCTTGACTGCATTTTTGGGAAAAGACAGAGTAAGAAGACTCCCAGGGGTGATTCCAGTCCCTCCACTCCAGACAGAACGAAACCACGATGACAACCCATGCTTTCACCATCCAGGAGTGTTTTGCCAAGCGAATGGCAGCACTGAAGAACAAGCCCCAGGTCGCAGCTCCAGGGTCTGACATTTCCAAGACCCAAGTGAAATGAAAAAGGGGAAAGAAAAGAAACAAAGAGGCAAAAGGTAAAAATGGGGAGAATTATCCCCTCACCCAGTCTAAGGCCAAGCGGCCTAAAGAGGGAAAGCCTAAGAGATACAAGGTCCAGGAGCCGGCGTCCAAGGAGAAAAGAGCACGGGCAGAGGGACAGCGGAGAGGCCCCTGCTGGGACGAGAGTTCTGAGGCCTCTGCTCAGGGTGCAAGGAATTGTGTGCAGCCACCCAATGGCCAGGATTTCACCCTAAAGCCCAAAAAAACAAGAGGAAAAAAAAAGCTGCAAAGCCGGTAGAGGTAGCAGTGGACGCTACGCTGAAAGAAAAAACAAAGAAAGAGAAGAAAGGTTCTAAATGAATTCTCTCCAACCAGGACCTTCCGACCACTCAGCTGTCAGGGTGTTGCCGGAGCAGACACCTCTGGCCTGAAGTCAGAGCAGAGTTCACTCCAGAGAGCTGGGGCACATCTTGTGACATGCCCATGGGTGGCCGAGTCTTGCCCTCTCACCATGTTTCTCCCCAAATTATGTTCCCAGGAGGGCTTTTTTTTTTTTAATGTTCTGAATCATGGCTCTCACAAACAAATACATTTTTGTAAACTCTGAAAAAAATCATAGTCTCTTGAGCCATGCAGCTTTCTTTTTAATGCTGACTCCACCAACATCTAGTTGTGTGATGCTGGGCAAATGACTTACTCTCCCTCTGCTTCCCTTTCCTCTTGCATATAACAAGGTTATTAACAGCGCCTGTTTTGTTGGCTTGTTGTGTTGGGATCAGTGGTTTGCAGACAATTAACCACGCAACAAGTGTTAACAATATTAAACATCTTTGAGTACTAAGGCAGTTGGTCTAAAGTGAGCCTGGAAATAATTGATAAGCAATACAGTGTTCTATTGGCTCTTGTATAGTTTTGTCTTTATGTACATATCTAATTATTAGGTTAGTTCAAAAGTAATGATGGTTTTGCCATTAACTGATGGCAAAAAACCGTAATTACTTTTGCACCAAACTAATATCTACCTATCTGATTATCTAAGTGATAACTTAATCATGACATTTGATCATATAGGTAAATAATGTTGTGTGTATTTATATACATATACACATATATGGTATATGTATGCAGATAAATGTACATCTCCTTATTGGTGTTACATCAAAAGTTAAGCCATCTAATAATAAAGTTGACTTATGAAGTTTAATCTTTCATTTCACGCTGATACATAAAATTATAATTGATGTTCAGACCCAAAAAAATTAGAAAACCAAAATACTCACTATTTAGTGAGTTAAAAAAAAATATACTAAGCAATAGCTTAACATTCTGCAGGATTAATGACCTTCAGAAGACTCTATAAACTTCTGATCAAAATAGTTAAGTAGAGATTTGGGGGGAAATGTGCAACAGAAATCTGAAATATTGACATAGGTTTTTTATTTTTTAGGATAACCAAGTAAGAAATAGCAAAAATATCACATCAAAATTGTAAAATTTTAAAAATTCATGTATCATAATTTCATGAGGATTTTGATGGTCCTTTGCTCTAATTTATAATGGGCTCCACCCATAAGTTTGAAATCAACCTTATTTGGTTCAGGTATATTTTATTATCGTATTTATATTTAGAAGCCAGTAAATCCCTGGTGATTGCATTAATTTATCAGAAATAAAGGTTGAACTTATCTATTTTTTAACCTAATCATGACTTGCTTTAAATGTATAATCCCAAAATTCAGGTGCTTTTGAGATTATTTGTGGTGTTGAATTTTCATTTTAGTTGTAATAACTTTATTTTAAAAATCTCTGGTAGTCATCAAAACTGGATGTGCAGTTATTTTAAGTTTAAGATACTCTAAAATCCCTCAAAATGTCCCTCAATAACTAAAAATTTTAATTGGCTCTTTCATGACAAATTCAGAAAGGCACCTTTCTTTTATTTTTCCAGGAGCTCCTATAATATTTACAGTTGGAAAAGCCTAAAGCATGACGGAATATTGGTGTGCTGTTATTGTAAAACTGCAAATTGGAAACCTGATGTTTCATTTCTGATTGCTGTTTTATATAATTATCTCATAATGATTAAGTTTTCTTTCTGAAAGGAAAAGAACACATTGTTTTTCCTGCATTATCTGATTTAATCATCCAAATAACAATGTGAAATATTATCAAACCCGTTTTAAAAGATGACGAAATTGGAGTGCAGAGGAATTTATTAAGAACCTATGGAAGCACAGACTTTTGGGATTATACAATTAAAGCAAGTCATGATTAGGTTAAAAAATAGGTAAGTTCAACCTTTATTTCTGATAAATTAATGCAATCACCAGGGACTTACTGGCTTCTAAATATAAATACAATAATAAAATATCTAATATCTATTATTAGATAATAAAATATCTAATAAAATAAGAGATGATCTGGGCCAGGTATGGTGGCTCACATCTGTAATCCCAGCATTTTGGGGGGCTGAGGCGGGTGGATCACCTAAGGTCAGAAGTTCGAGACCAGTCTGGTCATCATGG
>NW_012110474.1:2755139-2759954 GCF_000951045.1 Mandrillus leucophaeus
ATGAATGTGAAGAAGGAGAGCAGGTAGGTACCAGCTGGTGGCTGATAGAGGGCTTATCTGGGACCTAACTGTCCTCACTAAAGGAACAGCAAGATCATTTGCCAAGACTGAGGAAGAGGGCACTAAAAGGGGGCAGAAGTGTGGGGAGCACTGGAAAGATCTGAGGGAACTGGAGAGTTGAACTACCGGAAACAAGAGAAAGCACTGACAGGAACTGCTGAGGACTCGGCGAAGGCTTAAGGCTCACGGTCAATTGTTTAGCATTATCTACTCTGTCAGGAGATGTGGCTTTTCATCCAGAGTTATTACTCCATAGAGCATGAAACCAGAGCAGGCAGATAGAGCCAGCATTCAGTTTTGCTGTGTGAAAGCAGTGAAAGGATGTAGTAATCAAGATGCAAGGTGACTGGCAAGAATTATCGCAGGCCAGAAATAAACTGAGGTTCTTGCACCAGTGTTGGTGAGGTTCTTTCTCCCTGTTCTGTATTTTCCAATGCCCCATTCGAGACCAAGTGAGCCAGAAGTTAAATCATACACCCGGGATATTTCCTAGAGAGTTCAAGTATTTCACAGTGTGGGAGCTTGACCTACAAACGCTGCTCCTGGTGTGTAAGGAAATGAGATTTTAAATCAGATCCTTACAGCGAAACATTAGAAATCAAGAAATATGCACTAACCCCTACACATCCCATGGAGAAAATGGATGGGTATACTCTGAATTCAATACAGTATTTGTGGTATGGCCCTCAGATGGAATTTTTCCCCGACTGTCACAGACAAGAATGTGGCCGGTTTTGACAATCTCTTTAAAGAAACAAAGTTCTTCCTTGGTTCGCAAATCATGACAGAAATGTCATAACTTCCTTACCTCAAATTAAAGAATTTTAGAGTTGGAAGAGAGAGCTAAGATCAGGTAGATCACATCTTTAATTTCTAGAGGAGGAAATTCTCTAGGAACTCCCGTCCAAGGGGATAAAGGAATTTGCAGCAAGGTTCAGAACAAGAATCTAATTCTGCTTTTGTATCCTGCTGTGTCTCATATTAGAATGTAAGTTTTGTTTCCTTTCTCTAAAATTGTTTCCTTTGTCTAAAATTTTTTATGTGAGTCTTATTCCTTAAACACTTAAAAATTAGCATTTTAAAGCATTTTAGAAGCTGGCCGGAGAAATCATTCAGGAAGTATTTTCTGGCAAGGATAAGTTGGGCTAAGTAAGAGATTGCAATTTTTTGCAGATTTAATACAGCTAAAAACAGGGATTTTCAAAAAGGCAGTATATTATGGGCTAAAATCCTTACTCTAAAACTTACTACCTGTGTGCCTAAATTATTGAGTTAACATCTCTATATGTCTATTTTCATTTTCACAAAATAGGTAGAGTAATACTGTTTTGGTACTGTTTTATACGGTTTTCACAAAAATTATAAGCAACGTCCTTAACAGAGACTATGAAATGAAAGAATATTTTTAAAACAGTTATTGTTGTGGATATTGTTACCAAAAAATGTTTGCTTAAATTTTCTGCGATAACAGAGTAATCAAACAGTAATGACTTCCCAGTTCAAAAGATTCCATGGGGCTGAAAGTCAGCTTCCTCTGAATTGGCAGAAAACACTTCACCTCTGAGCACATATTCTTTACATTTAAGACTCAAGGACATCAAGTTTCCAACATCTCCGAACATCAAGGTTTAAACTTTAGCCATCAGATGGTGGTGAGGGCCCCCTAAATGTGCCTGTCTCTCCTCCCTCAGTCTTCCGATCTGTAGTGTGAGATGTCCCTACCCCGTGCCCCATGTCAGTGCACACAGCTTGCCTCTTTCACAGCACCTAGCACAGGTGATTCTTTTCTATTTTTATGGTACGTAGTAAGTGTATATATGTATAGGGTACGTAAGATATTTTGATACAGACATATGATGTAATAATCACATCAGGGTAAATAGGGTATCCATCACCTCAAGCATTTATCATTTCTTTGTATTATAAACATTCAATTAGACTCTTTCAGTTATTTTTAAATGTATGATAAATTACATTTACTGTAGTCACCCTGTTTTGCTACCTAATACTAGATCTTATTCTATCTATCTAACTGTATTTTGTACCCCTTAACCATCCCCATTTTCCCCCACGCCCCACTACCCTTCCCAGCCTCTAGTAGCCATCATTCTACCATCTTCATGCATTCAATTTTTTAATTTTTAGCTTCCACAAATAAGTGAGAACATGCAAAGTTTGTCTTTTTGTGTCTGGCTTATTTTACTTAACGTAATGACCTCCAGTTCCATCCATGTTGTTGCAAATGACAGGATCTCATTCTTTCTTATGGTTGAATAGTACTCCATTGTGTATATGTACCACACATTCTTATTCATTTGTCTGTTGATGGGCACTTAGATTGATTCCAAATCTTAGCTGCTGTGAATAGTGCTACAACAAACATGGGAGTGCAGATATCTCTTCGATTTACTCATTTCTCTTCTTTTGGGTATATACCTAGCAATGGGATGGCCGGGTCACATGGTAGTTCTATTTTTAGTCTTTTAAGGAACCTCCATACTGTTCTCCATAGTGGCTGTACTAATTTACATTCCTACCAGTGATATATTAGGGGCACTGTTGATTCTTATCTATCTTCTTCAATGCATCATGAACACTTCAAGAGCAAAAAATTAATCTGACTCCTATTAATAATCCCCATCACTAAACAGATAATAAATACTTGTTAAGTGAGAAGTAAATAAGACCAAGTTTCTGCTCTACCCTTGCAATGAACTTCAACCCAGCTTCAGTTTAGCTAAGGGGCACTTCAGCTGATTAAACCTGGTGTCTTCACTTATATCACAGAGAATTAGGCTATTGTTCTCTCTGCTTCTTTTCCATTCAACAAGTCTTGATTCCTAGCTAGTACTTTGAGTTTTCCTATCCAATGAGGAGAAGCTTTGAATACAAAGAAAATTATAAAAGAACTATGTTGCCTGGGTAATATCTCAGGAAAATATAGTTGTTTATAATATAATAGAATAGAGTTAGTGTTGAAGAAACTCAAATTGAGGAATTTGAGTAAGGAAGTTACTGGGTCAGTGTGTAAAATCTGGTTCAGGATATATTAGCCAGAAACATGCAGTTTCAACTCATAAATGAGTGCGTACACTTAGGGAGGCCTTCAAAGATATCAGTATGTCAAGGTTATGCTCTGCAAATATAGAAAGATGACAGGATGCTGGCCTCACCAGTGAACAGCTAGTCATATAATAAAAGATGAAAAGTAAAGTGTTACTCTTTCGGGTGGCAGAAAACAAAAAGAAAGGCATCCTCTACCACATAAATTGTTCTGTTGTCAGAAGTACAAAAAAGAGGAGAGAAGCAGCAATCAGTGGACTGTGAACTGTGCCAGTTCGACCCACAAATTGCACTTTTGTCTGCCAGAGGTGTGTGCCTTTGCAATTTAGCCCTTTTCAGTTTTCCTATTTGGACAAAGTTTCACTCACACACTCTCAGCTGGTGGTGGAGGAGTGGAGACAGCACAATGGATGACAGCCTTGGGCATGTGATACAGCTGGATAAGCCCAAGCAAACTGATCCCTTTACTAAGAAGACTTGGAGTGACAGTGGATTCCAATGAGACCCCTACACACACTACAGGTTGTAAGGTGGAGGGGGCCTGCTTACTGTCTCATAGCAACTGGTCTAGGTCATTTTCTCCTAATCTACCTAATCTTGTCCCAGTCCCAATTTTATATTCACTTTACATTAATCTTTTTTAAAATCATTTTTGATAGTGTAGACCATTGCTACTTCTCAAAGGATGATTCTGGAGGCCTTCTACCATCTCCAAATTCTGGAACACAGTTACCACAAAAAATTATTTTCCCTCTCTTTCTTCAATGAGAGGCTAACTGGATACTTGTACACCAATTTTAAACGTGATTGATAGGTGGCCAATGATGTGCACCCTTGCGAGAAGAAATTCTCCCACAGATGTGTTTTTGTCAAAGCCTGTGAAATTCAAATTGAGTACAAATTTATACTTGCCATGGGCCCTTGAAGATAACTTGTGAATACTGAAAACCTCCACATTCAGACTACCCGGCTCTGAGTAATAGTCACTCAAATCAGAGTGGCCGTCTTTGTGGCCCAATTTACCAGGTAAATGTTGGTATTTCTGCTCACCTTGTGCTCTGAGTTCATTTACTTATTCATTATTCTATAAAACCCTTACTGAGCCCTGACAAGTGTCAAGCCCGCGAGATTCAAAATTAAATAAAACACAACTCCTTATCCTTGAAGACTATGCAATGCACTGAGAGAAGATAAATAAAAATATGTTACAGTCCAGTGAACAAATTGCTATGGACAGAATTGTTTGGCTTTGGTTTTTAAGAAGATAACCTTTTTTTAAGTTAGGAGACTACAAACAACATAGATCCTAAAAGCAAAATTCTGGACATAGAGCAGATTTATTCCCTCAGGAATTATAGTAAATTATTTTAGAAAAAAAATGAGAATTAAAAATTATTTACCAGGCCAGGTGTGGTGGCTCATGCCTGTAATCCTAGCACTTTGGGAGGCAGAGGCGGGCAGATCACGAGGTCAGGAGATTCAGACAATCCTGGCTAACACAATGAAACTCCCTCTCTACTAAAAATACAAACAATGCTATCCTTCCCCCCTTCCCCCACCCCACGACAGGCCCCGGTATACATACACAACAAACCTGCACGTTGTGCACATGTACCCTAGAACACAACAAACCTGCATGTTGTGCACATGTACCCTAGAACTTAAAGTATAATAAAAAAAAAAAAAAAAAAG
>NW_012110474.1:2760004-2794068 GCF_000951045.1 Mandrillus leucophaeus
AAAAAAAAAAAAGGCGGCCGGGCGTGGTGGCAGGCGCTTGTAGTCCCAGCTACTCAAGAGGCTGAGGCAGGAGAATGGCATGAACCTGGGAGGCAGAGCTTGCAGTGAGCCAAGATCACGCCACTGCACTCCAGCCTGGGTGATAGAGCGAGACTCCACGTCAAAAAAGAAAAGAAAAGAAAAGAAAAAGATTTACCTTGATTAAATTTGCTACTAACTGAACAAATCTCATCAGATAACTAAGTGTGAACCAAGCATGCTATCAAGTCGCAAAGCCAAAACTTGAACCTAGCGGAGACATCCCCCCTGCCACAACCACGAGCTCTAGGAAAGGAAGAAAGACAATTTCCCTTGCATCCTGTGTTGAAAGAAAAACTTTTGACAAATTAAATTTAACAGAGTGTATTTGAGCCAAGAACAATTCATGAATGGGACAGCACTGAGAACCAGAAGAGAGGTTCAAAGAACTCCGGCAGTGTAAGCAGTAAGTTGGTTTTTGGGTTTTTTTGTTTGTTTGTTTTTTTGACAGAGTCTTGCTCTGTTGCACAGTCTGGAGTATGATCCTAACTCACTGAAGTTTTGAATTACTGGACTCAAGCAATCCTTCCACCTCAACCTGCCTTATCTGGACATTGTGTGATGAGTCCTTTGGCTTATTTGGGCAAGATGCGATGAGTTGGCTACTGTGATTGGCTAAAACCTGGGCTTCCTGTGATTGGCTAAAATTCCATCATTTGTTATACTCCTATGTTAGGTTTTAGCTTGTTTATTTATTCAGTTTATGGTTTGCTATGTAGGAACTCAAAGTATGGAGTCAGCCTCAGGCTAATGGCCTCCTGCTTACTTAACTTAATACCTCTCTTGTCCTGACTAGGCAACCCATGGGTTGGTGAAGACACTGATCTCTTAATCATAAATCAAAAGTGTCCAAACGACACTAGAATCTCTACACTAAAGACCGCTCCTCAGAAAAAAAAAATCAAGCAGCCAGGCGCGGTGGCCCACGCCTATAATCCCAGCACTTTGGGAGGCAGAGGCGGGCGGATCTCAAGGTCAGGAGATTGAGACCATCCTGGCTAACACAGTGAAACCCTGCCTCCACTGAAAATACAAAAAATTAGCCGGGCGCGGTGGCGGGCGCCTATAGTCCCAGCTACTCGGAAGGCTGAGGCAGGAGAATGGGGTGAACCCGGGAAGCGGAGCTTGCAGTGAGCCGAGATCACGTAACTGCACTCCGGCCTGGACAACAGAGCTAGACTCCGTCTAAAAAAATAAATAAATAAATAAAAGTCAAGCAAGAGCATTCAATATCAATTGCATGGATGGCCATTCACAAATATTCCAACGCAAGAGTTGTTTACAGAACCTTGCCACAAAGCCGCCTGTGTGAACTCAGAACATAACATAAACCCCATTTATCAGATCATCTGGCCGTGACCATTCATAATTCTAATATCACACTGCGTTTTGAGGTTTAACAGCCTCCCTGTTTTATTTTTCATTTCAGAATGGGAATTCTTCAACTTTCTCATGATAAGAACTTCCAGATGCTTCCAGATGCGGTAGGTAGATCATTTTATAGGGTAAGTGGAAACCATCAGGAATGGTGTCCACATACAGAGTTTCAAAGCATCTTACATGGGATACAAATCCATACCACTGAAGGAGCGTGGTAAGCCTTGCGTTAATTTTAAAATGAACATGGTATGAACGTTACATTTTGAAAAAAACACACAGAATAAAATTAGATAAGAAACAGGGGTTCTGGAGTCAGGCATACCTGAATTCAATTGAGAGTAGCCCTCTTAGTAGCATATAAACGTCAGTAAGTTATTTATTTTATCTGAGGCACCAGTTCTTCTCTGTAAAATGTGAGGAAAAAAATACGTATCCTATCTTATCCTGAAGCGGCCTCACAAAGTTAAACGAATTGTGTATGTAACATGCATGGCACGTTACACTCAGTAACAGGGCCTTGGTTGCAAGGGCAGAAGACAGCATTTGTAGGATTTTTGAAATATTCTCTCCGTGTTAAATGATGAGCTCTAAAAGAAGGGATTTTTTCTAGACTCATGTCCCAGAGGGCATATTTTAATATTGGGTGTGGGATGGGGAGACAGGTTGAAGGCAGTAAAAAAAAAAACAAAAACCTCTTGGCAGCATGGCATATGACTTTGTGTCTGTCAGCTGACGTATCCCAAGGAAGATCTGTAACCTTGAACCAAGGATAAAAACCTACAATATTGACATAAGCAATGTTCAGATGGATAATAATTGTTCCATTCTTTGCCTTTCTAAACAATCCATTACTCATTCTTTCAACAAGACCTAACATAATTTTGCCTGTCTCTCCTAGGTTCTATTCTTTATTGAATGAGGGAGAGCACATATACTTTATTCATAGCTTAGCTTGATATAAACATGTCTTTGCAAGATAATACTATAATCTGCATTGTTACTAGGATACACATGTTTCATTACATTCTTGGGAAAAAAAAAGAAAGCTTGTACCCTGGACATACTCCAGCAAGCATAGTGAGGATGACCCACCATTTTGGGCTCAAGGAAAAGGACTCCACGCAGGTTAATCAGAACTTTTTATGAAACCTATTCAGAAGAAGTTTAATATACTTCTGAAACATTTACAAAAGAAAAAGGTGGGACCTAAAACTGGCCACATACTTTTTAATCATTAAAGTTGAACACTATATTGTAGGTACATTTATGTCTTTTCTGTGATTTGTATGTTCGTGACATTTGCCGATTTTTCTATTGCAGTGTTTATCCTTTTCTGGATTATTGAGAGTTTTTAATGTTAGAAATAGTGATATGGCTGCCAAACACATAGTAAATATGTTCTAAGTTTGGGGAAATGCAATGTAGTCAAATCTGTCTTTTGCTTTGTTATCCCTGTCTTTGAAACATCTCTCTTTTCCTTAAAACCTTATATTACAACTCTTCTTAATGGCATCTAGTGCTGCAGAGAGGTCTAGGAAGATGACCAAAAAGCAGCTACCCAATTAAACAATCAGAATGTCTTTGGGCACTTTTAGAGGAAATTTCCTGTACTTGTGATCTTTGACCCTAGATTGCAAGAGTATAAGCAATAAGCACAGACCAATAGTTCACAAGCTTTTGCCTGAAGGGAAATTAGCAGCATCATAGGCTACGGGTGGGGGTGAAGAGCTAAGCTGAAGGTACTGACTTTCATCTTGAACTCTGGTAGATCAGATATGCCTTCAGAGAGATGATGTTTCTTCCTCATGGTGGCAGCGACCATCTTTGGTTACAACCTCTATCCTCAGAAAGGAATTCTCTGACTCTTGGGCCTCAGAACATGATACCCCAAAGACTGGTGCTTTGGCCTGCTAGGAGGCCTTAAAATCTGCCTTAGAATCAAGGTCCATTCAACCTTGTCTTTTCCTCACCCTACAAGTCAATGAGGGACTCTTTCTGAAATTTTCTTGCCTAACCAAGAAAACTTCTTTCCAAAAGAAATGCAATTGTCTCAAGACTCACTCCCTAGAGATCTCATCAAATAACCAGGAAAGATCAACTACTGGAGGAGAGAGAAGACTGGGAGTCATCACTGTACCCAGACAGACTTCATCAATTCATCTCAAGGCAGCTTCAAGAGATTACCTAAGAGGCTGTTTCTGTGGACCATTGTCTGAGCACTGGGCCTTTTGTTTCCCCTGAAAATCATTTACTCCTATACCTCTTACTTCCCTCTCCCTTATGAAGAGGGCACTTAAGCCTCAAGCATCTGGTCCCTCCTTGAGTTCATATTTTATATAACTCTCATACACATGTATGCACATAATAGTATTATAATAAACTTGTTATGCTTTTCTTTGATTAACCTGTTCTTTGTTGTTATGGGGTGTCAGTCATGATCCTTCATTGATAGGGAGGAAAGGGATTACCTCCTCTCCACCCCCATAACCTTATATTAGGTGATATCTCAAGGGGGAAAATACGTTCTGCATCATCATAACCACCATGGTAACAAATTAGTTTGAAAACTTTGAAGCATTTCTTCATATTATTTTAACCTCAAGTGTCAAAATGAGACAGGTAGAGGGGTATTATTATCTCCATCTTACAAAAGAAGAAAATTAATTTCAAAGAGCTTAATTGACTAAACCCAGTATGGTATCCCAGAGTGAAATGCTAGACTATTTTCTTATCATCAGAAACGTATGGTCAGGCTTTTGAGTGAGATGGGATATGCTGAAGGAACAATTAAGAGTACTCAAGAGAATATACACAGATTAAATACAAATAAGATTAATACATAAATACAATAAAATACTATAATGCATCATGTTAGTAATAAACACCAAACAGTTAACTGAGAAAGGATTATACCAATGTTAGCTGGATTATTAAAGAAAATTTGATGGAAATATTTGTATTTCAAATGGGAGTTGGATATTGGCAGGCAGAGAGAAAGAAAACACTTCAGACAGAAGAGGATGAGAAGGTACTGAGGTAGGAGTGCCAGCGTGGTATGGGAAGGAAGGAAGCTGACCTGATTGGAATAAGCATTGTTAGGAGCTGGGTATTAGGCTAGAGAGATCAAATCAGGATTTGAAGGGCCTAGAATATCAGGGTGAAATTTTTCAAACTGAACCTTTGAGCAATGGAGATGCATTGCAGGTATTTTACAAGGGAGACGGAAATGATTAAAGAGTGTTCTTTAGAAAAAGTGGTATGATGAGTACATGCTGAACAGACAGAAGGAAAGGATGCCAGCAAAAATAGTTAAAATGAGAAAACAGCCATCCAGATGTGAAGTGATGAGGCCTTTATGATGATAGTGGGGATAAAAAAGAGAGACAATAAAAGGGGTAAATTCTAAATCAGAAATGCTGAAAATCTTGTTCCCAAGTGTTGAGCACCAGGAGGTGGAGATACTCTGATGCCAGGAAAGGAAGATGGGCAAAGAGAGAGTTTTACTTAGGAAGGAAAATGACCAAGACAACTGTGGGGACATATAGCATTTGGAAAAAAAGTTGGAAAAGAGGACTAGATAAAACACATATATATGCATATATATTATATTTATGTATATATTTTTCTATATATTACACATATATGTTACCACTGTGCTGAAGTAGCAGGTACCCAATAAATGTTTGCTTTCTGCCCAGTCTCCAAGATGACACAGATTAAGAGGTTACTAATTTAGACATCATAACTAGGATTGTGAGAATAGATGAGTACACAGATGTAACAAATATAAAAATAACAACAACAACAACAAAATTAGAGGTCCTAGAAGTAAGATTCAACGAGTATTCACAATGGATGAGAGAATGTAACAAAGACAATTAAGGAGCAGGGGAGAGTCAGTTTCCTCTGAAAACTGCACAATTGCTTTCTAAAGCATTAGGTTTAAACCTCCATATTCACTGTTAAGGGAGTGAACAGTAAAATTAATCGAGAAAATCGAGTTATTCTGCCGAGGAGACCCATTTGAAAGTGAAATAGAGGTCAAAACCCTACTCTAACATGGAAATTGGAAACCGCCAGGTGTTTCAATGCTATGGTATAGTTCAAAAAGGGCAGAATTGACGGATTATTAACGATGCCAGCTGTCATCGTGGAATTTATGTTTTCTTTATGATGTAAAATGTACAATCATAACAGAAACGTTAAAAACCTGAGAAGGTTCAAGGAAAGGCATAAAACAAATGTAATTCCAATTTTACTGTAATAAATAAAACTAACAGCAGAGGGCTCCCCTCAACGCCTGGCAAATTCTCAAGGCAGAGAAACTGTAAATCGGGGACGTTTCTGGTAACCTCTGGTTCCATTCGAAATTTTCTATACATAAGGGAAAAAAAAAAACTATCCATTAGTAAATAAATTAGAAATACAATATTTAGACCTGCAGGTGCTAACATTCCTTTTTCTCTTTAATTTTGTTTTCCTCACTGTGCTTTTTGCTAGTAAGAAACTATTGAAGTTATTAATGCAATAATTCAGAAGGTTCTGGATGTAAAATGCCTAAAGACAGTAGAGGGATTTCTATAGCCTCTCTAAAGTATTTCAGATTATCCACCTGATTACACAAACAACATTTCCAGAAAATTACCATTTTTTGACCTATAATCCTGGCATCCAAATGTAAACATTACAAGCACAAGGCAGCTGTACTCAACAGCTAGGAATCTTTAACAATTTGAGTCCTTGAGGAGAGCTGACATCTAGTGAAACACCAAAATGGTTTCAAAATAAATCAAAATACTATTTACACTTTTAGAATATATTTTAAAAGTATTTTGAGTTATTTACAGAAAACAGTGATCTATGTTGTAGATTCTATGTAAGCCATCTATGTTTTCAACCAGCTATTTTTGATTTATTATGGAAATATGAGTTAAAGTAGGCTTTGCCTCAAAATGTTATCATTCAATTTGCACTTTGTCCATAGAAAATGCAATGAATTTTTTTCAAAGGCCAGTTTTGTTGTAGGTCAATCAAGCACTCATTTGAATACTGATTTATTTTTATGGAGATGCATATTTTTGATGGCTTCTTTGGATTCATCACAAGGTATGTCATTAATTACACTAGAAGTCAGCAAATTACAACATGGGGGAACAAAGCCAGCCACTGCCTATTTTTATACAGCCTGCAAGCTGAGAATGATTTTTACATTTTTAAATGACTGCAAAAATCAAAAGAATTCTAACATTTTATAACACATAAAATTATATAAAATTCCAAGTACAGTATTCATAAAGTTTCAAATTTCACCAATAAAAAAAATGTGTGGAAATCTGTTTTCTTCTCCTGTTATGTAAGTACTTACATGACACTCTCAGTTTTGCCTCTTGGCCCACAAAGCTTAATTTTTTGTTGTTGTTTTTGGTTTGTTTGTTTGTTTTACCATTTGACTTTACACAGAAACAGTTTGCCAAACTCTGAACTATGCAAAATGCCAAAACCATTTATTCAATGCTCCTTGGGTTATTTAAAACAATGCAAGATTTGCCCCTTTAGCACTATAAGCTAATCATCCACAGCACTGCTTCCCAAAATAATCTGTACTTTGGAATTACTGGGTAGTTTCAAAAATTATTGAAGTTTGTGTCCTTGCCTGAGATTGTAACTTAATTGGCCTGGGGAATAACCTGAACTTTTAAAAGAGCCCCAAGTGATTCTACTGTGAAGTTTGGAAATCACTGATTTAGTGCTTTGGCAAGTTCAATCCTCCCAGCTTCGTCTGGGCGCTCTCTTCTGCTGGCAGCCCTTTTTGCTCCTGCTCCAGCACATTGCCCTCTGCAGCTACCCGCAATTCCCCCAGATCACTTAGGCTTTTCATTCCCACCACCAGAGCTAAGTGACCTTCTCACCAACTCCGCTGAGAAGATCAAGGCCAACCCATCCCCAAGTTTTCTTGTTTTACTTCCTGAATGAAATTCCTCCCTCAAGTCCATTCTCTCCTCTCCAGTCCTTCTAGAGAGAATACACCATAGTGGTTAAAAAACACTCTTGAATCAGCAGACATGAATTTAAATCCCTATTCCCATAATCCCAGCACTTTGAGAGGTCAAGGCAGAAGGATTGCTTGAGCCCAGGAGTTCAAAACCAGCCTGGGCAACACAGGGAGACCCCATCGCTACAAAAAAATTAAAAATAAAAAAATTAGCCAGGCATGGTGGCGTGGTGGTGCCCACTCATAGTCCCAGCTACTCAGGAGGGCAGATAGCTTGAGCCCAGGATCACACCACTGTATTGCAGCCTGTGTGAGAGAGCGAGAACTTGTCTCTAAAAAATTGTAATAATAATAATAACCCTAGAGGGATCTTTGTGAAAATTAAATGCCACTCACAGTGTATTAAATTAAATGTTACTTACTGCTACTTACAGTGCTGTCCTTGGACTAACAACATCAGCATCACCTGGGCACTTGCTAGAAATTCAGAATCTCAGGTCTCACCCAGACCTTCTGAATCAGAATCTGCATTTTAATGAGATCCAATAGTGATTTGTGTGCACATGAAGGCGGTTTGAGATTCGTGGTGCTAGGAAGCTTTTTATTTCTCTTCACACTCCACATCCAGGCTGTTTCATCTTAGCCCTTTGACAGTACCCAATACACATGATGTTGATGATGTCCTAGAGCGCGGCTTTTATGTAGAAAAGGAGATTTGCTTGAGTTAAAAAAAAAAAAAAATTAATGTCAGTTATGCATAGGACAATTTCAAATGAGAAGAGATTGTTGTGGGATCGAGGTGGTTAGGAAATACAGGGTCACCTTTGTGCAACTTAGGGAGAGACACTCCCTCTGAGCCTACAGTACCCTATGCACACCTGGTGAACTAAGAGAGCCCTTAAGCAATGGAGAAAATGATGCCCCTCTGGGCTGACGCCACCCTGTTTCAGAGCGGGTGGCTTGCCAAATGCAGCAGGGCCTCAGCCAGTTGTCCTCTAGCAGTGTATGGCAACCATGCGGGGGAGGATTAGACTGGGTCCTGAACTAGGGTGTGGCAGATTGGAATGAAAAGCAAGGATGGATTCTAGAAAATGCTGAAATGATGGAGGGCAATGGGGGAAAGATAGGGAGGAATGTGGACCTGGGGTTATTAAGGAAGACTTCTGGGAAGAGGCAAGATTTGACCCAAATTCCAAGAGTTTGTAAAATTGAGGTATGGGATCGAGGTGGAATCAAATATTTAAGATGCTATGAACAAGATGAGGTTATCAGAGTGAAGACATTTAGAGAACGTCAGCGAGTAGCACCATACAGCAGAAAGAACAGTGAACTATAACCAGGGAGGTGGTATTAAAGAGTCTCAATTCATTCAGCTATAAATGCAAATTTTATTTTCTTCCAATATCTGTCCCCAACAATCCAAGATCAAACCCTCCCTAATAACATCTGAGGCCTATTCCATGTTTTCTTAGACTCTTTGTTTCATTAAGATTTCATGTTGTATCTCATTCAAAACTTCCTTTCCCTTCCCCTAGCCAGGGGTGTAGTCTTTATCACATGCCTTCCCTTCCCTCCCTCTTCCCTGAGCTACTCCTTGAGTGTTGGGGCAGGACAGTGAGGTCGCAGACCTCTCCTGCACTGCCCCATCTGCTTGTCTCTGGCTCCACCATGCTTCACCTTCTCCAACATGCTCCCTCCGTGAAGCAGCTCTTGACACTGGAAGCTCCTTGAGAAATTTGGCCACATCTCTGGCTGACCCCAGCTGACATTATTGCACCACATTCCTTTGTCCCTCCCTGGGGAATTGCTCTAGAGATAATTGCCCCTGTTAGAAGAAAACCTCTGGCACGTTAAACTTTTAAAGAGTGTATTAGAGCAGATGGCAATTCATGAATCAGGCAGCTCCAAACCAGAAGTAGTTCAGAGCTCTGACAAAGAGACATAGGGGACATTTTTATGAGGTGAATCGAAGAACTTGTTTGCTTGGTTGAAGTTTGAGCAACTGCTTTATTTGAATTATCCCAGTGGGAAGTTCAAGACAATACAGCTAATGCCCATTTGGCTGCCTGTGATTGGCTGAACTTAAGTTTTACTTTCTTTTAAATTCTGAGTTAGATTTAGGAACCCAGGGCATTAGAGTCCCCTCAGTCTAATGACCCCATTTAATTATTTAACACCCCAACCTCACCTCTACCCTGTGGCCAGTTCCTAGGTCTGCAATGAAGAGCCATGTCAGTATCTCTTGAAAAGGGGCCCATGTTAATGGGGGCAAGGAGGGGCAGTGAGAAATCCTGGTGACCTCTCCACCTGATAGTCCTTTCCCCGACATGCAAGTTCATGACCCTGTGTTTCCTCATGACCTCGATCCTACCCCAGTCTCTCCTGATTTCAAGTTATCCTGTAAGTAACTGCCATTAATTTTTTTTAAACTCAAGGTCACACATACGTGCCCATGTATGAACACACACACACACACACACACACACACACACACACACACCCCTAGCAGCTCAAAGGCAGGTCACCAGCTCCGCTAACTAAGCAGGCACTCAACCGTGGAATGAAGTGTCTGCCTGCCCTTTCTGGACACCCCCACATTTATGAATGATTCTCTTGGACTTCCCTTTCTTGCTTCTAACAGAGGAGATGAAGAGAGGAAATGAACACTTTTCTTCCCCTCAATGACTCTCTTCTCAGTTTTCTAAGGTCAGCAGGGGTCAAGCAACAGCAAAGCAGTGAGTTCAAGCCTGTTGGAATAACGTCTCTCAGAAAACCCTGCAAGGAGCTTGTGGGCCCCAGCAGCTGCAGTTCTTGGGGCTTAGAATTTGGGGCATATTCTCTACTTTTAGCCTTACTGACAATCCGAGGACACCAGCGAAAACGCTGGCATCACAGTTTTACAAGATTAAGAAATTAATTCTAAAGGAAGGGAAGATGTTTCCCCAAGTTTACATATTAAATAAGAGATAGGATTTAAACACCAATATCAGCCTCCTTTCACTGGTTCCTGATAGGTCAATTTACCAATCCACAACCTGAAAGCTTTTGAACTAGATTACTCCAGGAAAATGAAAGGGAACAGCCACATTTTGTAAGCACAGCCATCAGTCTATCCCAGTGAATACCCCTACATGCGTTTTACGAATTGTTATCATTAGCCATAGTACTGAATGCTGAACCAAACTCACTCATCAGTTACAAGCATCTTAATGTGTTGTTAGTTTAAGAGAAAAATTAAAATCCAATCCCTATTATTCAATGTACCTATTACCCCACAGACTTTGCCTTGCTGAATACTTGTGCAAATACTAAAAGGCATGAACACAATCGACTGGTGAACAGGAAAGGACTACCCTTTAGGAACACTGCTTCACCTACATCAAGATACTCCAGCCTATAGCCAGGGACAGCTACACCTGATCCAGTTTCCTATGCCTTCAGAGAGGTTAAGTTGGAGATCATCTTAACTAAACATTTATTTTTAAGTTAGGTCCGATCTATACAAGCAAAGGGAGAGAGAACGTGCTACCATTCACTAAAGCATTTTGTTCCTCTCCAAGGAACAAAGATCATCTGCAAATGTGAGTGAGAGGTAGGACGCTGCATACTTACTTAAATTTTTAAGATACAGAATATTTATCACCATCTTTTTGTTTTACTGGGGATTAAAAGACTTGCCTGTGTGGAGACACTACTTTGAGAAAGCTGGTGCAGGGCGGTGCCTGGGAGGTCCATAAATACCACTGGATCACACAAAGTGCTTCAAGGCAATTCAAGTCAAACGTTACTTAGCAAACAAGTACATTATTTATTTACCGAGCACCTGCTCTGTGCCCAGCACTGTGAGGGGTTGTACTTCATTTCTCAATGTATTTTCTCTGTAAGCCAAAGAGGTATTTTCTTTCCTTTTGTTCTAAAGGCACAATGGAAAGATATGGTGATCTGACCAAATTCTTACTGTCTTTTCCATCCCAGTTTTTTAATGATCCTAGGTTCAAGGCACATGCTGCCCAGTTTCAAGGTCTCCAGTTCTTTCCAAATGAGAAAGCTGCTTTTCCTTTCCTGATATAATTCATTTTGAATTGGCGTCACTTGGGAAATGATTGCTTGCTTCACTTTACTGAGTTCTCAGTCCAGTTCTAAAACCAGATTTTTTAAAAAGAAAGGAAAGAATGATGGATGGAAGAGAGGAAGGAAGAGAAAGAGGAAGAGAAGAAGAGATGGAGAGAGGGAGAAAGAAAAAAGTATAAGGTTAATTCTAGTCTCTAGGCTTACTGTCTTAACCCATAGCTTTTTGAAGGGGAATTAACATGCCTGCCATTCCCTAGATGCTCAATAGTGTAGGGGAAAGAGCCCCAGAGAAATATTCAAGCACTACTGTTAAAAAGCTGTTACTAACTCTCTCCTTGTGGTTAGATGATGTGTTTCCCTCATTTATATGTGTATTCTCTTCCTCCTGAGGAGATATGATCAGTAAATATTTAATGAATGAGTGAAAGAATAAATAAATGACCAAAGGCAACCTGATTGTTTAAGTGCCTGCCTGTGGGGACTAATGATCTATAACACCTGGTGGAAGGAAACAAAGGCACCAAGAAAAATCTCTGGGACAGGCCGGGTGCGGTGGCTAACACCTGTAATCCCAGCACGGGAAGGCTGAAGCAGGCGGACCAAGAGGTCAGGAGATCAAGACTATCCTGGCCAACATGGTGAAACCCTGTTTCTACTGAAAATACAAAAAAAAAAACCAGACATGGTGGCAGGCGCCTGTAGTCCCAGCTACTGGGGAGGCTGAGGCAGGAGAATCACTTGAACCCAGAAGGTGGAGGTTGCAGTGAATTGAGATCGCGCCACTGCACTCTAGCCTGGACAACAGAGTGAGACTCCATCTCAAAAAAGAAAAGGCTCTGGGCCACTCCGCAGAGGGGTGTGCTAACCCAGATTCCATGTTATTGGCCAGGGAGTAACCTGTAGATGCAGAACATTTAAAACATGTAACAGAAACAACAGAAGCTGCTATACTTGGAATATCTTTCTTAGGGCATGGAATAGTGGAAACTTAACCAGCTTTCTTTGTAAAAATAGCTCAATCTTGCTTTTACAAAGAACCAAGCCATCAATTATCTTATTAGAAGAAAAATTTTATAACAGTGCAGGATATAGAAGAGAGAAGCAAGAAGTGGGGACAGAGAAAGGAAGAGACAGGAAGAGAAAGAGAGAGAGAGACTAGTTTCTTCCTTTAGTCCACCTGGGAGTACAGTAATGAAATAAAGAGTATGCCTCTGCTTGAGAGATGGCATTACGCTCCAAATAATGCCATGTATAAAACATCAATTTTCTACTAATGCCACTGAGAAAAGATGAAGAACTTCCAATGGATCAAGGCACCTTAGTTAGTGATGATCAGGAGTGCACAGACTTTTTGCCAAGTTTATATCAGAAAGGGAAAAAGAATGAAGTGCAACAACAAAATTTATGTTCTCCCTTAGTCCATAGCTGAAACAAGCTCCAGTGTTGGAGATTAATGTAATATCATTCCCTTAAGTGTTTTGTTTTCAAATATGCTTGCCTGCTCCAGGAGAACTGATGTTTAGTAGAAAATGCAGCTGCATATAATCCAACGAGTGGGTGTTGTTATGATGTCTGTGTTTTTCTTTAAAATACTTCAGCATACCAGAATCTATAAGGAACTCAAACAAATCAGCAAGAAACAAAAACAACCATTAAAAAGTGGGCAAAGGACATGAACAGACACTTCTCAAAAGAAGACATACACACAACCAACAAACATATGACAAAATCCTCAACATCTCTAATCATCAGAGAGATGAAAATCAAAATCACAACGAGATACCAGCTCACAACAGTCAGAATGGCTATTATTCAAAAGTCAAAAATAACAGATTTTGGTGAGGTTGCAGAGACAAAGAGAACACTTATATACTGTTGGTGGTAATGCAAATTAATTCAGCCCTTGAGGAAAGCAGTTTAGAGATTGTCAAACAACTAAAAATAGAGCTACCATTTAACCCAGCAATACCTTTTCTGGGTATATACTCAAAGGAAAATAAATCGATCTACCAAAAGGACACCTGCACTATGTTTATCAGAGCACTATTCACAACAGCTAAGACATGGAATTAGCTCAAGTGCCCATCAGTGGTGGGCTGGATAAAGAACATGTGGTACATATACACCGTGGAATACTGTACAGCCATAAAAAAAAGAATGAAATAATTCCTTTGCAACAACATGGATGCAGCTGGAGGCTGTTATTCTAAACGAATTACCGCAGAAACAGGAAACCAAATATCACATGTTCTCATAATGGGAGCAAAACCATGGGTTCACATGGACATAACCATTGGCACAACAGACACTGGGGACTACTAGAGTAGGGAGGGAAGAGAAGGGGCAAGGGCTGAAATACTTCCTATTGGGTACTACTTTCACCATCTGGGTGATGAGATCAACAGACGCCCAAATCTCAGCATCACACAATATACCCTTATGACAAACCTGCACATGTACCCCCTGAATCTTAAATTTAAAAGGAAATTTAAAAATAAAAATAAAAATAAAATCACAATGAGATATTACTTCACACCCACTAGGATGACTACAATAAAAAACACAAATAATAACGTTAAAATAAAACCTTCAGCTGAATTAAATTTAAAGGAGTTTAATTGAGCAATAAACGATTCGTGAATCTGGCAGCCCCCAGAATCACAGCAGATTCAAAGAGACTCCAGCACAGTCAAGTGGTGGAATAAGATTTATAGACAAAAAAAAAAAGAAAATGAGGTACAGTAATTGGAAGTGAAATACAGAACAGCTGGATTGGTTGCAGGTTGGCATTTGCCTTATTTGAACACAGTTTGAACACTCAGCAGTGTACGAATGGTTGAAGTACGGCCGCTGGGATTGGCCAAGACTCAGCTATTATTACAGGCTCACACTCCTAAGTCAGGTTTTCAGTCTTGTCTATTAAGGTGGGTTGCTGTTCATGCATAGGGACTCAAATATGGATGTATGGAGTCCTTCTCAAGCCATATTTAGTTTGCTTTAACAATAACAAGGTTTGTGAAGATGTGGGGAAGCTGGAACCTTCCTACATTGTTGATGGAATGTAAAAATGGTGCAGTCACTTAGGAAAACAGGTTGACAGTTTCTTAAAATGCTTAAACTTCACTTTAGCATAAAGTCCAACCCCTAACTACCTACCCTAAATGAATGAAAACGTATGTTCACTCAAGGATAATGTTCATAGCAGCATTATTCAAAATAGTCAAGAAGGGGAAACAACCCGAATGTCCAAAATCTAGTGAATGAATAACAAAATGCAGTGTATATGTGCAATGAAATACTATTCAGCAACCAAAAAGGGTGAACTACTAATACGTGTTACAACGTGGCTGAACCTCAAAAGATTATGCTAAATAAGCCAGATACAAAATCCACACATTATATAGTTCAACTTACATGAAATATTCAGAAAATACAAACCTATACAAACAGATAATAGATTAGCGGTTGCCTGGAACTAGAGATGGAATTTGACATTGGCTGCGAATGGACAAGAGGAATCTTTCTGAGTGATGAAAATATTATAAAATTGGATTGCTGTGATGGGTGCCCAACTCTATACATTTTCTAAAATTAATAAATTATGCACATACAATAGATAAAGTTTATATTAAAGGAAAGTAAATTGCATCCCAACAAAACTGTCTTACAAAAAAAAAAATACCTCAGCATAAACAGCACGTGTTGGTTTAAGTATAGCCTTAGGTATTATCTGTTGTCTGAAGCAGAAATTCCTGCCCTCGGGTTGGTTAGTTAGCTAGTCAGTAGTTAGTTGGGAAGTCTGCACTCCAGAGGCTAGCACAAGTCTTCTTGCACAGAGGCTTAGGAAATTATCAGAAAGAATATCAGAAATAGGCTCTCGATGAATTAATGACATGCTAGATATACAGATGAGCCAAGGAAATGGTTTCAAGATACTCCTCACACTAGAATAAGAACTTGGTAAGGCCTGTGGCCTGTGCCCTTGTGGCCGGAATCCTGTTGGAAGGTCATAAAACTTCTGTTTCTCTGATGTCAACTCTCAGGGTAAAAGGAATCTGCTTTTGGGAAATCAGTGTGTCTGCCTCAAGTAAAACAATCTGCCATGTAACGAGTAGGTGAATCACCTAAAGGCAAGACCTAGGACCTCCTGAAACAGTAGGTGGCATGCGAGGTAGAAGATATGTAGGACGGGCAAGTCTAGTGATACCATGTGCAACGTGAGGACTACAGTTAATAAAATTCTACTAGGGAATTCTGTTTGGTAGATTTTTAGCTGTTCTTGTCACAAGAAATTAGCAATGTGAGAGGATAGATGTTTTGATTTGCTACACTACAGCAACCATTTACTATCTATTTGTATCCCACAACATCATGTTATAAACCTCAAATATACACAGTAAGATTTATTTAAAGAAAAAGGATAGGTGGCATGAACCGGCCTGGCCTCCCTTTGTAATCAATGGTAACAAATGTCTCCACTCAGAATTGTGACTCAGAATTGTGAGACTTTATTTCATCAGCACCTGATGTTAAGGTGGTGAGAGAAGAACTAAACTTTACTCACATCGAACTTGTTGGAACCTCCTATTTTCTGCCAAATACAACTGAAGAGTTGAGCATTTCTAAAATGGCCTGGATCAATTTATTGTACTTAATTAAGTTTAATAGAAAGACCTGCTGCTTTCTAATTTGCCTTTCAAGTGTTGAAAAGCACAGCTCAAAAAAGATTCCCTTGAGCATCAGCCCCTCGTGCCTGGATATTGACTGACAATTCTAGCTGCTGATGCCAGGGACTATCCCTGTTTGTGACTTTGGTCTAATCCTTGTAATCTCTGAAACAGGCTGCCCCATGCCACACTGGCCAATTGGTTCTCAGCTCTGAATGCTGGTTTCAACAGTCTGATATTTCCTTTGGTTTCCTATTCCACATGGTCTACATGCCCAACATGTCTGTATATCAACATGTCTAAGTTATTAATGTAGATTGGTATGATGAGGAACATTGGTATACATTTTAGACAGAAGGTATTTCACTAAAGTGAGCATTGACTTCCAAAAATGTCAAACATGCAATCAACAATTCACCATTAAGGCATATTAAATACAAGTCTTCGTTGTAGCTGTGTTTAGTAAATACATCTTCAGCTGAGAATGAATTGTAACTTTGGCACAGAAATAACTTAGACAAAGGCTATTTGATTTGATGTTTAGAAAGCTTGGTGATAGCAAATTGGCTCGTCACAGCTGATATCTTAAAGCGTATTTCCTTAGAGGTTTCAAAGTATTTTATCAAGAGTTATCATCTCTTAATTTTTAAAGCATTACTGTGCTTATTTAGCAGATGAGTAAACTGAAGTATAAAAATTCCTATGTCTAGTCCTGCAGTAGGATATACAAACACAAAGACCAGATGAAAATAGTGACTCTTTGATCATGTATTTTGAAAAACCAAATAATACGGGAAGATATCTGAAAAAATTAAATAAGTCTAAAAGGAATATAAAGAAAAATAGCACTATATCTGCCCCATCCTTATCCTGCCCTGCTTTCCAATAGCACCACTTTTTATTCTTTTAACTCTTTCTTCTAATATTCACCTTCACATTTTTAAACTTTCTCCATATGCTACTATTCATTGTTTATAAAGTTTACACTGTATTGATTTCCTATGTGGAAGCTGGAGATACTGCTGACTTTTGAGCCCATTGACAAGATCAAATTTACACAAAGAACTCAGAATACGGACAGGAAAGAAAATTTCAGGAGCATTCTTTGGACAAATTGGTGCTGTGGCAACCAGCCCTCTTTTCACCTCAAGGACCGGAATGCTGTGTCAGTTTCAACTTGCTTTGCCTCAAGCCTAAAGACAGTGGGCTCCAAAGTGACCATCAGAGGGATTCACAGGCCCCCGCAGCAGGAACACAGTAGACACGTGCTGCACTTCTGGAAATCCAGAAAGAGAGAGAGAGGTCAGGAGACTGCCTTCGTGGCATAACAGGCAGAAAGTTGAGGCTCTGTGGGAAGAAACTGGCTCCCCTCTGGCATAGGATCACAGGTCTGTGAAATTCAAGGACCAGATGTAGTGGGTATGGTGGACATACCCAAAGATGACCTCCAATGAGTCAAGATTCTTCTGTACAGTCCCCTCCTGTTTAATGTAGGCAGAGTCTGTATCTTGCTTCTGGTCAATAGCATATGACAAAGGCAGTTGGATGTCACTCCCTTGATTATGTTACATGGTGTGGAAAAGGAATGGGATGTTTCTACCTTGATTAGGCAAAGGTGATAGGATAGTCACTCCCATCATTACATTACATCCATATAGGTAAACTAGTTAGATTCTCTTTCTGTCTTTGCCAGACATCTGATCAAAGGACCTAAGAGAGGAAGCTAAGAGAGCAAAGAACTGCAAATGGCCTCCAGGAGCTGAGAGCAGGCCCCAGTTGACAACCAGCAAGAAAACAAGGACCTCAGTCCTACAGCTGCCCAGAACTGAATTCCAACAAGAACCACAAGTGCTTGGAAGAGGACCCCAAGCTCCAGAGAGGATGCAGTCCATCAGACATCTTGATTGCAGCATTGTGAGGACTTGAGCAGAGGAGCCTGCTTAAGCCAGGCCCAGATTCTTGACCCACGGAAACTGAGATTAAAAAAAAAAAAAAAGTGTTGTTTTAATCCACTGAGATTGTAGTCATTTTTTACACAGCAATAGAAAACTAATATAAAAGGAATGCTGCCCTGGGATAGTATCAAAGTGAATCCTGCCCAGAGCTCAAAGGGGCCCCCAACAGCAAGAGTGTGTGGGGCTGGTCATCTTCTACAAGCGGAAGCAGACTGAGAATTGGAAGCAGCCTGCCCAAGGACAACTTGAACAGCCCATAATATCCCAGGGACTGGAGAGAGGTACCTGATGATAGTGGTCTCCAAAGAACTCACAAGTAGGGAAAGAGTCAGGTGAACTGTCTGCCAAGACTATAGCACTCAAAGCCACCTAAGCCCAGGGAGAATTTCCTATTCCCTAAGCCAGTGGTGTGTTAATAAAACAGCTCTTCAAGGGCAGGGAGGGGGAAGCCTTAATCTGAAATATTTGCCAATCTCTGCGGTGTAGATACACCCACTATGACTAATCTCAAGCTACCAGCAGTTTAACAACCAGCTTATAACATTCCTGATATTTAAGTGGCTCTCAGGAGGCAATACTTTGACACATCACAACTACCTCCACTTCCCCATGCCTTCCCTTGCAGCCTGAGGAATCAGCCAGCCTGAAGGAGTGGGGCAGAGAGCAGAAGCCTTCCCTTCCACAACAGGTCTGCTGCTGGGAGGGAGAGGAGAAGGGACTTCTCCTAGAATGGAGGTTGCAGTGCTGATTCATACCTTGGACTAGACATTTAGAAATTTGAGACTTTTTGTGCCTTAAACTGCCTATTCTACCAGAGTAAGTAAAAGTTCATGGGATCTTCCCAGATTTACACATACACACACAGAGAGAGAGAGAGAGAGAGAGAGAGAGAAATATATATACTGTGGTAACAAATTAATTTTCTCTGTAGGTTAACTATCCAAGACACAGATAAAAATTGCAGAGCTAATGTTTTCTTTTTTAAAACTGCTTTTAAATATTCCCCTCGTTTCTCAAGAAGGCATTAATGACTGAGGTGCCTCACGTATTCTTAAGTTCTAAGTAGAAGAATGAATGGTTAAATGACTGAGTGAATTTGCTTTCCTAATGTGCTTCTCTGTTTGAAAGCTGCTGCAGACGCTCAGGAAGCCCAGGCATTAATGCTGCTCGCCCATGAAGGTGCAATACTGTGAGGAATCTCAGGAGAACGCCAGGGAAAAATCATGAAATTTTAAAAGCAGTGAGAACTGAGTGCCTTTTCATACCTAAGCAGAACTGACAGCTAAATGGGAAGAGACATGGGAGCTAAGCATGAATATTTGCTGCAGGAAACTCACAGGGTACAACAGAGGAGAGAAACTTAAGCCTTGGGTGGAGTTAGACCTCTGGGGTCAAGATGAATCTGGTTGCATTATTTCCACTGGATTTCCACCCAGAAGCTCTCTGGTGAGTCATCTGGGAGCAGTTTGTGCAGTTGCTAAGGGTTACCCTTCTTTCGGAATATTCTCCCAGGGATCGAGGCCCTGAAATTTCCCTCCCTGCATGCTGAGTTCTGGAAGAGTAGCATTTAGTTATATATCAAACAGCTAGACAGGAGTACCACAGGGCAGATGTTCTTTGTACCACATCATTATGGTACTTCTTCTGCCTTGTGATATGGCTTGGCTCTGTGTCCCCACCAAATCTCATCTGGAACTGTAATCCTCATGTGTCCAGGGAGGGACCCACTGGGAGGTGACTGGATCATGGGAGTGGTTTCTCCCATGTTGTTCTCGTGATGGTGAGTGATTTCTCACGAGATCTGATGGTTTCATAAGTGGAAGTTTCCCTTGCACACTCTCTCTTTCCTGCCACCTTGTGAAGAAGGTACTTGCTTCTCCTTCACCTTCTGCCATGATTGTAATGTCCCGAGGCCTCCCCAGCCATGTGGAACTGTGAGTCAATTAAACCTCTTTTCTTTATAAATTACCCAGTCTCAGGTATTTCTTTATAGCCATGTGAAATGGTCTAATACACCTTCATTGATTCTACTCAAGTGACACTCTGGCAAATAAACAGTTTCATAGAAGGAGCACCAAAGTAATAAGTTTCTAACACATTTATATCTTCATAGAATTTCTGGACTACCCTTGCTTTTAACTGCTCACCTTAATTCTCCCTTCACTGAGAAAATAGCAGCAATTAGAGGAAAATGTCCACAGGCTTCTACCAAAGTATCTACCGACATTCTCCATGTTCCCGTCTCTTCCACAGATGAAATTTCCATTTTCCTATGAGCGCCACCCTTTATGCAATAGATCCCATCCCTTTTGCCTAATGGAGAATATCAATCCACCAATTCTCCTCTCTATCTCCAACACCATTCATTTTACACTGTCAGCTGGGTCATTCTATCAGGACTCAAACATGCTATTTTTTGTCTTACCTTAAATAGAAAAAAAAAAAAACAAAAAAAAAACTACACACACTCGTTTTGGCCTCATCTTCCCACCAGCTACTGCCCCATTCCTTTACTCCCCTTTGCAGCAAATCACCTGGCTGTCTAGTTATTTCCTCCCATTCTGTCTTGAATCCACTCAGTCAGACTTTTGCCCTTACCACTCCACTGAACTGTTCTTGGCAAAATCATAAGTAACAGCCATATTACTAAATCCACTGGTCAGTGCTCATTGATTATCTTACTTCATCTGTCAGGTCAGCATGTGCCAAGGTCTGTCATTCACTCTTCCTTAATACAGTTTCTCTATGTGGTTTCCAGGACAACACATTCTTGGCTTTCCTTCTTCCTACCAGGCTGCTTCTTTTCAGTTTCCTTGATTGGTTCTTCTGCTTCTCCCTGATGACTTAGTGTTGGAAAGAGCCCCAAGACCCAGTCCTTGGCCTCTTCTCTTCTCCGGCTACCCTCCCTCCCTTGGTGATCTCTAATCTTATGACCCTTACACATCATTTACATACTGATGACTCCTAAATTTATATCTCCAAGGCAGATCTCTCCCCAAATTTCTAGGCCCATATAGCCAATCGTCTCCTCCATATCTCCACTTGGAGCTTGACTTCTCAAACTTAACAAATCTGAAACTGAGCTCCTAATCTTCCTTCCAAAGTTTTTCCTGCCTGCAATCTTCTCCATCTCTGTGGGGTAATTCCATCTTCTAATTGCTCAGGCCAAAGACCTTGGAGTCATCCTTGACTCTTCTTTTCCCCCCACATCCCCTCACAACAAATCAGGAGATCATGCTGGCTTTACATACAGAATATATCAAGAGCATACTACTTTCCACCACCCCTACTGCTCCCAGGACAGTCCCAATTGCTGTCCTCTCTCATCTGGATTACTGTAATAGCCTCCTAGTCTCCTGGCATCCACACTGTTGCCCCCTAGTGTCCTTTGCAACACAACAGTCAGTGATTGATTTGAAACAAGTTGTTATCCTCTGCTCTCATCATGCCACAGCACTCTAGCCTGGGTGACAGAGTGAGATCCTCTCTTTTAAAACAACAACGGTAACAAAAACCTACAGTCCTACAAATTCCCTAGCAAGACAATTCTTTCCTCAAGGGAGGCCAGCGCAGGTTCTTTAAGCCAGAGGAGATGCTTCCTCTGTTAAAGAAGAAAAGCTACTTCTACTGGTAACATAAGATGAATTCAAAAGTTCAGTTTCTTCAGCTACATTAGAGTCATCCCAGTTTTCAAGGTCACTGCTTCCCAAATAATACTGAAATTTCAACGTAAGACATCCTGAGAGGTTTTGAATTCAATTTACTGCTTCTGGGCACCATATTAATTATATCATATGGGTTTCACTGTGCAATGTTTTTGTTTTCATTTTATTTTATTTTACTATTATTATTTGAGAGAGAGAGAGAGAGTTTTGCTCTCGTCACCCAGACTGGAGTGTAATGGTGCGATCTTAGCTCACTGCAACCTCTGCCTCCCAGGTTCAAGCAATTCTCCTGCCTCAGCCTCCTAAGTAGCAGGAATTACAGGCTCTTGCCACCATGCCCAGCTAATTTTCGTACTTTTAGTAGAGACGGGATTTCACGTTGGCCGGGCTACTTTCAAACTACAATGTTTTTTCTGTTGTTAGTTTTTCCATACTTTGTAATTTCGCGTTTGACATGCCTGTTAAACCAAGAGATATGTGAAAGAGTGCTTTTAAATCTTTAAATATTTATATTTTAAAAAAACTATTCACATCTTGTTAAAGTCTACTTTTGTACACTGTTGTAAGATAATATGTTGTGCATGGTCTCTTCTTGAACATGGCAGATTTTACTTGAGGTTTAATACATGGACAATGTTTATTAACTGCCCCTGTGTGTTTGAAAGCAAATGCATTCTCAACTTTTTTTTTTTTTTAAGAGACAGGGGTCTCACTTTGTAGCTCAGGCTGCAGTGCTAGTAGTACAATCATAGCTCACTGTAGCCTCAAACTCCTAGACTCAAGCGATCTTCTTACCTCAGCCTCCCAAGAAGCTGAAACTAAGACACATACCACCATGCCCAGCTAATATTTTTCATTTTTCCTTTTCTTTTTTTTTTTTTTTTTTTTTTTTTGGTAGAGACATGAGGTCTCACTATGTTGCCTAGGCTGGTCTCAAACTCCTGGTCTCAAGTGATCCTTTCACCTTGGCCTCCCAGAGTTCTGGTATTACAGGCATGAGCCACCCAGCCACATTCTCTACTTTTAGAGCTGGTTGTTATGTTAATTTTATCAAATTCCCTCTGGATTTACATATTTTGTGTTGACTTGATTATTCCATTTCTGACCAAAGTATATTAAAGTTTATACTTGTGGATCTATAAAACAAACAAAAACCATCTGTGGTGGTTCCCATCGCATACAGAGAGTCCTACAGTGGCTGCAAAGCCCTCACTACCTCAGTTACTCCTCTGGCTTCTTTTCCTACTCTTCTCCTAGCTTACTGATCGCTTCATTTTTCACAGTGAGGCCCCCTCACAGCTCCCCACATGTAACCATTGCTCTTTCCCTCTACTTGGAATGTCCCACCACCCCACCCCATCCCCACTTCAGGATTCACTGAGCTAACTCCCTTACCTCCTTGGAATCTTTGCTCAAATCTTACCTATTCAGAGGGGCCCACCCTTTCACCTTATTTAATATGCAACTTCTCCATACCCCCAAGTGGCCAGTCCAACCCATCGTACCCTGCTCTTTTTTTTCCTTTTTTCCATAGCATTTATATCACACTCCAACATACTATGCAATTTACTTATTTTGTTTATTCTTTAAGGTCTATCTTCCCTAATTGAATGTAAAATTGAGTAGAGATCAATATTTGTCTATTTTGTTCACTAATGTGAACTAAAGCTCTAGAACTTTGCTTGGTACACAGTAAGGGCTTAATAAACATTTCACAAACTATTACAATAACCTATTCTTACACCAAGGCTTCAGTATGGATCATTTCAGGAAATGTCCATTGCATTCTAAGACTTTTCTCAATCCTCTCTTGGGAAAAGTAAATAAGCTCTACATTAGCAATAGGTCTTATTACAAGGTCATATCACAATGCCTCTACTTTTCATTTATTTGATTTAAAACAATCATTTAGGCCATCTAAAATTATGCCATTGCTTCTCGAAAGATTCCCCATGGTCAGTATTTCTAACTGCTTTTTGGCTAACTGTCCTTACTGAGAATTCCCAAAAATATGTACATACATATATTTTCCTTCAATTTCATAGAGTCCAAGGAACTCCTGACATCTCTTCATAAATCTCATGAAACCCAGTAAGAGGCTTCATGCACACATACACTCTCAGAGACATACACATACACACATGGCCTGATTTCAATCTCTCATTACTTGTATGTTTTTTAAAGATTTCCGTAACATTTTTCCAAGCTGGGTGTTTTTTTTCTTGTTTATTGAAATAACCTTGCAGTGTTTCTGTTTTGCAAGAAGCTTGCAAGTATAGGATGACTATATGAAAATCCTGCTGGAAATGTATCATGTGCAAATGTTCACTTCAAAGCAAATGGAATGCAAAATGATGTGGAAATAATTCCCTGACTCACAAATATTTAATAAGCCTTTAGGGTCATTGAAATCAAGTGGCAAACTTACAATATACTATATTTAAAAATAAAATATATGGATTTCATGCAATTCTTTAAGTGAAAAACTATTCAACGTATCAATTTTATTCCTTATACTCAGAATCAGTTCAGTCTTATTAAGTAGTATATTCCTTTTTTTTTTTTTTTTGAGATGAAGTCTTGCTCTGTTGCCCAGGCTGGAGTACAGTGACATGATCTCACTGCAACCTCTGCCTTCCAGGTTCAAGCAATTCTCCTACCTCAGCCTCCCGTGTAGCTGGGGTTACAGGCATGCACCACCACTTCGAGCTCATTTTTGTATTTTTAGTAGAGACAGGGTTTTAGCATGCTGGCCAGGCTGGTCTTGAACTCCTGAATTCAAGTGATCCACCTGCCTTGGCCTCCCAAAGTGCTGGGATTTCAGGTGTGAGCCACCGTGCCCAGCCAATAGTATATTCTTTATTATAAAAGATAATTCTGGCTGTCTATGATATCTGAGCACTGCTCTGCTATAAAAAATTTAGAAGTCTATATCAAGGAAATGTCACAGGCAAACTCTGTTCGTCCTGTAGATGAGTAATTTTGCAATACCTGGAGTATGTAAAAATATCCTGTGGCACCTGACAATTATGCAGCTTCCTTGACTCCACCACAGTCCTGCTGAATCCCAGGTGGGGCCCAATCACATATATTTTTTTAAAAAAATACAGATGAGTTTTTCAAAATAAGTTGAGAAACACCGCATAAACAGTGGAAAGTCATACTTTTTGTTTTGCTTTTTAGTTGTTATTTTAGAATAATTGTTGATTTGTAGAAATGTAGCTAAGATAGCATAGAGTTTCCATATGCCTTTCTCCCAGCTTTCCCTAATCTTAATATCTGCTAGACCCACAGAACATTTGTAAAAAACTGAAATTAACATTGGCACATTACCATTAACTAACTACAGATTTCATTCACATTTCACCACTAATGTCCTTTTCTTTCAAGGGATCCAGTCCAGGGTATGACCTTGCATGTATTCATCGTGCCTCCTTAGTCACGTTCAATCTCTGAAAGTCCCTTAATCTTTCTTGTTTTTACTGGCTTTGACACTCTTTAGGAGTGTCAAATATTTTGTAGAACATCCCTCAATTTCGGTGTGTCTGAAGTTTTCTTAAGATTTGGGAAAAGAATCCCTGAAATGATTAAATATTAGAGTGAGGTAGAAGGAAGAGTTGAAGGACTCTGATGTTTTAAGATACAATAGACCTGTCAACAGTGAGAACATTTACCAATGTCCATAAAAAGCACAAATCAAAAGACAGGCTTTAGAAAGAAGGTAATGGTTTTAGTTCTGGATGTGCTGAGTTTGAGGTGCTTCAGGTCTTCCAGCTAAAGCAGTTCCACACTCATTTGGAAGTCTGTGTCTGGTGCCTAGATGAGAAGATCAAGCTGGAGGCAGGAATTGTAGAGAAAATGGTGGAACTCATGCCAAGAGATTGGGTGACATCACTCAGGGGGACTTGCAAAGCTGACGAAAAGAACAACAAATATAGTTGCAAATTTAGAGAACATTTAAGATTTGGGCAGGGAAAGAGGTACTAGCAAAGGAGACAGGGAGGAAAAAAAGCAGTTCAAGGGCTCAGAAGAGAAACAGATGTAAGTAGTGTCTAGAAAGTAAACATAGCAGAGAGTTCTGAGAATGGGGTGCTGCTATCATAAAAAATAAAAAAATTTCCAGGGACCAAAAGAAATGAGAACACTAAGCTAATAAATGTCACCCCTCCTTCTAAGAATGTGAAGGTGAAAAGAAGCCAGAAGCATAGTGTGGTATCTTGAGCAGAAGTTATGGTAGAAAAGAGGTATTATTTCCTTTCTTTCTGTCCTCATTAGGATCACGGAGACTGAGAAGCCAGAGGGTTGGAGGTGAGAAGATTCAGAAACCTGACAGAAGTCTGACCAGGACAGTTGTGTCTCTTGATTTTCAAGTTACCTTTATAGCCCAAAAGTTTAGTGAGGAATAATTGTGCAATGAGAAAAAAAGGAAATTCTTAGTGTGGGTTAAGCAAAGGCAGAGCTAACAGAAGATACGGTGAGCTTTCACAATTTACAAGTAGGGAACACAAGAGAAAATAATAATGAATGTCATTTATTTAAAAGGTTTGGTGTTTGGGGAAGTTTTTGTCATACAAAATTAAAGCTATCATTTTAAAATCTAGGATTACTTGAAATAAAAAACATAAGAATACAACTTTATGCTTTTTACCCATGATACAGCTTTTGAAGTCAGTCAACCTATAATGTTCAAGAGGTTCAAGAACAATAATACAACGTGTTTCCTGAGGGTTTCAAATATGAAACAACCTTGACTACAGATGGAACTCCAGTTGGCCACTATAATTCTGTAAGCAACATCTAAACATCAAAAGAAAAATTGACATTTCATTCTTCATGTGGGAGTAAAGGTTTTAATCTTGTCTGAACTAACAACAACTGATTCATACACTTTACAGAAGAATGTATTGAAAACATAAATAATATTGAACTGAAATATAGACTGTTTATTTATTAAATGGCTCTTCAAAAAAACAATGATGTGAGTTACAGAAGTTTACTCTTCCCTTTTGTAGTGCAACTTGGAATTTCTTTTGATGTGAACAAATATACATTTATTCACAAGAAAAGAAGAAATATTTAAATTACATTTATTTTTTAAAATTAAGGTACAAACACTAGTTTAAATCAAACCTTAACTGAACACAAATAGAAATTCTCCTCTACCCTCCTCACTTACTCTACTATACCAGTCCATACTTTATTATGATGGAAGTATGTTCTGTACAAGAACCTCCATGGTGAGTAGTGAGAGGTAGAGACTTGAGTCTAATTCCAGTTCCATTGCCAAGTGGCAAACCACTACCCTCTCTGGGTTTCAGTTGAAATACATTTTGCAGATTTTTTTATTGCTATCTCCTATATTAAACACTATCTCCTATATTATGTTAATCCATTCTCATTTCTGGGAAGCAGAGAGATAAAATCTTCTAATGGAGAGAGTAAGGCAAAAAGAAGTTCATTGACTGACAGGATTTCAGACCAGCCTGGCCAACATGGTGAAACCCCATCTCTACCGAAAATACAAAAATTAGCCAGGCGTGGTTGTGCATGCCTGTCATTCCAGCTACTCGGGAGGCTGAGGCACAAGAATCACTTGAACCTGGGAGGTGGAGGTTGCAGTGAGCCGAGATCACGCCACTGCACTCCAGCCTCGGCAATGGCGTGAGACTCCATCTCAAAAAAAAAAAAAAAGAAGAAGAAGAAGAAGTTCATTGACTGAGTACAAAGAACAAAGACATCAAGAGAGATGGAGGTGAAAAAGAAGCTCTCAGTCAACACCAGCATCGTACCTTGTGGCTAACAGGATAGGCTCTGCGCTGCCAGAGTTCAAATTCAGCCTTTGTCACCTACTGGCTAGAGCCCTAGGGTGAATTATTTAACTTCGTATTCCCATCCCAAAAAGGAGCTAATTATAGACTTTACTGCTTAGGGTTGTTGTGAGGATTCAAGGAGCTAATATGAAAAACATGCTTAGAAGAAAATGGTAAATATAAGAAAAATGATCATACATGAAAAGACAAAAAAACTTTCCATATTATTTGCACTAGCTTCTTGTATTTAATCTTCAGTGTCTTCAATGTCTTGCAATAGGAGCATGTTAGTCAAACATGGCATAGACTGAACTACTGCTCAAAAAGACACTCAACCAGGGACAGGTTGATGTTCTAAGTGGCTTAAAGATTATACAACTGGGGAGGCCACGTTTAAGAAACAGAATGATGAATTATGAATGCAGCAGGGCCGCTGCCTGCCAGAATCCAGGTGCTTATGCAAACCGAAGCCCAGGCATCATCAGCCCGCTGGTACAGCCACCTCTGCGCTCCTCCTTCACATTATACAGCACAGCATGTTACAGTGACTTGGAAGCTCTCTCAGTACCCTTGCTGTAAAACAGAACAAATGTAAGAATTCTGCTATGAATTAGCTACGGCATAATGCTGACTCCACTGAGAGGTTCTTGGATCCATAAGACTCAAAGCTGAGAGACTCCCAGGATACTTGAAGTTGGAAGAGACCCACTAGATGCTTTTATTACTAAAGCATGCTCTACGTGCAGGCCCAGAGGCCGGCTTTGTAATTGCTGGGTCCTGAAATCCAGAAAAAGCAGGCGGGAGTTGTGAGGCTGCCAAAGAACAGGGCCCCCAAGCAGCTGCCTGTGGTGTGTGTGTGCGTTTAGAGCCAGCTTTCTCAGACAGTGCTTGGGGAGGGCTCAAGTTACTGAACTCCTGGGAGAATTTAGCCTGTTATTTATTCCAAAAGAATATAGCTGAGGAGGGAAAAGATAGAGGATGGGGTAAGAGAGAGGGAAGCAAAATATATTTCCTGTCTGTCCTCTTGAAAGGCAATGAGACAATGTCCCTAATGGCTTCACTCTGACAGAGACAACACTCCCTGAGGACTCCACTGTTAGGCAGTGAGCAAGAGCTGGGCCTTTGGAGAACAGGAGCATATGAAGGCAAACAGCCAGTGAGATAATTTTTTTTTAAATTGTTCTTGCAAACTATCCAAAACTTGCTGCAGTGTATTTGTCTACATTAATCAAATTTTATATACTAATAGAATTTCCTTTCCTTAGCGTGGAGGGGTGAGGGAATGGTGTTGTAGAATAAGAAAAAGAATATTATAATTATCTTTATAATGCATCTATAAAATTCCTTCTCTTTTGTGGCAGGCAACAAAGCTTAGTGATTAGCCTGGGTTTTGGGTGCTGGGCCCGGCTCCATCACTTTTCAGCTGCATCCTGGACAATGGGTACCCTTTCTTTTTTCTTTTTCCACCCAGGCTGGAGTGCAGTGCTACAATCATTGTTCACCGCAGCCTGGAACTCCTGGGCTCAAGTGATTCTCGGGCCTCCAAAAGTGCTGGGACTACAGACATGAGTCACACCATTTTTTATTTTAGTTTCCTTACAAGCAAAAGAGGGAGAAACACGGTACCTTCCTCACAGTAGTGGCAGGAAGATTGAATAAGACAAACCAAGCTCCTGGCAAGGCACCGAGTATCTACTAAGTGCTCTAAAAGTGTAGCTATTATTATTTCCATTATGCATGACTTGATATTTTCTTAATCCAATATATCAATCATTTAACCGATCAAAGGAAATGTGGCCTGAAATTTTCTGGAGAGAAGCAGTTACTAAATCCTTTTTATTATTTATTATTCAATTGTTTCTCAAAGTATAGACTTACTCTATTAATTTTTTAAATGTAAAAGTCACCCACTAAAGGCCCCCAAGTTGAACAATTCTATTAGCTATGACTGAAATTACTTTAAGAAATGATACCCTAGAAAAGAACACAATGTTTGAAAATTTGTCGTGAACATCCTATTAAAGCCGTTCTGTATGTTTGAGTTTCAGCCTTCCTAAAATCTGTCCTTGGAAGCACATCCGGACTTGGAGCAGAAACAGAAAGTGTGGTCCTTGGCCTCTGAGGAGCTTATAATTTAATAGAGCAACTGGCTCTCCACAGCATCACATAAATAAACATAACAGAAGCACATAAGCAAACATTTATACATAGCTGAGCACAGCTGCATAGGTTTACACAGGTGCTAAATAGCGTATCAGGGAAAGAAAAATTAAGAAAGTGAAGATTATTACAGTGCTTGACAACTAGAATACAGATCAATGTAAGTTTTGAAAGGCTCCATGGGTACTAAATACAGTTGACCACTGAACAACACGCATTTGAACTTCGAGAGTTCACTTCTACTGGGATTTTTCTCAAGCAAATACTAACAAAAATACAGTATTAGCCAAGAAGAGGGGTGGGGAATGTATCCTGGAACCAATCTCCCATGTATACCGAAGGGTGACTGTAGTATGTTGAGGCTAAGGAAGTTCAAAGATTAGTGAAGCAAAAAGAAATCCCAAATTATGGAAAGAACAGTAATGATGGATTACAAATAAGTGAGGTTGAACTATTGGTGACAATTATTTATAACTAACATGTTATAACTAACATTTTAGCCCTTCCAATGCCAATAATTCAGCTTTACATAAATTAACTAATTTAAGTCCACAACCACCCAATAAGATTGTGTCATTGTTAAATTTTACAGATGAGAAAATGGAGGCGCAGGGAAATTAAATGGCTTGACCAAAATTAATGTTTAAGTGTCAGCAAGTGCCTATACTGGGATTTGAACCTAAGTCTGTCTGACTCCAAATCGGCACTCCTAAGCTATTACTCCACTTCCCTGCTTCATACACTAGAAAGATAAGAGACACAAATGGGGCTATTTGAAAAACAAACAGCAGGATGAACAACTAGTTAATAAGCCCCTTAAAGACCCAAATGAAGAGCATGATTGGACCAGACTGTGTGGAAGAGGACAAAGAAGTAGGAGCGAAAAAGAGGAGCCTCTGGATAAGCAGAAGCCAGTAAAGGGACACCAATGGCACATAACCATCTTCCAACTAAAGCATTACAGACTAACTCTTTTTTTTTTTTTTTTTTTTTAATCATTGAGCAAGTTGCTTTGACCCACACACTCCCTAAAAACACTGCAGCATCACCATACCACACAGTGGAAGACATCTAATCCCAAATATGCACATAGATAACCAGAGAGAGTACTGGTTATCCACTTGGTGACCTGGCCAACTGGCAACTGAACTGGAAAAACATCTGCTGACCTAAAAACTACTCTACCAGGCAACTTTCTCTCAATGAGTTCCCTGTAAAGGATTCTCTGTTAACCTACTCATTAGTGTAAGAGTGAGACTTTGGGAAAAGATGTACCTGGACTCAAGTCCAGGCTCTAACACCTACTGGCTCTGTGACCTTGAACAAGATTCGTATGTGTGCTAGGCATCATTTGTAATGGATGCTTAATAATTCTATCCCAGGGTTATGGGGAGGATTAACTGAGATTATACACGAGAAACAGTCCAGTGCTTGGGCTATAATAAATGCTCAAATAGATTAGCTGTTGTTACTTAAAAATTATGGCAAGTAAAGCCCTTTATAAGCTCTTCAAAGCAGTCAAAGACATCCATTTCTACTTTAATACCAAAAGCAGCAATGTGATTCTTATATTAGAGTTACAAAAATCTGGCATTTAGGGCATTTGCATTAGACAAGTGTATTTTTGCTTGGAATAGCACTACTTATTCATGTGAGATAAAGAACTATCTAGATTACCATACATTGGAATTCCAGTAACCAAATCCTATAGCTGCTGTGGTGTAGGGTGACTGGCTACCCCTGCTAATTTAGACATTTTCTCTCAGGCTATTGGTTTCCTTCTGGCTTCCTATGATGCTATCTCAGACACAATTGCAACGAGGTTTGCAGTGCGGTTTAATGACACATTTCATGAGGTTTTGTTTTGGTGTTGCTCTGTTAAAATGACGTGGGGGATAAGGGAGTGCAATCTATTGCAGCTGTTCATTATCACTCAGATAAGCCTGAGAAGCTTCCCAATTAACCTTAGTGTGTCATAAAGCCAATCGGTACAAGAAAACAAGAGTTTCTCATTTACTGAAATGATATTTGCCTTGTAATTGCTGTCTGGGAATGTTGAACCAAGTAGAAAACATTAAGGAAATTGCCCTCTTCCCCACAAATTTAAGCTTGGTGATTATTAAAAATAAAAATAAAAAAGACGAACAATACTGTAGTCCCAGCTACTTAGTAGGCTGAGACAGAAGAATTGCTTGAACCCAGGAGGCGGAGTTTGCAGTAAGCCGAGATCATGCCACTGCACACCAGCCTGGGCAACAGAGTGAGACTCCATCTCAAGAAAAAAAAAAAAATGAAGAATATTATTTGGTAGTCTAAGCTGTTTTGTCCTGGTTTCAAGGTACCACATGTCTTTTGATGTAAAATAATATGGTAAAACATGCTTACAGTTTAAAACCTGAAATAAATTTGTGAAACATATTAATATTTTCATCAATCCTGGTAATGAGGTATAAGAAATTAACTTGGAAAATGTATTTTCCTTACATAAATTTTGGTGTTTTCAGAGAAAGAAAACAAAGTGAAAGAAATGCAGTCTTTGTATAAATAAGGGATGTATCAGATAGCACCATAAAAAATTAATAAGGCAATTGTCCAATCAGATGATGCCATTTTTTGAGGTCTTATTATGTACGCATCATTGTACGTAGGCTGGCTGGACAATATAAGATTAAGGGTAAGAGCAAGAGGACTAACATAATTCCTTTTGTGTCTAGTAGGCCTTCATATATTTATTGAGATGAACGAAGTTTAATTGAATTGAACTAAATTTACCTGAATGAACACAATAAGACATTGCCACTATACTAAAATCTACAGTCTAGCCATGGAATTAAATTATGTATGTATGTATGACATTTTTAAAACCACAGCTAGTAAATAAAAACATGCGACTATCATTTTTTTTATTTTAAAATAACTGTAGACCCATAGGAAGTCAGAAAAATAGTTCACGGTGTCCAGGGCACTTTTAACCAAGCTTCCAAGGTACCATTTTCCATTACTGTAGTACAATATCAAAACCAGGAAGTTAACATTTTTACAATGCTGCTAACTAGACTACAGACTTTATTCAGTTTTCAGCAGTTTTTACCTGCCACTCAACTGGGGAGAGCGGGCGTTATGTGTGGGGGTATGAATAAGTAAGTGTAGGTGAGTATAGTCTTCTGCAAAATTGAATCCCCTGTATGGATTCCTATAACGACCACCACAATCAGGATACACAATGATTCTATTGCCATAAAGGAATTAGCAGGAGCTACCCCTTGGTACTCACACCCATCTTCCTCATTGTCTCCTGGTAACCACTAATCTGTTCTCTATTTCTATCATTTTGTCATTTCAAGAATGTTATATAAATAGAATCATATAGTATGCAACATTTTGAGATTGTTTTTTTCACTAAGCGTAATGCCCATGAAATCCCTCCAAGTTGTTGCATGTGCCAATAATTTGTTCATCTTATTGCTGAAGAGTATTCCATGATACAGACACACCAGTTTGTTTAACCATTTACCCATTAAAGGACATTTGTGTTATTTCCAATTTTTGGTTATTACAATTTAGCTGCTATGAGCATTCATGTACAATTTTTTTTGCCAACTTACATTTTCATTTATCTGGGATAAATGCCAGGAGTGCAAATGCTGGGTGTCAGGCTGAACACCTATTGACCTCAGTAGAGATGGCACCAGGTTCAAGAAGATGAAGAAGAGACTCAGAGACAGCAAATGACACATGGGATTTTATTTAGGGCTTACATTTAGGGGAGAGAGTCTGGTGGCAGCAGGCTAGACAGGAGAATTACATAGCCTAGTGGAGGTGGGCTGGGCAGGAAAACTGCAACCACTGGCAAAAAGCATCCAGTTTATTATAGCATTTTCACTTAGCACTCTTTCCCTAAAACTTCCACCTGGTAACCTTCATTCAACCCAAAACTTGGGGCTTCAATGCCATGTGTGGCTGATGTTCCATGGGATCAGTCAGAGGCCCAGACATCCCACATAGAAAAATAATTAACCTTCAGGTTGTCTGCTCCTAGCTTCCCTAGCTGGGAATATACATTCAGGTGTCTCTGCCACATTATCAGAGTATGCTTAAGTTATTGCAATCAGATGCATTTACCCTACTCTGGGTCACATAACAGTTGCATGGTTGGCGCTGAAGAAATTTCCATTCATTCCCACCAGTTACATATCAGAGAACTAGTTTCTCCACACTCTCTCCATCATTTAGTGTTATCACCATTTTTTATTTTAGTCATTCTGGTAGGTGTGCAGTAATATCGT
>NW_012110474.1:2794118-2804534 GCF_000951045.1 Mandrillus leucophaeus
AATAATTTCACATGAACTATGGTATTTAGGGGTAAAAAACAAAACTCTCTCTTAAACATAATTAAAACTAAAGGGTGTGTGTGTGTGTGTGTGTACTGTCTCTTATACACATCTAGATGTGTATAAGAGACAGGTCCTCGCTTGGAACGCCCAACACATTCAGGTGCATCTGCCATACAGGGTCATTCTCAGAGTATGCTTAAGTTATTGCAATCAGATGCATTTACCCTACTCTGGGTCACATAACAGTTGCATGGTTGGCGCTGAAGAAATTTCCATTCATTCCCACCAGTTACATATCAGAGAACTAGTTTCTCCACACTCTCTCCATCATTTAGTGTTATCACCATTTTTTATTTTAGTCATTCTGGTAGGTGTGCAGTAATATCGTACTGTGATTTTTAACTGTTTTTCACCAATACACAATACTTAAAAGATGTCAGAAGAGAGTTGATTGATTGCCAAATTGTATGGATGAATTTTCTCCTCTATTCTGGTAGTTCTCAATCACCATTCCAGAGCCCAGGTCACACCTCAGACTAATTAAATGCAAACCTCTCGAGGTGGACCCAGGCATCATTACTTACTTGTTAAAGTTCCTCAGGGAATTCCAGCATGCAACCAAGTTGAAGATCAATGCTGAATCTAATTTCTACACAGATACCAAAATGTGAATATCCTTAAAATCCTTTGCTGGCTCCCCATCATCTTTACTGCAGATCGAACCCAAGCTCATTGGCAGGCTCTTCCCCGCTTTCTGTCTCACATAGTATGCTCTGTAGTCATGAATTATTTGAGGCTTGCCACATATACCCCTATGTGTCATGAAAAATCCTTGCAGTTAGAACCTGAGAATACACATTTTTATCAAAGTACCCCAAGTGATTGTGAAGCACAATAACATTTGAAAGCAACTCTACCTCCACTAATTGGAAAGTGATTTACCCATTTATTCATTCCTCTATTCCTCCTTTCTTCATGTATCCATCCATCCAACAAATACCTGTTGAGGACTTAATGTGTGCCAAGTGGATAGCTATGGTGCAGTGGTGGAAGGTCCTGGCAGACAAGAAAAAATGTGACAAGGTGGATTGGGGATAAAGAAAGGGGTCAGGGAACTCACAGGAGCAACACACCACCCAGCTGGGAACTCAGGACCTAAAAGATGAGTAGGAATTAGCCAGGCAAAGAGAAGCAGGGGAAAATATCGTTTTCCTAAAACAAAAAGCAGCATGTTTAAAGGTTAACAACAAAATGACATAGCTTATTCAGAAAATTTTAAGAACTTTGGTATGGCTAGAGCAGGAAGGGAAAAGACTAAAGATGAACATCAAGTATTTTAATTATATTACTTTAATGTATCTTTAAAAAGTAATATTCATAAACAAGAATCAATGGCTGTGAATGAGTGAAGTCATTTTTTAAGTAAACAGTAAATGCTAATTGCAGTCTGAAGCGCTTTTGAAGACTCAGTTGGAAATAGCCCTCACTCCATTAAACTGTAAAACAGCATTTTTTTTAAACTTCTGACCCTGCCCAAGAGTGGTTAGCCTCAACTTCAGGGTCAAGAGATTTTCTTCAGGCACTTTCAGAATCAACTTGTATGGGAATGAAGTACTCTCTGTTAATCCAAGCGTTCATCTCTGACAGAGGAAATTGCTCTGCTCCCTAAATGACTCCAACACTTCACTTTTCAAATACATGTCAGCTGTGCTGCTGAACATCCACAGCAAATGTCGTTCTGCTGCTTGAGGCAGCGACTCAGAGAAGCCGCATTCCCAGTGTGTGTGTGTGTATGGGGAGGAGAGTCTGGCGGGGATTAAGGCATAAGATCCAAATTGAAGCAAGTAAAGTTCTTAAATCATTGTAGTATTCCATCGGAATGGAAAAAAAAAAAAAAAAGATGATTCTCCCACTGAACTGCAGAAGAAGTTATCAAGAAAACTAAAGAGGAAAAGAAAATAAGTAAAATTTAATTCTCAGTGATTAACTGAAAAAAAGAAAAGGCACATCTCATCTCACTGGGGAACTTTGTTGTTCCAGGATGATTTTAAGTTCACTTAGGGATATATTTTAATTATATTCGTGTTTTGGCAAAATTTATGAGCTGAAGATCATTTCCTGAAAATAGGACATTTGTACAATCCCTGCCAACACTGGAATAAATTTTACTTTATCAAGAAAAACTGTTCAGGCTCACAATTTTTTACAAATAAAATTAACTCTGGTGCTGTTGTGGGGCTTTTCTCCTTCCTCTGGATTACTAACAACAACAAAACTAAAGTGTCCACTTGTGAGTTCAGCGCTGCCACAGGAGACCTTAACCTGGGTGTCCCCACTAACCAGCTAGGAATTAGGACATGCTGTTTAAGCTCCCTACACCACTACATCATCACTGCAAACCTTTTTTGTTTTGTTTTGTTTTTTTGTTTTTGAGACGGTGTCTTGCTATGTTGTCCAGGCTGGAGTGCAGAGGCACAATCTTGGCTCACTGCAACCTCTGCTTCCTGGGTTCAAGCGATTCTTCTGCCTCAATCTCCTGAGTGGCAGGGATTACAGGCAGGCACCCACCACCACATTCGGCGACTTTTTGTATTTTTAGTAGAGATGGGGTTTCACCTTATTGGCCAGGCTGGTCTCGAACTCCTGACCTCATGATGCGCCCACCTCAGCCTCCCAAAGTGCTGGGATTACAGGTATGAGCGACTGTGCCCGGCCCACTGCATATCTTTAAGACCCCTTCTGAATATGAGACTATGTAAACAGAGTAGCTGGGGATGCAAATCTTCACATTAATTTGAGGGCATTTCAAGGACCACAGAGCAGAACATGGGAACTCAGGGATATCTTGGAAAAGCTAGGGCCCACAGTCACTGCTCCTACTCCCAAATGACTTACAGTCCAAACTGTGTCGACATGGATGAAAATGAGGCCAAAGGAAAAATCTTCCTTGAACATGTAATAAACCGGGTTAAGAATTTATAGTCTCAACTAAATTTCTTTTTTTTTTTTTCACTGTCAGCAATTTTCGAGTCCTTTGAAGGCTCTAAACTCTTTAATAAAAGGGGATCTTCAAAAGGTTCCTCCACTGGCCAGCTTCTCAAGCTACTCACTTTTGCCATTGTGTGTAACAAAACTGAAAATAATTTCACATGAACTATGGTATTTAGGGGTAAAAAACAAAACTCTCTCTTAAACATAATTAAAACTAAAGGGTGTGTGTGTGTGTGTGTATGCGTGTGTGTGCTAGGAGAGATCAGACTTGGAACATAACGCACAGATTCTACCACATCCTTATTAAATATCTTAAGCCAATAACTCATTCCATTCATGGCTGCCCTATTTGGAAGGAAATTCTGGAGAGGCCAGCCCTTATAACATCAGTAACGGGGGCACCTCCTTGAAGGCTGCTTAAAAGTAGCAGAGTCTTTTTCTCTTGCTATCAGTCCATAGTCACCCAACTTTGGCCCTTGGGGATTAACAAAGCATTTGATGAGAGAATAAATGTAAAATCCCTGCAAATCACTGCCAACATTGAGATAACTGGTCTTCCCCAAATCTCCTGTATTACGTGTCTCTTCCCCACTCATCTCAAAAATTAAATAGAACAGTCAAGAAGAGCAGCAAATTTCAAACTATCATTTTACTCCCTCCCATGATAGTCTGTATTTTGTTTTCCGCATCTTGTCAGCTGGCAACAAAGAATATTGAATGTGGTTTAAAGAAATAACACTATATTATGAAAACATCATTTTATCAAGACAGCTGACAATACATGCGAATGCATATATTCATTCTCTAGGTTGCAATGCCGTTTTTAGGGCAGAGAAAGTGCTTGGATACAGTCTTTATGCTATTTTTCAAATTTCACGTGCTGCAGATAAAAGGCAAAGTTTGCCATTTTCCATTCTTGCAAGTGTATGAGAATTAGGGAGTACTTTCTCCATCCTGTGATTTAACATGACTGAAAATTGCTTGTTAACTCCCAAAAAGATTTTGATACTGTCAAGCTCCAAAAATAAAACATAGCTAATTAACAAGAATTCTTCTCAGAGAATGGCATGGTACATTTTCAGGGTCTGGCTTGGTGAAGGTGGGAAAAGTGATCCCTCACAAACACAGCCAGTACAGGCCTTAAGCACTATCATCTTTCTGCAAGTGTGAGCTTTCTCCCTGGCTCCCATATTAAGCCCTGGCATGTTTATAAGCTCGCTGTTCCTTCCCTGCCCATCCGCCCTGTCTCCCTTACAACTGTAACTCCCCTCATCCATAAGAATTAAGCTGCAGAATGGTAAAAGGAAATGATTTCACTTGGGTGGAGAAAAGATAGAGCTTTAATACAAATAGTGTAAGGCAAATATGCTGTATAAGAAGCACAGCTGCCGAGCCACAGGCTGAGTCTTGCTAAGTGGCAGGGTCTTGCTTTAGCTGCTTCTCCAAGGAATAGAGCAGCACAGGGTGGGAAGCGGGAGGAGATGGAGCCAAGGTTTGCATCTTGGTTACATGTTCATAATTATCTTTATCCTGTAGTCCATTCCCTTTTTATTTTAGCAGAAACATTGCTCTCTAGAGGACTAGAGTGCTGTTCTGGCCGCTATAATTTCTCTCTCACAAACTGTAGAGAGAGGCAAAATGATGACTAACCGCTACCTTGGATTGTGCAAAATGTCTGTTTCTTAGATTCGTGCATAATGTGCTGATTCTAAAATCTAATCTGAAACTATATTCAGAAAGTAAGACCCTTTTAAAAACGTGGATTTAAGATTCTGTCCAAAACCAGAAAAGCATGGTTAATCCTCAGAGTGGGGAAATATTACAAGGCATGTGCTAATCAAACTTACTCTCGCTTGTTCATCATTCTTTATCTCCGGCATGCTTCAGAGGAGGACATGCAAAATACATTGAAATGGGCTGGCTTCTAGGGTCACAATCGCACACAGCATGGATGCTGGTGAGCTTCTGATGTGCAATAGGGGAAACGGAGTTAGCCTCTGTGCTTAGCAAGGCAGCCTACTGGGGAACTAAGATTTGGGGATGGCTGTAAATTTACCACTTTATGATACCATGCCCTTTCCTTCCCACTTCACCAAGGCACCATTGCAAACCTCCCTCTCTGTTCTCCTTCAGTGGTGCAGAGGCGAGATGGTTTAAAGAATAGATCTCCCGCAAATTGACTCTTGGAAACGTCAGCTGCTGATTTACCTGAGTTTCTTCCTGGACCTTCCATTGGCCTTCTGATACAAATAATTAGATTAATTATAATCCTGTTTGCTGACACACTCTCATCAGTGATACATGTGTGTCCTGCTTTTATTTACCTAGTTATCTACTTAATTTAATATTTTCAATAATTTAATAAGTGCCTGTGAGACTATCGCTACCCCCTAAAAGTCCAGAGCTCTGGAAATAACCTACCTATATCCATATGGCTCCTCCTCGTCTCAACCCCCCCTCCCCACCACATAACCTCATCCTGAGTACAGGGTTGATCATTCCCTTGCTTTCCTTTTTTAAATTGTCTTATTACATCTATACATATTCTAAAAGTCATATTTTTATTTCACCTGTTCTTAACTTTGAAAAAGAATAACATACCATAGGTATTCTTTGGGGACTTAATGTTTTTAACTTAATATTATATGGCTAAAATTAATCATTCATTTAGACGGTCATCTTCCTGTGTCTATTATCAGTTTGTATTATCAGTTTGTTCACCCAGTATCCCATTGGCAGGGCATTTGGACTGTTCTTATGTTTTCCTTGCTGTGAGCAGTATAATATTCTTATGCACATGTCCTGTGATGCATGTGCCAGAGTTTCCTTTGGGGATATACTTAGGAGTAGAACAGCTGGGCCACAGGGTATGAGGATGTTCAGCCTCACAACATAATGTCAAACATTCTCAGGCAAGTGTGCCCCTTAGTTTACATTCAAAAAGGGGCCCCATCCTAAAGAAGATGTGTCAGTGGCCAATGCAGACTCTAAACAGTGGCCATCCAAGCACAGTGATGGGCCCTAGATCACAGATAGCAGAGGGCTGTGCTAATTCTGGTGTGGAAGGGCTCAAAGTTAACATTAGAAGCACGCTGGTAAAGAGCTGCGTTTTGTGGTGTATCTTTTATGATTAAGTTAGCTATTTAGTAAATAGGAAAAGAGGAAAGTTATTTCCATAGTGTGCAGGCTCAATCATTCTCAATAAATTCTTTTCTTGCTTTATGAACCTCCAGATTAAGACGCTTTTCTAAGTATTGCTATGGTTAATCCTTGAACTGGGGGAGAGATGTGAGGGACACTAACATATGTAACAAAATTCTGGTATCTGAAGCCGGCGATTAGATAAATTGTACAGTCTACAGATACTGCCTTACAGACTTACCTGTGTATCCTTCATGAACCACAATTATAGTGATGCCTCCCATTCTGGTTAAATAGAGGGAGCTATTTTCATTTTTAAGAAAGGATCCAAATGGTGTATTTTTTAATCCCTGAATTTTATTTTTAAAAGTTTGCCCTCTTCTCCCTCCTGTCAAATTATCAACTATCACTTCACATTCTCTTATAATTATGCCTATTTTTCTCCCTTTGAAGTGCTCTCCTAATACACTATGGGCTTAGAAACCACTAGCCAGGGCTGGGCGTGGTGGTTCACACCTGTAATCCCAGCATTTTGGGAGGCTGAGGTGGGCAGATTGCCTGAGGTCAGGAGTTCAAGACCAGCCTGGCCAACATGGTGAAACCCCGTCCCTACTAAAAATACAACAACAAAAAAATTAGCCCGGCATGGTGGTGACACCAGCTACTCAGGAGGCTGAGGCAGGAGAATCACTTGAACCCAGGAGGCAGAGGTTGCAATGAGCCGAGACTGTGCTACTGCGCTCCAACCTGAGTGACAGAGCAAGACTCCATGTCAAAAAGAAAGACAGAAAGGAAGCCACTGTTATAGTTGTGTGTAGCATAAGAGTAAACAGACTCTGATCAACAGCCTGAAGAGGCTTTCTTCCAGGTAAAGTGAATTTCATGGACTTTATGACATAACTTTTCAGAGTTAAAGGCTCCTTTTGCTCGTGCTTTTGTTTCTAGTTGTGTTTTGGGTGAGAGAATTTATTAAAAGGCCAAATTCCAACTATTTAAGATAGTTGAGCAGAGGATTTAGACCACAGTTGAGGTTCTGTTTCAATTCTGATGTTTGATTGCTATGACTAAGCAACTACGTCATCCTTTATACCTCTCAGTTTATGCATCTATGAAATTAAACAACCACCTCTCTTCAGGTATAGAAAGGCTTGATCCAGTAATGTATATAAATTGTTCTGTTATGAAGACACATGCACACATATGCTCATTGCAGCACTATTCACAACAGCAAAGACAAGAACTCAACCTAAATGCCCATCAATGATAGACTGGATCAAGAAAACGTGGTACATATACACCATGTACACCATGGAATACTATGCATTAAAAAGAATGAGATTATGTCTTTTGAAGGGTAATGGAGCTGGAGGCCATTACCCTTAGCTAACAAGAACAGAAAACCAAATACCACATGTTCTCACTTATAAGTGGGAGCTGAATGATGAGAACACATACAGGAGAGCAACATACACTGGGGCCTATTGGAGGGTGGAGGGTGGGAGGAAAGAGAGGATCAGAAAAATAACTAATGGGTACTAGACTTAATACCTGGGTGATGAAATAATCTATACAACAAACTCTCATGACACAAGTTTACCTACATAACAAACCTAAACGACATGTATCCCCTGAACTTAAAATAAAAGTTTAAAAAAAAAAAAAAAAAAAGCCTTGATCATCACCGTGTACCTAAATCTTCCACTGGAAGGCCTTTCCCACCACAAAGCATTAACCTAAAGAATTTAGAATACCTTGAGGCATGTTGGCCTCTGCTTAGAAATCTCTAGAATAAAAGTCTCAAGTTTCTAAGCCTTTCATTAGGCAAGGGGCCAAGAAGCTGGACTTTCCTAACAAATATTCCACCTGGTACAATAACATCATGCCAGGTCCTAAGGCAGATAAATGGTTGAAGAGAAAAAATCCAACATATTGGATAGCTAGATATCTTCTGAGTTTTGTTTAAATTATTATATGAAGTATTATGGTGTTTAAGTGGGTAAAATGAAGGAAAAGGATAAGGAGAGCAGCATATATTTTTAATGATCTTTGACTAAATTTTGCCATGCCAGATAGATGATGGCAAACTCACTATGCTATATTGCAAATATGGCCAGAAACGTATCCACTTCCTTGACCTTGCTTACACATTGAAACTTGTCCTTTTATTCCTGTAACCTGCCTTAACCATGTGAAGAGGTCCAGGTTAGCCTTCTGGACAATGAGAAAACTTTTGAAGAAGAACCAAGTACCCCAGCTGACAGCCAGCCTACCCACAAAAGCAGAGCCACTAGTCAACCCACAGCTGACTTCAGTCATATGTGAAAGACCATGCAAATTCAAAGAACCATCCAGATGAGCCGAGCCTAAATTGCTGACCCCAGAAACACGAACTAAATAAATGGTAGTTATTTTAAGCACTATGTTTTGGGTGGTTTGTTACTCCATCATAGGCCACTTGTACATTCAACATCCATTCTCCCTCCTTTCTTGCTGGCAGAGTGCAAATTAATTCAAGTAATTCAAAGGATAGTGACCGTGACCTAATTCCCTTCTCTAAGACTAAGTCTTGATTGATCTAAGCCATCAATCCATTGTCTTGTTGTTTGTGGCATATTGCCTAAGCCATTGATAGTTACAGGCTGTAACTGATCTATTATCATTGCTTGGTGAGTAATAAGTAGTGACCCCTTTTGGCCAATGAAATCTGAGGGGAGGTCTGCTGGAGGAATGGATCCTTCTCTGCTTCTAGATAATGTCAGGTCTGGCTGTGAGACCTGGAACTGCTGCAGCCGTTTTGTTCCCAGCCTAAGAATAAAACCAACATATAGAATAAAGAACCCAAAGATTCTCAGAAGAGCAGAGCTGGAGCTCTCACACCCTGTGCTTATGCCTGAAGCCTCCACTTCCAAGTCTCTTTTTATAGAGAACCGGAATTTCCCTGTTGTCCATAGGAGTGTTCAATTTCTTGCATTCTAACAGACACTTTGCCTTCCTTGCGCACTCATTTCCTGTACAGCAGAACATGCCACCTGGCAGCTAGAAATGTGTCACTTGCATTAAACATTTTACAGCCATTGCATAAAATGTGTATCGTTTTTTAAGAGAAATAGATACAAATAAGATAGTTATTTTTCTTCTTTTCATACATTTTTATGTTATTACATTCTGTGAATATTATCTGATGTCAAAAGAAACATAAAATAATGCCATAGCAACAATGAATATCATTTCTAGGCTATAATTTAGAGCTACATATCGGCTAATGTAGATATAACCAAAGTCAGTTCTAGGACCTGAAAGAAGGTATAAGATATTGTTTATCTATGTCAGCTCGTAGTTAGCTTTTTATAGAAGCCAAATTTATCAGTGTGTTTGAATAATGTTGGAGGACAGTTTTTTTTTACGTGGTGATACATGGAAATAGCGGCTCTCAAAGGAAATTAGTATATACCACTTGAAAGACACCTATTTTTTAAACCTAAGCAGGACCAAATTATAGACAGAGTGAGACGTCTGATGAACACTTAAAAGAATTTTGAGCCAGAGTGATACTGAGTAAGCACAAAATTGTTTTAACCCATTTCTAAATGCCTGTGCATCTGTAATTACTTTTACACCAATTATGAAACTCGCTTGCAATAAACTGCACAGATGTTTACTGTCTGGAATCAGAGACAATGTCAGGAGAAACCCACCACCTATTCTGTATGGCTTTCACCAGATCTGGCCCGTTCATATAGCTTCTTTCTGAATGAATTCAGTGAAATGATACATCAAAATGCTCTTTTAGAGAATGACATTTTTTTCTATCATGCACTTGCAAAATATATTCCTTAACTTCCTGAGAAACTTCAATAGATCTCTCTTGAAAATAAAAATGCATTTGGTTTATAAAGGGAGAAATGCATAGGACCTGTCCTTTTTAGGGATTCACGATGCAAAGGTATAAGAGGTATCGCAGTTTAATTTTTTTTAACTTTGTTTAACCCATTATTCTATAAGATGTTGATGTGTGAAATGCAGCCTTAGAATCTATTGACTTGGCAATGGATGGGAAATGAGAGTCAAGAACAAGATAGTAGTAAAAAATATGCTGACATTTTGAGGCTAGATGACTGGCAGAATAGTGATTTTGTTAAAAAGAAGGCAAGAAAGAAAAGAAAGAAAGGAGAGAGAGAGAGAAAGAAAGAAAGAGAGAGAGGAAAGAAGGAAAGAAAGAGAGAGAGGAAAGAAGGAAAGAAGGAAAGAAGGAAAGAAGGAAAGAAAGAAAGAAAGAAAGAA
>NW_012110474.1:2805994-2810161 GCF_000951045.1 Mandrillus leucophaeus
ATAGAGGGAATTTTCTCATTTTTAAGGGGCAGGGTTGCCTAAGCTTTTTTATAGGTTAACGGAGTGATTGTGGATGCAAGTCAAAGGGAGAATAGTTGATAATTAAAATTTCAAAGAAGATGCGGGCACTGGGGTCAGAAGTCTGGCTGTTAATGTTGGAAGATAAATTGCTACAGCCTTTTTATAAAGTAATGTGAAAATACTGAAATTTTAAATATGTATATTCATATATATGCATAAAATTGTAAATTGCCTTCTACCCAGGCAATTTCAGTAATATGATTCTATCCCACAGAAAAACTCATGCAAATATTCAAGGATATTCATTATATTAGTTGCAATAGGAAAAAATGGAGAACCCAAGTGTCCTTCAATAGACAAATGTTTAAGTAAATTATGGTAAACCTCTTCTACAGAACACCAAGCAATTATTAGAAACAATGAGCAAAATGTGTATGTACAAAAATGGAATGAAACTCAAAATATCCCTCCACTGCATTGTGAGTTCCACTGTGGCAGGGACCGTATCTGCTTTCTCATCCTTGTATTTCTCATCCTTGTATATCCATGCCCTGGCATAGAGCTTGACCCACAGTTAGTAAGTGTTCAATAAATACCTATTGGATGAAATAGAATGTTGAGTTTTTAAAATATGTTGCAGAATAGCATGTATAATGTGATTAACATTTGTTTTACAGATATATATTTAAAACATATATATATATAAAACATTATATAACAGATATATATCATATATATATTGGATAAATGTGATACATATATGTAAACATTCTGGAAGAACACCCAGCAAATTAAAATAGTTATCTTTATAGAGTAGGATTGGATGAGAAGTAATTTTTTAAATTAATTATGTATTAGTAAACTTTTCCAAATATGAATTTTATTCATAATTTCAATCTATCAATAAAATATATAAAATCACTGAAGAAAAGGGAAAAAGAGTGCAGCAGGATAAGTTAGCCTTTGCAAGAGTCACGTGCAAAGGCTCTTCCTGAAAGAGAGTAGTGAATGACAGAGAAGTTACAGGAAGGAGTCAAAATAGGGAACAAAAGCATGTGTCTCAATAAAGCAGGAGCCAGGGTCGTCCGTGAGAATAAGGGTAGTGGGGAAGGACTGACATCTGAGGAAGACTGAGAAGGTCCAGAACATGACCTCTGTATTACATCTGGGGATACTTTGAAGACCATTCAGTCCAACCACCCACTTTACAGAAGAGGATGTTAAAGGACTTACCAAACAACACAATTTGAGAGTGACAGTGCCACTCCAGTATGACAGCTTCTAAAAATATGCAAAAAAAAATTCAAAACAGATGAATAGATGGATTGCCAGGCATTTGTGAGGACCCTGATAAGCCTAAAACCAAGGAATAGTGGCATTAAGTCCATACTATTCCATGGCATTCTGTGTCAATGCCAGGCAACCTATAAATGACAGCAGAAGCAGGAAAAGGGAGTGGGGAGTAGACAAGATGGTGAAAGGGCCTGGTGGTGAGTCCTGGGGGGTAAAAAGTGTGTCATAGTAATAAATGACAGAATGATAAGCTGAAACTTGTCAGCTAATGAGAAAAATTCCGAGCTTAGGAAAATGGCAGCAAACTGAGATACTGGTTGTTACACTGATGACCAACAGAGTGACTGTTGGAGTGACTGATTGACTCAAATGATAGGCCACTGGCTTTCATCTAAAGGGTCATAGCTTTGCTAATGTTACTATTAGGTAAGGGGATAGAAGTGTTGCCTCAATTGTAAAAGCAGTACCCATGGGCTTATTTAAACATGAAATCAAAATGTCTGCTAATTCCCAGGATCCTGGGGGTGGACTTTGACCTACCATTTTGAGTAGGTTTTATTAGCAGCTCAGCCCATCATTAAGGCAGTGGCTGATAAAGGCTAAAACATCCTGCCAGTTGTTTGTGGAATAGAGGCTCAGTCACTCACCAGCCTTCTTCCAGCTGCCCATCAGACACACTGTTGATACTGGGCCTTCTGCCTAGAACCAGCTGGCTATTCCCAGACTGTTTCAGATGTCCAGCCATGATGCAGTAATGGAATTGCCAGGGTGGAGGGTGGATCTCAGCTTTTGGTATTGTCCACCATCCAAGGAAGGATCAGAGACAACTGTTTAAGTTATTAAAAGGGCTGGGAGTGGGGAGACGGAAGGCACAGACAATGTTCCTCTGATCTCTGTGTGATTGCTTTGTGTTTTAACGCTCCTGGCTTGTGGTTTTCTGTTTATTTTTAAATTTCTTTTCTTGTTGTGGGTTTGTCCTCATGACTGTGTTACACGTAGACCAGAAGGGTTGGGTTTGCCTGTGTCCTACTTTGGACATAGATGCTACTCAAAACTGCTTAATGATCTGGGTTTCACAGCTATTTCATAGGGTTAAATAAGAACATTTCCTAGGAAAGATTGGGTTCTACTTAGTCTATGTCATAGATTATGTAAAATTAATGAATAAGCAAGGAATCGACAGCTAAAATTACATACATACTAATCTTCCATGTTCCTCAGCATCCTGCAACAAGCAGGTGCTCCCTGTCCTACACAGTTCAGCCAGGCTTGTGTCTACACTTGGCCTTGGATTTGTGGAGTTCACGTACATTTTGTCATAGTTCTCGCTTTTGCTTTTTACTGTTTGTAATTATATTAGGTTGATGCAAAAGTAACTGCAGGTTTTGCTGTTACTTTCAATGGCAAAAACAGCAATTACTTTTGCACCAACCTAGTACATTTAGGGTCTTTGCAAATAGCAAGAATAACGTCATTCACAGCTAAGAACAATAGAGGCTAAATAAAGAAAATAAAATTCAACTTCATTGAAACACTTGTTACTCAATAAAGGTTTCCCCCCCGCGCCCCTCCCCCCCCGCAGGTGAACTAACGACTGAGAAAAACTACACTGTTCTGCTGGTAGAGTCACAAGTTCCTGTTGCAGTGTCCTGTGTAGTCTGTCTGGTCTTTTTCCATGTGTGGCACTACATGATTTGATGGCCTGTTGTTCCAGGAAGCACACACCACAATGCCAGTGGAGGGCTGTATCACAGAGGGGTGAATCCAGGACAGGAGATGTATTTCCTAATTCTTTTCCTTTTGTGGTCTCAAGCAGCATTATCTCTTTTCTGGCCTACAGTTCTGAATCTGGCAGTTTAAAGTAATAACTCATATTTATCTTCCTTTTGTTGCATTTAATTTGTTACATGAACCGTCCACAGGCTTTTTTCGGCACCTAAAATATAGCTTTGGGCACAAATTACCAGACCCTGGGTTTAATGATCTCAGCAGGTAATGCCATGGAATAGTCCTCTATGTGTTGCTTTCTAAACCATCCATCTGCTCTTGGCCATGGCCAGAACAGTGTCTGGGGATAGGTGCTTTCCCAGAACATCAGGGCTTTGAAGCTGAATGGGACCCCAGAATCATCTTGTCTCACTTTTCATTTTCATAGAGTGGGGAAAGTGAAAGCCAGGCAGCTTAAGAAACTAGCTTAAGACGGTGGCTCACAAGAGACAGCCCTGGGATGAGAATACCAGGCTTCCAGGCCCCAGTCCAGGGCCTTTTCTCCTCCGTGTGCTCTGTCCCATGCTCTCGATGGAACTGTTCTTCATCACTCATCATAACACCAGATTAAAAATTGCACCAGCCCTTTCCCAAAGGCTATCCAGTTGAATTAAGCACAGAAATGCCACAGGCCCATTTTTAGTAGCTGGCTGGAGGAAATGCTCATTTCAAGGTTTTTGAAACATAAGCATATTCACCAGGAAGATCTCTTCCCTACAATAAGCATGGCAAGCCCAATGTTTAAATTCTCAGTGCTCCGACATCCTAGTTAATAAAGACAGGGAAAGCAAGCTTTCACTTTTATTCAATTATTTAAAGATGAAATATGCCTCCTTCCAATCATATGATCCTTCTCTCCCTCTATCCCACAATTGACTTCTTGTCATTGGTGTTCTTGTTTTCTAATAATTTTGTTTTGTTTTGTTTTGTTTTGGAGACGGAGTCTCACTCTGTCGCCCAGGCTGGAGTGCAGTGGCGCGATCTCTGCTCACTGCAAGCTCCGCCTCCCGGGTTCACGCCATTCTCCTGCCTCAGCCTCCCGAGTAGCTGGGACTACAGGCGCCCGGCTAATTTTTTGTATTTTTA
>NW_012110474.1:2811886-2813412 GCF_000951045.1 Mandrillus leucophaeus
AAATAAATAAATAAATAAATAAATAAACAAGTAAATAAATGTCTACAGATCAATGAATTGTGGAAAATCAAGATATTCTGTATACTAGTTTTGCTTTCTTGAGGACTTCCTCCAAAAGACATTTCTTTTCCACAAACCACCTCCTATTTCTCACTGATTCACTCATCACAGTCTGTTCCAAAACCATATGTTTCTCAAATTCCTACTGTTCTTGTATCAGTTAGAAACCTTTTTGTTGTAACAGAAAATCTAACTCAACTTGGCAATAAAGGGTATTTTTGGACTTGTGAAATTGGAAAGTTCAGATTCTACAGCTAAATATCATCTTCTGGGACCCATTGTCTCTTCTCCTTCCACTCTGCCTTCTGTAGGGTCAGTTTCTGCTAAACCTGGCTTCTCCCAGGACTTGTCAACAGCTCCAAGGGCAACAAAGTCTCTCTTCCACATAAAAGAGGAAAAAAAAAAAAAAGCTGTCCACCTTTGGAAGCTCTCTCCAAAGAATGAGAACTCCTCCTTCCAGAAGACCCCTGCACTCACAAGGGCTTCCATAGTGCTGCCCCCCTTACTTCCTGTCCCCCCCCCAAAAAAAAAGAGGAAGAAGCTATCTCATAGGAATTGCTGTCAGGCAACACCTTTCCCGGGCAGAGGAGCCAGACTGTGGCTTGGTAAATGCCACACAGTGTGTGTTGGTTGGGAAGCAGCAGTATCAAGCATTGCCTTCTTTCTTGGCCTAGTATTCCATTGACTGAGTCTATTCAAGCTAAAATTTATGTCACTGTCAAGGAAATAGTGGTTTTACAAAATTAGATGTCTGCATTACACCTGGATTAATCCAGGGATGGGACATTGTATTCAGGGGACAGTGACAGTTCATAAATGTTATTCCCCCTTGAGACCTCCATTATTACTGCAGCAATCTCCCAGCTGGACCAGCCTCCAGTCTCTCTCCACTGCAGTGCAACCTCCACAGAGTTATCCAATGAACCTTTCTTAACTCTCCGGTGATCTCTCTTTCTCCTAGCAGCAAACTATAAAGTAATCAGGCCATACCTACCTATTCTATATTATCTCCCATTATTCACCCAAGCCAGGTTTGTGCAACGCTCAGCCATCTATCAACTTGCCTTTGCCTAAACATGAATGTGTTTTCCCATTTCTACACCTGAGCCTATGCTGTTCCATTTGCCAGAAATTCCTTTCCTTGTTCACCTTCCCCACCGATCTTCCCACATCTAATTCCTATACATGTGTAGATATCCAGCTCAAATCTTTTTTTTTTTTTTTTTTTTTTAACAGGGTCTCCTCTGTCTCCCAGGCTGGAGTGAAGTGGTATGATCTCGGCTTACTGCAGTCTTGACCTCCTGGGCTCAAGCAGTTCTCCCACCTCAGCCTCTTGAGTAGCTGGGACCACAGGCTAATTAAAAATTAGCCGCCACATCCAGCTAATTTTCATATTTTTTATAGAGACAGAGTCTCACTATGTTCCCCAGGCTGGTCTTGAACTCCTGAGCTCAAGCGATTTGCCC
>NW_012110474.1:2816623-2817951 GCF_000951045.1 Mandrillus leucophaeus
GTGTTAGCCAGGATGGTCTCAATCTCCTGACCTCGTGATCTGCCCGCCTCGGCCTCCCAAAGTGCTGGGATTACAGGTGTGAGCCACCGGTTTTCTAATAATTATCAATTTAAGAATGATAATACATGAATTCATCCTCAAAATCTGATGACCAGAAATTTTGAACACTGCTGTCTTTGTATGCTTGCTGCTCAGCTGTTACTTAAGTTGGGTTGTAAAGTTTAAAATGTCAAAGGTTGATAACTTCAGGAGTCAGGAGTGATGGGAAGAAATCATATCAGCCTGGGAGCCTGAAGACCAGTCACTGGGTCATTTTCCACTGCTCGCCCATGACTCTGTTTCTCCGCTTCAAGTTGGATAGTTATGCTCACCTCACAGAGGGGTCAGGAGAATTATTTGAGACAATGTCGGTGATAGTAGTCTGCATACTCAAAATGATGAAAAATTAAAACCAATGTAAAATGCCATAATTCGAAAACCTTTGGTAATTATAGAGTCTGAATCTGAGTGCCTGACAATGCCAGAGAGAAAACTGTCCCCCAAATTATCTTCCAGTCTCCTGGAAAAGTCTATTCATTTTTAGGCACTTATTCCTAGGGAGTTTTACTACGTCTGAGTCTACAAATGAAATTCAAATACAGAACTGAGTTTGTTAAGGACAGAGGACTCCATACTAAAATCACTATGGACTGAAAGAGCCAGGTAACTGAGGATAGAGTGGCTGACGCCGTGAATTATCTGGATGGTGCTAAGAATTAAGATGGGACCTGTAGTCAAGGGCTAGATGTTGTCTCCGGCCCCTAATGAGACTGTAACCATGTGGCAGCCTGGTGAGCAGCCTCTGAGAAACCTTAACAAATATTACATACCACGTTGATAATAATGCATTTATAATCGTTGTTACAGCTTCTGAATATTAAAACAACTGAAAGAAAACAAGAATACTTATGCATTATGCTATAGGTAACAGAAAATTCTATTAATTTTATAGTTATCAACCTACCTCTCTGTCTTCTAGTTTTCTCCAGAACATATTAGTCATCTAAGTATTAATATTAGTAGTAGTAGCAATAATAATGGCAGCTAAAGTTTATTAAGCATTCTCTATGTGCCAGGCATTATTCTGGGCAATTTTCATACATGATCTTACTTTACAGCCACAAAAACTCTATGAGATAGGTACTGTTCCCTTTTTACAGATGCAGCAGCTGAGGTTTTGAGAATGAAATAACTTCTCAAGTTCACAGAGCTGATTAAGTTGGATAACTGAAGGCTATAAAAACAAACTACAATACACAGGTTCACAGTCTGAATCCATAGGCTGAGTT
>NW_012110474.1:2818936-2819789 GCF_000951045.1 Mandrillus leucophaeus
GTGGTGTGATCTTGGCTCACTGCAGCCTCCACATCCCAGGTTCAAGCGATTCTCCTGCCTCAGCCTCGCCGAGTAGCTGGGACTACAGGTGCATGCCACCATGCCCAGCTAACTTTTGTATAAAAATTGCAAATATACCAGATAAAGTAAATATAGTAAGATTTAAAATTACATATATTAGAAAATTAGCTGGACATGGTGGTGTGTGCCTGTAATCCCAGCAACTTGGGAGGCAGGAGAATCACTAGAATCCAGGAGGTAGAGACTATAGTGAGCTGAGATTGCGCTGGGCAACAGACCAAGACTCTGTCTCAAAAAAAAAAAAGAAAGTTAATGCAAATATGATCATGTCATTCCTATGCTTAAATTTATTCACCTAAAAAATAGTGAAGACAATTTTATGGTAAGATCAGTCAGAGACGCAAGCACCAGCTCTCCCCCACCCTGTACCCTAACTGGTACTCAGTGGTGGGAATGAAACGTGTAAGACGGACAGTGTCTCTTTTTCTGCTGATTCTCCTCTCAGATGGAGATTCTCTTTTATGAATGACTTTGGTGGAAGTTCAGGCTGTTTGAGGAGGTGCAACAGCACAGCAAGTGTGCTAGGAGAGGATGGAGGCCTTTTAAAAGTTGTTCTTTCTCCCATCAGTTTTATTGGGTTTTTGTTCAGGCTGTAAATACTAGGACTAACAGCTCCCAGTGTTCAGATTTGCAATGGGGAAGGATCCTCCGTTACTTACTGGGCGGGGATTGACGGGCAGTGCTGAGAGACCAGTAGGAGGCTGGGGAAGTCCTTTCTTTTCCTGCAGGCTCTGTGGGCCTGAGAGCAGGGACGGTACCCTGTGAACAGGGG
>NW_012110474.1:2822932-2825137 GCF_000951045.1 Mandrillus leucophaeus
AATTCAACTACTTTTCATATATAATCCCAACATCCTAACCCAAGTCATCATCGTGGCTCAACTGTATTATTGCAATAGCCTTTAAATAGCCTCCCTGCCTCTTCCCTTACCTCTTTCACTACAGTCTACTCCCCACATCACAGATGGAATAAGTCAGATCATGTCACTCCTCTGCACAAGACCCTCCAAATTCTTCCCCACTCACTCAGAGAAGAAGCCAAAGTCTTTGTACACAATGATCCCAAAGGAGCTATATAATCATCCTCCCCATAGCCTCTACATTTCTGACTTTATCTCCAGCTATGCTTTACCTCTAACACTTCATTCTAGTCTATTCCTCAATGAGAGAAGTACCTTCTTCCTTCCATTACTCAGTTCCTGTTTCTTCTCTCTGACCTGCTCCTCTACATTAATAGCTGCCTAGCTTGCCCCCTCACATCCCAGATTCTGCTCAGATATTGTCTTGTCAGTGAGGCCTCCCTGAAGACCCAATTATTATTATTATTATTAGACAGCATCTTGCCCTGTCACCCAGGCTATAGTGCAGTGGTGCCATCTCGGCTCACTGCAACCTCCGCCTCCCAGGTTCAAGAGATTCTTGTGTCTCAGCCTCCTGAATAACTGGGATTACAGGCGTGAGCCACCATGCCTGGCTAATTTTTGTATTTTTAATAGAGACCAGGTTTCGCCATGTTGGCCAAGCTGGTCTCGAACTCCTGACCTCAGGTGATGCATCCACCTCGGCATCCCGAAGTGCAGGGCCGCACCTGGCCCTGATGACCCAATTTAAAATAGTTTCATCCCACTTTTCTCAGCTTGCATGTTCTACCACCCCCACACCCTCTCTGCTCTATTTTTCTCCAAAGTATTTACCATGTGACCTACTATTTCTCTTATCTGATTGCTTATTCTTTATCTCTCTTCTACCTTTCTTCAGTTAGATGTAAACTCCACGAAGGCAGGCATTTTTGTCTGATTTCTTTTTTGCTATGGAGCCTAGAAAAATGCAGCTTGCAAAGTAGATATTTGAAAAATATTTGTTGAATGAATGGATGGTGAATTTAACATCTTAATTCGATTATTAAATATTCAAGGAATAAGGGATGTGGTGGACAGTGATACAGGAATCTTTCTCCTAAAGGTCTGGAGGCTACACTTGGCATTTAAAGCTAGATCATTCTCACTTGTAGAAGGAGAAAGAACCATATATCAATTTCAAATCGTAAGGCACTGTGAAAATTTGAAGCACTATTATGGTTATGCCCTCTCTACTTCCAAAGTTTCTTCTGAAGTCAGTTGGTTTCCTAAAGAGAGCACGTCCAGGATGCACTTTCCATTATAGAGCTTTTGAGTTAAAATCTCACAGACTAGTTTCTACAGCTGCTCACACAGAGCAGGTTAGAACAGATTTTAACACTTCATTCTGTGTATCTTCCCACCATGCTGACAGCAATCCTGATCTTAATGGACAGTTCCTTTGTGGTACTGGGAGTGGGGGTGGATGTACGGATGCAAAAGTCAGTTTCTTAGGCCTCCTTTTTTGAAAGTTGCTCCATTCTTCTTAATTATATCATTTCATTAACAAGTCCCAGGAGCTCCTATGTTATATTGGTCTCATCAGCTGAGCTAATTGATGTTGACACCAGCTGTTCTCTATTGAATACATTACCGGGAGCATCTATCACTTTCCTTTAGGGCTGATGAAGTAATTATCCTATTAGACCCAAAGGGATGGCCACAGCAGAGGCTGGTCAATAATCCTTGTTAGATCAGGCTCTCATCTGTTTGTTTCACTCTCCATCAGGCCAACCCACTCATTGCTACTATCATCCCCAAATGCTTCCTGAGTCCCCAGTTCATAAGTACAGTCCCTGCCCTTGGGGTTAACAGAGCTTGCATGAGAAGCAAGGGCTTTTCCAGCCTCCTAACTGGTCTGTTAGCACTGCCCTCAATGCCAGGCCCCATCCACACCAGAAGGTCTTCCCAAAATTCAAATCTGAACACTGCAAGAAGTTGACATATATTACGTAAGGTTGGATTCATTTTTGTAAAAAAAAAAAAGATGGAATAGACAAAATGAATATGTACGAAACATATATATAATATATAATAAAATATATAAAGTATAAAAATAGATAGGATACATTAATATAGATGTCACAAAAGTCTGAAGGTATTTACACCAAAGCATTTTCAGTGTTGTAA
>NW_012110474.1:2826542-2831033 GCF_000951045.1 Mandrillus leucophaeus
ATGGAGTTTCACCATGTTGCCCAGGTTGGTCTCAAACTTCTGGTCTCAGGTGATCTGCCCGCCTGAGCCTCCCAAAATACTGGAATTACAGGCAGGAGCCACCACGCCCAGACTTGTCTGTCCTTCTGCATCTGCATTTCACTCCTGGAGCACCATCCTTCCCCTCCTCCCATCAGTTCAGACTCGCCTGGTTGCCCTCTTCTTCTCAAACCTCCCTGACCTCCCCTGGGTAAAAGGCTTGTTTGATATATTTTATCAGAAACCTTTCTGCACTTCCTCTTTGAAGTGCATCTGGGTGAAAGGCTTTTTCGATGTATTTTATCAGGAGCATTTCTGCACTTTCTCTTTGAACTCCTGTTAATCATTGCATTCCTTACAGATCCTACCAGACTCTTAAAAAAACTCCTTGACAGTCAGCTGGGCATGGTGGCTCACGCTTGTAATCCCAGCACTTTGGGAGGCCGAGGCAGGAGGATCACCTGAGGTTAGGAGTTCAAGCCCAGCCTCTGGTCAACATGGTGAAACCCTGTTTCTACTAAAAAATGCAAAAATTAGCCCAGTGTGGTGGCATGCGCCTGTAACCCCAGCTACTCGGGAAACTGAGGCAGGAGAATCGCTTGAGCCTGGGAGGTGGAGGTTGCAGTGAGCCTAGATTGCGCCACTGCACTCCAGCCTGGGAAACAGAGTGAAACGCTGTCTCAAAATAAATAAGTAAATAAATAATCTTTTAAAACCCTTGACCGAATAATGTTTTTAGCATTTTATCCTCAGCATCTAAACCTGGTGTACTGAGCTATTTAATAAATGATGATTAAATAAATAATATATGAATAGATGGATGGATGAAAGAATGAATGAGGAAGAATGCTGGTAGCATATACTAAAAGTCAAATGAGTCTATGACTGCAGAGGAAGCATAGGTAGCACATACTATTCATGTCCTGGACAAAAGGCTGAGTAACAGAAGGAAGAACAAGTTTGTTGTTGTTGTTGTTGTTTTATTTTTATTTTTTTTGAAATGGAGTCTCACTCTTGTTGCCCAGGCTGGAGTGCAAAGGCTTGATCTCAGCTCACTGCAACCTCCACCTCTTTGGGTTCCAGCGATTCTCCTGCCTCAGCCTCCCAAGTAGCTGGGATTACAGGCATGTACTACCTCGCCCGGTTAATTTTGTATTTTTAGTAGAGATGGGATTTCTCCATGTTTGTCAGGCTGGTCTTTAACTCCTGACCTCAGGTGATCCACCTGCCTAGGCCTCCCAGTGCTGGGATTACAGGCATGAGCCACCGCGCCCGGCCTAGAAGAACAACTTTTAAACCCTATCCACCTCCTAGCACTCTCGCTGCTGCTCCTCCTCATAGAACCTGAACGTCCACCAGAGTCGTTCGTAGAAGGGAATCTTGGTCTGAGAGGACAGCAGGATCGGCAGAAAAAAAGAATCGCCATCTTACACTTTCCAGTCCTGCTACTTGAGTGCCAGTTAGAGACCTCATTGTGGGGGATAGCTCAGTTCATACTTGCTTCTCTGACTGATCTCATCACAAAATTATTGTCACTAGTACACAGTCCCCACAACAATCCTCTGTCTAGTTATGTCAAGATTAGCACCTACAAATTCAAAATAGCATCTGACGTGACTTTCTATTTACAGAAGGGCACATGGGATGTGTTAGTAACACCCTCCTTAGGGCTTTGGATGCTGAGGACAGGCCTAACAGCCAGGCTCTGAAGGAGTAGGCAGCCCTGATATGTATCTGCTGATTACCGCACTAGGGGTCTCAAAAGGGAATTCCAGAAGCTTCTTTTGATAAAACCTCAAAACCATCAGATCTGCTGCTGCCAGAACCAAAAATAGCTTGGCCTAGTTGGGAAAGCATTGGTCTGGGAGTTGGATGGTGTGGGGGCCCTCGTCTGTACTAACTGGCTTAGTGTCCTTGGAGGCACTGTGAGCGTCTCTGAATGCCTGTGCTGTCTTCCATGCATTGTGGATGAGGGGGCAGCACCCCTTTCATCACGGGGCAGCTAGGTGTCCCAAAAACGATGACAGCCATGAAAGGACTGGGTGAACACCCAGCCCCAATCCCAGGAGGGAGAGAAAGGGAGAGTCGTGATAAGAAAGCAGCCGCACCAGAAATGCTTCCCAGTTGTCCTGGTGGCAGGGATAAAATCCTCCTACACTCAGTCGTTTGGTGGTCGGAGAGTGGCCCTTTGGTGAGGAGGTAACTCGCCAAAGGGTTCTGCTGCCTTCTAACTTGCTGTAAATTAGTCAGCCGTGCTCTCTCCTCGTCTGCTTGACCTGTGACTCTGTGGCCCATGACTGCCTCATTCATGGTTAATGCAAGGAAGGGCCCAGTAGCAACCAGACATGTGAATGGCTGTTCTCAAACATGGGAGGTTACCTACACCCGGATAAATAAAATGGTTGCCTTTCCTCTTTTAGAATAGTCATTTTGTTCTTCCCTAAGATTTCAAAATATAGTAAGGCAGGTCCCAGAATAACACTGTTTCTTTCAACATTGCTTTGTCATAACATTGGTGAGAAAAAAAAAAAAAATCAATTCCTGGCTGAAGCCACTGTCTGTGTGGAATTTGCATGTTCTCCCACGTGGGTTTTCTCCAGGTACTCCAGTTTCCTCCCACGTCTCAAAGATGTCCTCGTTCCTTGGTATGTCTGCATGGTTCCAGTCTTAGTGAGTGTGGCTGTGTGCGTGAGCACGCCCGGCGATGGGATGGCCTTCTGTCCAGTGTCCCCAGCTTGAACTCTGAGCTGCCAGGATGGACTCCAGCCACCCCACACTCTGAGTTGGAAGAAGCAGGTTGGAAAATAAATGAATAATGAAGAAAAATTATTATCAAATAAAAATTCATGAAGTCTACAATGATCATACAGGCGCATGACAATAAACGATGCTGCATGGCAGCATTCAGCGAGCCCATCCTATTTGTTGTTGGGTTTTTTTGAATTGCATGGTGGTAGGAGGTACTTCTTACAATTTTTTGCTTTTAAACATTTATTCCTTGCTTTAACCCACCACCACTATGATTGCTGTCACTCACTGATCCACCAAACATTGGGTAAATAATTCACTGGTTTTTGTTAATCTTTCTGAAGTGTATGTATAGCTCACATTTACTTTCACATTTACCATGATAAGCATTTTGGTCTTTATTTAGAAGTTTGGTGATGTTTTTGTGACCAGAACTGTGTCATAGGAATTTAATAAATCTTATTTATATCAATTAGCCTAAGGTGAAATTGGCTTCGTTATATGTTATTTTGCTTAAAGTTGCAGTTTCCAAGAATATATAGAAAATGTTAAATGAGGGCTTATTGTATAATTAAATGGTATTTATTGAGCTCTGACTCCGTGCTGGTCTGTGTTAATGTTTATTTATATTCTTTCATTTACTACCCATAATAGTTCAGTGAAAATGTTACCGGAAAGGGGTTTCAATCCAGATCCCAAGAGAATGTTCTTGGGTCTCACACCACAAAAAATTCCAGGCGAGTCCATAGAGTTAAGTGAAGCCAAGTTTATCAAGAAAGTAAAGGAAGAAAAGAATGGTGACTCCATAGGCAGAGCAGCCCCAAGGGCTGCTGATTGCCTATTTTTATGGTTATTTATTGATTATATGCTAAACAGGGTGTGGATTATTCATGAGTTTCCCGGGAAAGGAGTCGGCAACTCCCAGAACCTAAGGGTTCCTCCCTTTTTTAGACCATGTAGGGTAACTCCCTGATGTTGCCATGGCATTTATAAGCTGTCATGGTGCCGGTGGGAGTGTATTTCAGCATGCTAGTGCAATATAATTAGTGTATAATGAGCAGTGAGCACAACCCAGGTCACCACCTTGGTTTTGGTGGGATTTGACTGCCTTCTTTACTGCATGCTGTTTTATCAGCAAGGTCTTTGTGACCTGTATCTTATGCTGATCTCCTGTCTCATCCAGTGAGTTAGAATACCTAACCTCCTCCGAATGCAGCCCAGTAGGTCTCAGTCTTATTTTACCGAGCCCCTATCCAAGATGGAATTGCTCTAGTTCAAACACCTATGACAAAAAGGCATCATTATACCCATTTTACAGGAGAGGAAACTTTCAGAGAGACTAAGTTACATGCCAAGCTCCCGAAACTACTACATGCAGACCCAGGATTTGAACCCTGCTTTATTTTATACAAAAATTCATCGCCCTGTGTATTATGCCATTTTGCCTCAAAAATAATAATAGTACCCGCATAAAGAAGATGAAGAGAAAGAGCTGGAAGCACATATTTAACCAAAAATAAGAAGTCCATAGGTCTTGGACGAAAACCAGCACTGGGCCTACCAACACTGGGCAGGCAGACAGAAGAGGGTCCAGATTAAATTAAAAGTGTGTGATTAATTAGCAGCTAGTAAAGAACAAGATGAAATCCTTCAGAAAACAAATATTTGAGTTTTGGTGTGCTGAAGAGATCTATATCTGAAGTCAGAATATTTAATATATATCAT
>NW_012110474.1:2831923-2895619 GCF_000951045.1 Mandrillus leucophaeus
CTCAGCTCGCTGCAACCTCCACCTCCCAGGTTCAAGCAATTCTCCTGCCTCAGCCTCCCGAGTAGCTGGGACTACAGGTGCCTCCCACCACACCTGGCTAAATTTTGTATTTTTAGTAGAGACAGGGTTTCACCATATTGGCCAGGCTGGCATCGAACTCCTGACCTCATGATCTACCCACCTCGGCCTCCCAAAGTGCTGGGAGTACCGGCATGAGCCACTGCACCCAGGCCTAAATGAGACAATTCACGTGATTTTTTTTTTTTTTTTTTTTTTTGGACATGGAAGGCACTCAAAAAATAAAAGTGACCATTTCTTTCACCTCTGAATTCATACTCTTTATTTTGAAGTTGTAGTGTCGTGTATATAGATTAGTAAAAGAGAGCTTTGGAATCAGTGAGGCCCGGATCCAAATCCCATCTCTGCTTTCCACCAGCTGTGCGGCCTTGGGCAAATGTCCTAGTCTCTCTGAACCTCGCTTTCTTCTTCTATAAAAGGAGATTAATGGTATTTGCAGGAATGCTGTGAGGTTTATAAATAGCATATGCCAAGTATCTGGCACATGTTAGGTGCAAAATAAATGGTTTTGCTTATGCTTAGATAAAATGACTTTTGTTCTATGAAATGGAGCTAATGATTAGGTTTTATGAAAAGGCTTTATTTATTTATTTCATGATTAGATTATATAAAAATGCTTTATTTCACCTAGAAGCTTACCTGGGTGTCATTTTATGGTTGTCTTATCTGACCATTTTTAAACCATGGTTGGATCTTCTGGAAATGTTTAGAGCTCGTTATGAAGCCAATGTAAACAAAGGTACCTATCAGCTGTTGCAGACACTATCCCATCCACAGGGGCACCCCTGACATAACCGTAGCCCAACTTCACCCTGAAGTCTTGGAAAGGTTACATGATTCAGACAGATGTAGTAGGCAGGAGATTACAGGCCAAGAGGAAGAGGCTGGGGCTGTGGGCAGTATATTTGACAGGCTCCTACACTGCAAGCCTTGTTCCGGGTCCCTTACAAAGCACCTCTTTAGGATGAAAACAAGATGTTCTTTGTAAATAAAAGTTCATGCATTTGGGTAATGAAGTCATTTTCCAGCGCTGCAGTGAAAGATACTCTTCTCCCAAGCCCTCTGGGTGAGGACTGTCGGAAGGAAGAGGGGTGGCCAGTGAATCTCCAGAGAAGATATGAGCACAAAGAGTGCAACAGTCTATCCCTAGAAAAAAAACCGAGAAACCGTGCTCAAGAAAGTGGGCATCCTGACCCTCTGCCTTCAGAAATAATGTACCTCTGGTTCCTGCCGCTGGAATCCCTTTTCCACCCACTTTCCTGCGAACTAGCGGGGGCCACATAAAAGATCTATATAAATACAGATAAGACATCCGGTACCTTGACTACATAAATAAGAGTGGTGAGGAAGCGGTCACAAAAGCTGAATATTCTTCTGGAGCCCTTGGAGTGGCTCCAAACTGAGAGGGGAGGGAAGGCCGCAGGGAAAGGCGGACCTCAGTGTCTGAAAAGCCAGCTTAGAGTGGGAGGGTCTGAAAGTGGAAGGTAAAAAGGGAGTGGTGAGAATGAATGTGAGAAGGAAGCCAGGACAGCGCAGTCCCCAGTACCGAACGGCCGGGGAGAGGAGGTGGCCTGGCGCTGGCGGGGCTCACCCCAATCCGTCTGCCCTTTGATGCCGGACTGTAGGCTCCGTCCATCTGTAAGTTCTTGAGCCAGAACCTCTGGGAGAAAGAGAAAAAGTGAAAGACGGAGAGGGAGAGGGAGACAGAAGGGGAGAAGGGGAGAGAGAAAGAGAGAGAGAGAGGCTGGGACTCTCCCTTACTCTAGCACTTTCCCTTTTTTCCTAAGCTGCTGGTTGCGCTGCCACCTCCGGATACTGCACAGGGATTGGAGGGAAAATAAGCGAGGCACCGCCGCACCACGCGGGGGACCCACGGAGACCTACAGCGCCCGAGCCCTGCTGGATGTCAGCGGAGAAATGGCTTTGAGCTCAGCCTGGCGCTCGGTCCTGCCTCTGTGGCTCCTCTGGAGCGCTGCCTGCTCCCGCGCCGCGTCCGGGGACGATAACGCTTTTCCTTTTGACATTGAAGGGAGCTCAGCGGTTGGCAGGCAAGACCCGCCTGAGACGAGCGAGCCCCGCGTGGCTCTGGGACGCCTTCCGCCTGCTGCCGAGGTACAGTGTCCCTGCCATTGCCACCCTTTTAGGGCACCTGCGCCCCCGCAGGCTGTGCCACACTAGTCCTTCTCTCTCTCCGCCTATTTCCTCTCCCCATTGCCTTGAGAGTTTCACCTGGGCTAGGTCAGTTCGGAAACTTGAAATAGTTTTCCTTTGTAAGTTGCATTTGGATGTTGAGAGTTGAAAGTTGAGGCTTCCGAGTGTGTCTGCTCAAACGGGCGAGAGTGCATGTGTTGGTGCTCTGAGTTCATCTGCTAGACTCTCACTGGGGACTGCAGCAGCACGTCGGTGACTTCTGCCACTTGCGTGTCCCGGTAGTCATTTTGTCACGCCACAGCACTTAACGTGTGTGCCCTGTCACTGGCTTCCTGCTCCTCTGCGCTGTTAGGACAGTGGGAACACTACTGCAGGCTTTTTGTCTCATATTAGACAAGAAGTCTTCTGCAGCAGGGAAGGTGAAGGGGTGAGTGAGAGCGGCTGGTCATGAAAGGAGCTGTTAGGAAACTGCTGAGAGGATACCTTAAGTAGAAATGAGCCATTGTATTCCAGAAACAAGACGTTTCCATGAAAATCAAGCCTCAGGATACGCTATTGATAATATGTGTATGGAAAGAGCTGCTGTTTGAATATCTTACAATAGCTTTTAAGTTGGAAACAAAACCGGAATGTAGAGATCTGGTAAAGGAAAATGAATCCAGAACAAGTGATTTAAGAGCCCCCTGAACTGAAACAGACAACAGCGTGTCCATTGCATGGGAGATGCTAAGAGGGAGGAAAATGAAGTCACCTAAGTTCATGGGAAAGGAAGGAGCAATTGACCTAACAAACACCACACTCTATAGCTATGGTTACAGCAACCGTACAACTAAAACAGTTATGTGGATTGACACCATTTCTAACATCACTGATGCATGGATTATTGCTATGAATTCTGTTGTTAGTACAATTATGGTTATTAATTATTGATGATTAAAAATAAGGTGCATGAACATGCTCCTTCTTCAGAGTAAGCCCTACTTACATGCCCCAAAAAAGAGAGAGTATGGACAGGGTCAGAATATACCGACCTCTCACTGTGGTATAAAATGTAGCCTCCATGAGAAAGAGAGAGCGTGGCTTGTGGTCAGCTTCATACCCAGAAACTTGGGGAGAAGCCAGACCAGGAGGGATTTCATGCAATGGGAAGGCTTTGCTTCTCTACAGGCTTGGAATTAACCCCAGGGAAGCATTATCTCCACCTGTTGCTTTGAGCATGGAAAGTCCCTGAATGAAATGCTTGACTTAAGAGTAAGATTGGCAGATAAATAGCAGGACACTCAAATGTGAATTTCAGATAAATAATGAATGAATTTTTATCACATCCCAAATACTTCAGAGGACATATTTATACTAAAATTTGTTTTCACTGTTCATCTGAAATTCAAATTTATCCGGGCATGCTGTATTTGTGTCTGTTACATCTAAAGAGACAAGTCATATAGAATTGTTTTTTGTAACTCTCATCCCACAAAAAAAAAAAAAAAAAAAAAATAGGAAAGTAATTTTTTGGGCTTTAGACAACCTTAAAATTAATGTTCAGACCCCAGGAAATTTCTTATGCGTGCATATGTTTGGTGACATAATAGGAAGGCAGCACAGCAAAGTGTCTTAGATTGCAGGTTTTCAGTCTGATGGTCCCAAGTTGAAATTTCAAGCTCTTTGACCTTGGGCAAGTTACAGATCCCCAGACTGCAGATAAACTGGTACTGACAGAATTTCTTGATGCCTGCTTCACACCTCATACTGTTACTGTAATGAAATTAGATAAAATAGACTGCTTAGCATAGTGCTTGACATAGTATAAATGCTTTATATATGCCAAGAGTTGTTATAATTGTTACTATCAAAAATGTGGATGATCAGATTTTTAAAAACCCTTATTCGAGAATATTCCTTAGAACCTTACATTTATGGTTTTCTTTTACTTAATGTTATTGTATCTGTTTATCTATATTCTTCCAACTGGAAAAAAAAAGTCATATGGTGAGTTAAATTTGTAATACTGTCAGAGTCTAATAGGCTCAGAATGCCAGTGGAGGCCTTCAGTTTTGAAAAACAGAAAGAAGATATTAGTCATTCCAGGAAGGTCAAAGTATATGGTGTAGAAAGGGTGAGACTGAGGTAATTATGTTCCCACTGCATAGTTTCACATAATGCCTCCAGTTAGCCTGTGGTCCCATGGCGATCCCAACGCCCCACCATCAGGTTTCCCATGCTCTTTATAGCAGTAAGCAGACCTTAAACCAAATACATTCCGGAGACTTAATAACATGGTACAAACACTTTACTGGATTGGCTCAGGAGATGGTATTTGTGTATATATGGAGAGAGAAAGAGAACACGGACACATTATTCATGCGAGAGGTTCAATGTGTGGATGGGAGGATATTCTAAAAATACGTTCTTTTTACTTGGATTTATGTGAATGGTTATTCTGCAATTCTCCTTCAGAAGGAAGGAAGAAAAATATTAAGGCAAGCATGGAGCAGTGGGAGGTGCTTGGCTAAAGGCCTTCCTGAGGTTCTCCTAAGCTCCTCAATAGGCCAGCTTGTGGACTCTCCATCCCTGAGTACTTGGCCCAAGACACAAACTCTGACATGCTGTATTGCTCCATGTGAGCTGGGGAGCAAATACATGAAATATGCACAGAATAAAAGGATAGAGACTGTTGGCTGACCAAAAAAAAGTCTCCTCTTTTCCTTGTAAAACAAGCCAAAGCTTCCCCCGAGATGCAAAGTATTTGAAAAGAAGAGCACCTGTGGGTAACTCCATACTAGTCATGGGGAGGATTTTCCCACCTTTGCTTCTTGACAATTAATCTACTGAGTCCATTATTGCTGAGTTTACGGTGAGAACAGTGATTCTCAACAGGTGATTCTCAAAAGGGAAGACTGGGCAGTTTCAGTAAGGATAATCAGTATTCTAATATTTCACATTAAGGAAAGGAGTCTATTCATTCCACCATGCACACTATAGCAAGAAAAACTAGTCCAAAGTCTTCTTGACCAATATAAATATGGTAGATACGGAAAAGAACTGGAGTGGGGGCAGGAATGAAGATGGGAACAACCCCACAAGAAGCCAGTAACAGAATGTCCTTGGGAAGAGTGAGATCCTTGTCCATCAAAAAGAAGCAGGAACTAAACAAGGTCAAGAACATGAGGTTGGAGGTTACACTGTGTGGCTGGAAAGAAGCCACACAGAGACTGAGAAATTGAGACGGCAAGGACTCTGCTGACAGGGCAAGGTGGAAGGTGGTGGAGCGGGTGATGGTGCTGTTGTTACTGGCTTTCACAGATAAATGAGAGAACAAGGGATACAATGGACAACGTTGAGTAAATGCCCCTCAGAGGGGAAAAGAGGAATTTCTCTCCTAAAAACCTCAGCTTTGCTGTTGTCATTATTGTTGTGTTAACTTCACTCCAAGAAGATCAGTGCCCATGAATGCACCCTACACCAGAAAAACTGACTTGCTAAAAAGAAACTCTATAAAGCAGACCAACTCTGAGGGACTTTCCCTTTTGACTCTTTTCCTTGTTGATACATGACCCCATGTCCCAAAGCATTGTTAGGCTCCTGCCATTAAAAGATTGCAGAATGTTTAATAAAAATATTTTAGATCTCTTTAACCATCTGCTTTCTTTTCTCTTATCTTGGTCACTTGCTTTGAAAAAGGTCCCATGGGATCACACTAAGACCTCCAGTTGCTAGCCTGGGTTATCACTCTCTACTGATGTTCTAACAATTCAATTAGGTAATCTGAACCCCTTACACGCAGTCATTATTTCATTCATTTATTCACCCAACAAGCTGGTTTGGAGCCTTACCTCAAACAGAGCAATAAAATAGGCACAAGGAGGAATAGAAAGAAGCATAGTCTCATCTTTGCCCTCAGGGGTGAGCAATTGAAGAGACAAAAAAAAAAATAGGCGGCCATTATATAAAGAACAATGTACTAACATTCTGTAAGAGTGGCTACAAGGTAAGTCCCATGCAAGGTAATGTGAAAAAAATATTATTCCTGAGCTAGACCAGTAGGGCACAAAACTTACTTGCCATACACCAAAATAGGCTTCCAAAACCTTATTTTAGAAGAACTGCAATATAGCGGTGATGGTGATAGTTAGAATAGCATGGCTCACAGCTGACACTCGTTGAGTACTTACCACATGCCAGATACGGATCTAAACCCTTCCCATGAGTAATTTCCAGTAACTTTCATGACAAGTCAATGTGACTGGTATCGTTATTATCTCATTTGATACACATAGAAACCGAGGCACAGAGCATTTGCCCAGGCCCCTACTTGTAAGTGGCACAGCTAGGAAGGAGTTTATAAAAGCAGTTGAACTGTGCAAAAGTAGCTAGGAATAGGTGATTAGATAAATAGAAGTATATATAGGAATACTTCTAGTCAAAATTTTGGGAATTCCTTTTTTTTTTTTTTTTTGAGACAGCATCTTGCTCTATTGACAGGCTGGAGTGCAGTGGCTTGATCTCAGCTCACTGGAACTCCTGCCTCCTGGGTTCAAGCGATTCCCCTGCCTCAGCCTCCCAAGTAGCTGGGATTACAGGTACGTGCCACCATGCCCGACTAATTTTTTGTATTTTAGTGGAGACATGGTTGGCCAAGATAGTCTCTATCTCATGACCTTGTGATCCACCCACCTGAGCCTCCCAAAGTGCTGGGATTACAGGTGTGAGCCACTGCGCCCGGCTGGGAATTTCTTAAAATGAAGAAATATAAAATGCAATTTAAAGGCCATTTTTGCAGTGCTTGTTGGATGAGTAGCATAAGTTACAAAAAGTTGAGATAACTTCGCTTCCCCATGTAGTCTAATAACCATGTTTTAGAACTACTCATGTAAGAAAGAAAAAAACTAATACTTGTTGACTTGTACTGTGTCCCATCAACCTACATGAATTATCTTATTTAATACTAAATAGTGAAAATTATACCCATTTTACAGATGAGTTCATTGACATTTAAAAGTGGTAAGTACCTTAACCAAATTTTCAAATTCCTTTCTTTGCTTTCTGTATACCAGGGAGTCTCCCTGATAGAGCACTTTTTTTTTCAGCTATAGAGTCTTCTTATTTTCTCTTTATAATGATATTCTAGTGTGTGTCCTCCACATGATGCTACAGTCTATCTTAAAAGCTCTTGATTTAGATTAATAAGTAGGAAACTCATAACAGTATTACCTAAGGAATACCTAGTCTATCTTATAGAATTTATTATAAAATTGCTAAAAAATAAAGAATTTCATTCCCTAGTGTTCCAGAGTTCTTTGATTTAACCAGAGGAAGTTTTTTCTTTTAATGTGATAAAATAAATATAACAGAAACTTTGTCATTTGATTTTTTGTTGTTGTTGAAACGGAGTTTCACTCTGTCACCCAGGCTGGAGTGCAGTGGTGTTATCTTGGTTCACTGCAACCTCCGCCTCCTGGGTTCAAGCAATTCTCCTGCCTCAGTCTCCCAAGTTGCTGGGACTACAGGTGTGTGCCACCGCGCCTGGCTGATTTTTTGTGTTTTTAGTAGAAATGGGGTTTCACTGTATTAGCCAGGATGGTCTCAATCTCCTGACCTTGTGATTCGCCTGCCTCGGTCTCCCAAAGTGCTGGGATTACAGGCATGAGCCACTGCACCCGGCCATTTGAACTATTTTTAAGGGCACAGTTCAGTGGCATTGACTATATCCACGTTGTTATAAAACCATCACCATCGATCTCCAGAACTTTTTCATTTTCCCAAACTGAAACCGATTAAGCAATAACTTCCGATGAACTCCTTCCCCCAGCCCCTGGCAACCACCATTCTACTTTGTCTCTATGAATTTAACTACTCTAAGTACCCCCTATACATAATCATGCAATACTTATCCTTTTGTGCCTGGCTTATTTCATTTAGCATAATGTCTTTGAGACTCACCCATGTTGTAGCATGGGTCAGAATTGCATTCCTTTTTAAAACGAGTAATACTCTGTTTATATGTACACTATGTTTGTCCATTCATTTGCTGGTGGATATTTGGGTTGTTTCTACCTTTTGGCTACTGTGATAATGCTGCTATGAACATTGCTGTAGAAGCCTCTGTTTGAGTTCTTGCTTTCAGTTTTTTGGGGGTGTATACCTAGGAGTGGAATTGCTGGATCATATGGTACACAGGAAGTTGTAAGCCTCAGCGTCTTACAGGGGCCAGGTGAAAAAGAATTGAGTGAATTTAGCTCAGTAAAGAAATGCATCCTGTGAGTGGTGGGACTCAGGAACAGGAGATGAAGGGTCCCTCTTCCAGAGTGGCAGCCACCTTTCAGCATTGCCAGGTCTTCTGGTTTTATTTTGTTTTATTTTGTCTTTTTCAAAAGAAGACAGAATTTGGATTCATAAGTGAAACTGCTGACTCAAACATTTTTTAATGCCCTGTAGGCTGAGTACATCTGAGGGCCAGATTCAGCCCAAGGATAATTTATTTGCAGCCTCTGTTTTACAATATTTTGAAGTTCACCTTTCATTACAGGCAGAATATGGGCTTACAACCAGACAGATGTGCTGTGAATCCAGCTCCACAACTTTCTAGCTGTTTGACTTTGGGCAAATTGGACCATCTTTTAGATACTCAGTTCCTTTAATTGCAAAATAAATAGAAATACACTTGCCTTGCAAAATTCTTGTGAAATTTAGATGAAATAATATATGTAAGCTGCCTAACACAAAGTTAGCTCTCATTTCTCTCAGTCTGTCCCTCCTTCCTTTCCCTAATTTTTTCACTCTCTGCCTCTGTCTATCTTCAGGTAAAGCTTTATACTATCTTGTTAAAAGTATTTTGTTATCAAACTCTTTACTTATTGTATAAATTCAAGTACTTTTAACTCTTGCTTAAAATTTGCTGATCATCCAACATTGGAGAAGAAGACTGTCATTTAGTTTTTATAATCATTGTGTCTTTCATGGTTCTTTAAACAGCCTTTCCCCAGCAATAGGAGGATCTGAGCAGTTAAGAGAAATGAATGCTAAATCCCTAGAAAAGCTAAAGAAAAAAGCCAACAGCGACTGGACACGGTGGCTCACGCCTGTAATCCCAACACTTTGGGAGTCCAAGGCGGGTGGATCACGAAGTCAGGAGTTCAAGACCAGCCTGGCCCAGATGGTGAGACCTCCGTCTCCACTAAAAATACAAAAAAATTAGCTGTGCATAGTGGCGGGCGCCTGTAATCCCAGCTACTCGGAAGGCTGAGGCAGAGATTTGCTTGAACTAGGGAGGCGGAGGTTGCAGTGAGCAGAGATCATGCCACTGCACTCCAGCCTGGGTGATAGAGCGAGACTCCATCTCAAAAAAAAAAAAAAGAAAAGCAGCTTTGATATGACAAGGACAATACCTTTTTTCCCCTCATAATTAAATTATTAAATCTGACTTGTCACAGTTTCTTGATTTAAAATACCAAAAACACGCCCCTACTTTAGGGTTTTTTCTGGCTTGTAGTAACCATATGAATATAATGATGGTCAGACATAATTTTGAGAACTTTGATTGGTTAAAAGCCATTAAAACCAGATTGCTAGTATATGCCTTGAATCCAAACCTTAGCATTTCCAAACAATCATATTTTTTTCTAAAATAAGTAAATCTAGTCTATTGATGTCTAGTGACCATATAGAAGAATATTTAAATACCTACTCATATTTGCAAAAGAGCAGCATTCTTTTTTCAACTGTTTTTCTTTTTTGCTCTTGGTGTGGTAAAGTTAAATTCTGGGAAATAGTTTACTAAAGGGAAGTTTAACCACAGATGTTTGTAATTCCAACTTAAGTTTCCCATCAAAGTCTTAATGAAATTCAGCTGCCAGCAGTTCAGCTCTGAATCTGAGTCTTTTTATCATGAGAAACTTGGGGGAAACAACATTCTGAAGCTGAATGGTAATGGGAAAATTTCCATATTCAGCCCAAATCCTCTCCATAAAGAAAAAAATACTTAAACAAATTCTGTTAAAAGCGGGAGGAGAGATGGTGAATATAATTTGAGTAATATGCAAAATGACCTTCTTTTCACTCCTAGGACTTTCTTCGTTTTTATGTTGTGTTTTGGTGTAGGCTAGAGATCCGTGTTTACCTAAATGGAATGAAGTATATACATTTTTTACTTCATAAGAACTGATGAGTTAGAGAAATCCCGTAACATTAACAGCTGCATTAGCACAAGTCTTGTGCAAACTAGACCAGTAATCCAGGCTGTACTCTACAGCTAAAAGGACCCCTGACCATGATGCAGACTTTGCATATTAATATTTATTTTGAAATTATGCCATTTTGGAGTGGCATGATTGCTTCAAAGGAAATCAAGGACTCTAGGGATCGAAAGTACCTTCACTAAAACTTCCCTCACACACACAACTATTACATGGAACACTGTTGTCTATGTACAAAGTGAAATGCAACATGGCATGCTGAACTAAGCAGCTCTAGAAAGCCAAATGTCAGTCCAAAGAAACACATAACATAGACACCAGCCAAAGGGAAGAGAAATGTCTAGTAAGCCTCAGCCCCTGGGATGCTAGGACTATAGAACCCTCTAGAATCACGGCACAGGGCCACAGCACAAATTCAGGGTCTGGGGCTGAAAACCCTGGCAAGCCTCTTCTTCCATAGCAGAGGTAGTCCAGGATGCCTTTCAAGCTTCATGGCTATATGTGTGTGTTTCCCTTTGATGAACAGTGATACAATTTGACAAGCTGAAGGTGTTACCTAAGTGTTACCTCTTTTCCTGCTGATCTGTCCTGAGTCCTAGGTGGTTCTGTCAACCCCCAGGTCACAGATGAGGTGCTAAATGCCTGCTATTTGGAGATTAAACAGTCTGAATATCTGGAGATGGACTGCAGTTTCATTGTAGTACATGAATAATTGCCTCATTTTATATTGTTCCTTTGAAATTGTTGTCTGCCATGGTTAATGCCAATAGACACCCTGAAATTCCATTCATAAGAGACCTGAAGCCTCTCCTGCAGCGCAAAATTCAGCATAAAGGAGACCTGTTTGAATGCAGAGTCAGTGGGTGGTTATTACTGGTTACATAAATCTATCATACCTTGCAGCATGAGCCATGAAATCAAAGGAATCATAGAATGTCAGATTTAGAAAGGAAGTTTAGAGATTCAACTCTCTCATTTTGTAGGTGAGGAACCTAAGCTGAGAAGAGAGGGGAGGTGTGGGTGCTCGACCCCGGACACGATGCCCATTAGCAGTAGTACACGTGCCACAGGGTAAACCCCCAAATTGGAGTTCAGCCTGGGAGGCCACGTGGGTTCTTGGCTTCACACAGGGAGGATTTCAAGAGCCAGCCGACGGAGTAAAATGAAAGCAAGTTTATTAAGAAAGTAAAGGAATGAAAGGATGCCTACTCTTCAGACAAGCAGTCCTGAGGGCTGCTGGTTGGCTGTGTTTATGGTTATTTCTTGATCATACGCTAGACAAGGGATGGATTATTTATGAGTTTTCCAGGAAAGGGATGGGGAATTCTCAGAACTGTGAGTTTCTCCCCCTTTCAGGCCTTATAGGATAACTTCCAGACGTTTCATGGCATTTGTAAACTGTCATGGCGCTAGTGGAAGTTTCTTTTGGTATGCTAATATATTATAATTAGCATATAATAAGCAGTGAGAGAGACCAGAGGTGACTTTTATTACCATCTTGGTATTGGCATGGTTTGGCTGGCTTCTTTACTGCATCCTGTTTTATCAGCAGGGTCTTTGTGACCTGTTACCTTGTGAAACCAGTCCTGCTGACTTCCTAGCTCACAAGGAACTGTGTCTTCTGACTTTTTACCTTATGTTCTTTCCAATTGTTTTAATGGACTGAATCATGCTAGCTTTATTTTATTTATTTATTTTTGAGACGGAGCTCTGTTGCCCAGGCTGGAGTACAGTGGCACGATCTCAGCTCGCTGCCACATCCGCCTCCCGGGTTCAAGCGATTCTCCTGCCTCAGCCTCCTGAATAGCTGGGGTTACAGGCGCCCGCCTCCATGCCCGGCTAATTTTTGTATTTTTAGTAGAGAGAGGGTTTCACCATGTTGGCCAGGCTGGTCTCGAACTCCCGACCTCAAGCAATCCACCTGCCTGGACCTCCCAAAGTGCTGGGATTATAGGCATAAGCTACCGTACCCAGCCTCATCCTAGCTTTAGAACTAGTGATTATTACCTGGGCATATCTAGATATCTTGTAAAATATATCTACTTCTAATATATTATTATTCTTTTACTCTTGTTTCTGTTTATCCTTAAGTTGAGTCATCAGTAGGAGATTCCCATGTAGCTGAGTAGAGCTAGACTATGAGTCTGTAACTATTCTGATTCTCGGCTCCATCACTAACAACCAGATCACCCTTGCCAGGTAAAGAAACCTGGTCAATTCCTCTACCTGCTGGGGCCTCAGTTTCTATCCTTAAAAAAATTTTAAATGATTATTTCTAGCAACAAAATTCTATAATTATTTAAGAAATAGGTTAAAATTTATGCCAGTTAAAGGGAACCTGGGTTAAGATACTGAATCACATAGTCATAGCTGTTGCCCTAGTTAGAACCCAAGACTTTAAGAGTCCAGAGCCTGAAGGAAACACAGGGTCCTGGCTCTGCGGAAGGGGGTGCGGAGGGGTGGTTCCTAACAACTCCAGATGTGGGGCTGGGGCTGATCTGCAGCACAGGGTACCAACCCGGCCACAGACATGAGCCTCTCCAAGGCGACACAACAGCGAGGCTTCCCAGACAGCCGAAATGTGTCTCCGTGTGGTCGGTCAGTGAATGTTCATGGGTCTCCCATGCCAGGGTGCAAGGGTGCTGCCCCCGACTCTATCTGGACCCTCCAGAATGCCCCTAAACCTATCCCCACTGCAGAGAGACAGCGAAGTAGACAATGGAAGAGATCAGGGACTGGAGACCCACTGAGCGGAGACTCATGTCAACACATAACAGGTCAGTGCCAAATGGCAGAGGGTCCAGAAAGATGAAGGTATTTTTACTCAATGAGAAAGGAAGGGAAAGCCAGTGACAGATTATTAATCATTATAAACATTAACATGAAATACTCACATTATAGTATACATCGTACAGCTGTCCACTAGATCTTAATGACCATGTAAAGAATTATCTTGCTTTAAACACAACATGTGGAAGCAAAAGTCAGAATCGTTGGTGTGTGAGGGGATGTGCACTGGTGTCCAAATGCCCTGATTGTTGCTGGTTATGGGGAAGAGGGCTCTAAAACATTGCTACTGAAAGTGTGGTTCAAAGATGGCAGCATCGGCATCACCTGGGAATGTGTTAGAGATGCAGAATCTCAGGTTCCACCCCAGAATCAGAATCTAATTTTCACCATATCCCCAGGCTGTTCATCTGCACATTAAAATATGAGAAATGCTAGGGTCTCAAATACAGGTGGGCTTGAATTTTGAATGGACTTAGGGGAAATTGCAAATACAGAAAATTTCAAAAATGTTTTGATGTAATGATGGAGGAAGACCCAAAAAACATAAATTATACATAAGTCTAGTAAGGGGGTTCACAGGCTCACCCATGCTACCTGAAAATGTGTACTTCAGAATAAAATACAAGCCTCAAAGGAAACTGCTGCTTTGAGGCATCTAAAGGAAGCTGATAAGGTAAAGTCACTTCCTGAAACCATGGCACACACATACTGGGTGCTCAGAATGTATTTTTTGAGAAAAGACATGAAATGACATGGCAGGTTTTTTTACTCCCACCTAACTTCTCACCACCCATAACCCAGTTACCAAAAGACTGAAGACTCTGTGTCCTTGAAGGAAGTAGAGCAGAGGCAGGGGAAGAATTTACTTGGGGAATCTGCTCAAAAATAGGAGGTTACTCACACTTTTCAGGGAATAGTGGGATTGTGATGTTTTTCTTGGTAACAAGAGAGTCATTCTGATTCAGGATGTCTCTCCAGGGAGTGAGGAGTGCAGTCTGTGTCCTAGACTAGAAAGATAATGTTAGGAGACAGGGAAGACCTAGTTCCCCAAAATGAAAATTGCCAATTGCTATTCCTCCAGCTGGTCCTTTTCTAGAGGGATTGAAATCTGCAGGCAAGTGCTTTTGAGTCAGGTCTGTGTCTCCTTCTCTATCAGAGCAGACGTCCCCATTCTCCCAGCAGACTCGAGCTATCCTTGCTGCAGCATTTTAGCTCTAATTACTAAGCACTTGATTAGCACTTGCTGTGTTGCAAATACTGTTCTAAGCACTTATGTGTATTATGAATTCATTTATTCCTCATAACAACCCCATGAGGAAGGCATTAATATTAACCCCATTTTACTGATGACGAAAATGAGCCAGATAGCAGTGAAGGAACTTACAGTCATAGATAGGAAATCTGACCTCAGACTCGTAACCTTCACATTATAATGACCCTGTAACATCTGTTTCTAAGTCTCAGAGTGCCTTAGCAATACCCCAGCTAATAAAGGTTTCCCGTACTACCGCAGTAGTCTTAGCAGTTGACAAGTCTGTAAAGAACATTTAAATTAGTGGTATGTTTAGTCTTTGGCCTTGTTTTTAAGTTATAGAGTAAACTAAGTATCATCTCAGTAACAATGGGGAGTCCTTCCCTTAAACATAGGAGTAACAGTTGATGAAAATTCTGAATGTGTATATATATATTCATGTGACTCCTGCTATGCTGGGCATTGGTTTTTCAGTAGATTCCTGAGTCTAGTTTGTGGACCTACAACTTAAAAGATCTTGAAAAGGATATGGAAAGAGCTGACATGGTAGTAAAAACATGACCTCAGTTCCTAAAAAAAAAATAAAATAAAAATTGAGCTACGATATGATCCAGCAATTCCACTGCAGGATATATAACCTGAAAAAAAGAAAATCAGTATATAGAAGAGATATCTGCACTCCTATATTTGTCGCAGCACTGTTTACAATAGCAAAGATTTGGAAGCAACCTAAGTGTCCATCAGCAGATGAGTGCATAAAGAAAATGTGGTACATATACACAATGGAGTATTATTCAGCCATAAAAAGAATGAGATCCAGCCATCTGCAAAAACATGGATGAAACTTTATGTTAAGTTAAATAAGCCCGGCACAGAAAGACAGATGTCACATGTTCTCACTTATTTGAGGGATCTAAAAATCAAGTCAATTGAACTCATGGACATAGAGAATAGAAAGATGGTTACCAGAAGCTGCGAAGGGTAGTAGGGGGTTGGTGGAGAGGTGGGAATTGTTAATGGGCACACAAAAAATAGAAAGAATAAGACCTACTATTTGACAGTACAAGGGGATGACTATAGTCAATAATAACTTAATTGTACATTTTTAAATAACTTGATGTAATTGGATTGTTTGCAACTCACAGGATAAATGCTTGAGGGGATGGATAGCCCATTCTCTGTGGTGTGCTTATTTCCCATTGCACATAGTCAAGTTATTACTGACTATAGTCATCCCATTGTGCTATCAAATAGTAGGTCTTACTCATTCTTTCTATTTTTTGTGTGCCCGTTAAAAATTCCCACCTCTCCACCATTGCATACCTGTATCAAAACATCTCACATACCCCAGAAATATACACACCTACTATTTACCCACAACAATTTTTAAAATAATAAAAAGATTAAAAATAAAACAATTTTTAAAAAATGACCTCAGGGGAAATGATTAGATAAAGTATGTCAATCAGGAAATCTAACGAAGGTTTAGAAACAGTTTACCTTTTAAAATGTTTCTCTACAAATGACAATGGAAAAAGAAAGGAAATTTAACAACGAAAAGGATTCAAAAGACAGGCTTGCAAGAAACACAGGCTGCTAACTCCTTTAAGCACTATATAAAACAATTTGTCTGAAATAAGTGAGTTATTCACTCGGCACCCAAGGAATAAGAGTATAGTGCTCACCATTCAAGGTAGCAGTGATTTGATCTGGAACACACCCAGGTAGTCTTCTACCCTTCTGAACTAAGAGAAGGACTGTAGCAGCAGTCACTTGTGAAGTGCATTGTAACCTGAATAGGGGGATGTGTGAGAATAATGTTACCCCAGATTTTCACGTGCAGGCATCTCTTTACTATTTCTCCTCTCCTCTAGCCTCATGTTTTAAAATGTTTTTCCTTCTGTATTAGTCTGCTGGGGCTGCCATAAAAAAGTACCCCAGACTGAGTGGCTTAAACAATAGAAATTTATTTCCTTATAGTTCTGGAGGCTAAAAGTCCAAGATCGAGGTGCTGTCAAGGTTAATTTCAGGTGAGGGCTCTCTTCGTGACTTGCAGATGGCCACATTCTCACCGTGTCCCCACATGGCCTTTCTTTTGTGTATATGCAGAGGGAGAGAGGTCTCTGGTATCTCTGCCTCATCTTATAAAGATGTAAGTTCTATAAGATTAAGGTGCTCCCCCTACAATATCTTTTTTTTTTTTGAGATGGAGTCTCACTGTCACCTGGCTGGAGTGCAGTGGCACATGATCTCTGCTCTCTGCAACCTCCACCTCCTGGGCTCAAACGATCCTCGTGCCTCAGCCTCCCAAGTAGCTGGGACTATAGGTGCCTGCCACCACACATTTTTAGTAGAGATGGGGTTTCACCATGTTGGCCAGGCTGATCTTGTACTCCTGACCTCAAGTGATCCACCTGCCTCAGCCTCCCGAAGTGTTGGGATTTACAGGCATGATCCGCCACACCCAGCCCATTTAATCTTTATTGCCTGTATTTATTACCTCTTTATAGGCACTATCTCCAAATACAGTCACTTTAGGGGTGAATTTTGAGGAGACACAATTCAGTTCATCACACCTACCAAGTGAAATGTATTAAGTAGTAACTCATTTCTTAATGAGGCAAAGTAATTTATAACCACAAAGGAAAACTTCTGAGAAAATAAGATAATGAGTGTAATTGCCCTGTTTTAACTTTAAGCAAAAGCCAAATTTAGCACTTCATTTTAATTGTACATTTTTAATAAATATGTCACCATTACTATTTATTTATTTATTTATTTATTTATTTATTTATTTATTTATTTATTTTTAGACAGAGTCTTGCTCTGCCACCCAGGCTAGAGTGCAGTGGTGTGATCTCCGCTCACTGCAATCTCTGCCTCGCGGATTCAAGCGATTCTCTTGCCTCAGCCTCCCAAGTAGCTGGGACTACAGGTGCCCACCACACCTGGCTAATTTTTTTTATTTTTAGTAGAGATGGGGTTTCACTATGTTGGCCAGGCTGGTCTCGAACTCCTCACCTCAAGTGATCCACCCATCTCGGCCTCCCCAAAGTGCTGGGATTACAGGCGTGAGTCACCGCACCCGGCCAACTTTTAATTCAATATTTTGAAATATGGAAAATAGTATGTCAGGCTCTGTACTGCCACATTGTATTCCTTAGGTGTCCAGGGACACTCCATGATCAGTATCAATATCTTTACTCTCTTTTTTAGCAAAAAGGTGCCCACTACCCCAGCAAGTGCCATGTACCCTACAAAGATGAATAAAACACAGAGATGAAACAAGTACACTGTAATGCAATATAACTAATTTCTTATGTTATGAAAACTCTTGGAGGATTTAGAAGGAACATTCACTCCTGGTGGAACATTCCCAGGTGACTTCATGGGCAAGGTGGCATTTGAGTTGAATCTTTAAGATTGAGGAAAAGGATACAAGCTGAGGGGACAGGATGAGTAAATGCAAAGACACAGGGTTTCTTCTGGAAAGGGAAGAGTCCCAGTTTGTTGGACTGAACCACAGGGAGCCATCAAAGACTTCAGAGCGGAAGAAAGAGAAACACAGTGAGAATCGTGATTGTCAACATTAATCTGGACACAGGCTCCTGGCTAGATTGGGCAATAGGCAGCAGAGAGCCTGGAATCAGGGTAACCCATGTTGTGCATTGGTAACCGTCCAGGAGATCCTAAGGAGGCCTGGATTTGGATGCTGGCTGTGGTCTGGAAAGGAGAAAACAGACGCTGGGATCATCGCCAAGGTTCTATCAAGATGGTTTGTCATATGTTTGAAGAGTAAGGATGAGGGAGAAGTCAAAGGTGCTGCTGATGTTTGTAGAAATGTATTAAATCTTGGGAGAGAAGTCTCTGCAGAGACCTTTTAACATAAAACCTAGTAAATCAGTGGCTTTCAGACTGAGGCTCCATGGAAATGCCTGAGGGTACAAGGCCTCCGGAGCAGCAGGAGGTTGCTCCCTACCTCCTTCAATCAGAGCAGCTTCTTTGTCATCTGTTTTATAGATGAATTTCACATGAAATGTTGCTGGTTTTTAAAAAAGGGCTTCTCTGCTCTAAAATATTTGAGAACCACTATGCTGGGGCCTCCCAAGTTGATATTCTAAATCAAGACAAGTCTCCAAAATGTTACTCAAAACCTTATTCAAATCAGTGCCTCCCAGGCAGTTTCCCAGCAGTACACACGCCTACCTCGGACCAGTACGTGTCACCGGTTGCATTGAGCAGCTGATGCTCAGAGCACCCCTGTAATAGCTCCAAACATGAGCTAGAAATCTTTAAACAATCGGTGCTCTCCTGAGAGATATTTTTGTGCTTCCTGTTCCCTGTCTGATGATATTTTTGGCCCTTTGCAAGGAAATTAGGAAATTCCACTTTTGTCTCAGTCATTACCTGGGAGTACTGAGAACAACAACAAAGGAGCTTCGGAGGGAGGATAGGATGGTAGTGGGTAGACCAGATAACCACTATCTTTTGATCTTCGTAGGAATGACCAGATGTTTATTCAGTTTTTATTCTTCTAAACCAATTATTCCATTGCAAAGAATGTCATCTTACTCTGAAACATAAACAACAGTTGCTTACCTGCACCCTGAGCTAAAAAGATAGCTCTCAAGTCTTACTCTCTCCTTCCTCGATACAGAATTTCACTCTCTCCTTCCTTGATACAGAATTTCACCCCATTTGTGGTCCAGAAACTGTTTCCAATGATCTCCAAAGGGCAAAAGTACTTCCATGATGAACATTATGTCTATAAAAATCAAGAAAATAAGCATCAAACACTTCAGTTTTTCATGCGAATTACAAAAGCATCAACCTAAGCATTTCATTGTGTCATGAAGGCAAAATACAGCCTGTTTTAATTTGCCTTATAACATATCTGCAGTATACCCAGGGAGAACTGATGTTCTAAAGAATTAGGAAAGCTTCTTTTATGTCCTTCTACCTGTAGCTTGAAGACCTCAGCTTTTAAAAAGCTGTTGATATTGAACAACTGTTAAACTGGCAGTTATTCACAACTGTCAAATATTGGAATTTCCGGTAACTACTGACTCAGGTAAAAAACAGTGTTGATACTTATTAAGCTTTCATGATTTACAAAGTGTTTTCCTACATACTTCCACCTTTAATCTTCACAACCATCTTACAAACCAGGCAGGCCGGAGGTTATTCATCTAATTTATGGAAGCATGGAAATGTTAAATGAGAAGTCCAAAGTCTCCTAGCATGGAACCTTGTTGAAACAGCAGGAAGTTTCATAGAGTTCTAGACTGTTAGAATGTGAAGAGCCTAGAAATCATCATGCTGCTAATATCATTGAAGAGGAAGAAACCAGAGTCAGACGTTGAGTCACTTCCCCAAGTTCCCACACAGGGTTTCTAGAACTGGAACCACAACCAAGTTTACTGGCTCTGGGGTCAGTTGTCTTTCTCTACTGCATCACAGAGCAGGGATGCCATCACGGGGGTGTTGAGACATTAAGTGAACTGGATCAGGCAAGAATATATCCATGTTTACCTTCATCTTATAACTTATGTAGCCATCTGTGTCATAGAACTAAGTAATTTATTTAATTACTAAAACGTTGAAAGTTCTCTTTGCCTTTGGTCATTATATTTATGTCAATTTTGAATTTAATTTATAACCAAATCATGCATCCCGTTTCTTTCATTTCAAGCACTTTTTGCCTTGGCCCCATATGGCTATCAACCCCTTAAACCATGCTCTCAGCACCTATACTTAGAAAGTAAGCATTCGAGTCCATTAAGATTTCAGAATTTCCAGCTAGAGTTTTCTGGTGGTCACATAAAAATAAACAAAACATCCTTGATCTTAAAAGGAAGAAAGAAAGATCTATTTCAAAAATGAACAATAACACTTTTGTTTGAAAAGTTGAAGAATTATTTTTAAAATCCCTAGACCATATCATGTCTGGTATTCCTCCTGTACACAGTGATCGGTCAGATTTCCACATGACTTTAAGAAACTTCCCTAACATGTACCAAAACAATTGAAATGTGAGAAATTAATGAAGAAAAGGAAATGTTGATAGCACCGAAGTGGTCCACTCTGGCACTTGTACCCCTCCACGACCTTCTCAACCTGCTTTATAACAATTCTGAGTTTCAGCAGCTCCATTTTTATATGTAGAATTTTTCTACTGTTAATGTCACAGGCCAAATCACCTTAGTTTTCTAACAGCAAAAAAATATATAATACCTGTTTCTTAAGAAAATCTGCCAATTCCCAACAGAACTATAGAACTTTATGGTATAATCCAGGGACTTTGCTGTGAACAGCATCTGCTGAGATGTGCCCTGAACCTAATAGAGGACAAGGGAAAAGGGATATTTCAGGAGTTTGGAGCAGCCCCATGTGGTCTGCAAAATAGGAAGGTTTTGGGGAGGCAGGAGAGTTCTAACCCTGCCCATTCCATGGCCCATTTTCAAAATGACGGACACTGTCATGCCTCATTCTCACCCTAGTCCTTGATGTCAGGAGGATCCTCAATATGGTGAGAATAACACTGTATTTAAGATGAAGCTGATGTCTGTGTAAGGTCAGAGTAATCGTCTTTATGAGTATTATCCAAAGATATTTGGATATCCAAATATCTTTGTAAAGTGCTCAAAACCTCTAGGTTTTTATTAAAGGGCTGGGCTCTTCCCAGTCTCAAACAGTATTTGTGGTTACTTTGGAAGATGAAGCACATTTTTGCCATGCCCTGTGTTTTTGGACATGCAGTATATCAAAGTATTCAGCGGAAATAAGCATTCTGTTTTTTTTTTTTATTAGCACTTTTTTTTTTTTTTTTTTGTCTTCTCTTCCATTCAGGTATGTTGAAAGCTACGTGTTGGATCTGTTTTTTAGTTATGACATTAGATCTTCATCTGAGATTATCTAAACTAGTTTGGTTTTCTTTTGATTATAATCTCTTGTTTTTTTAATCTGCTAACACAAGCTCATGTTTATCTAGAAATGCACTTTCTCCTCAAAGTCATGAATCAACATGAATTTCCTTTGAGTTAGTTCAAATCAGCTAGAAATTAACAAATTTCAAAAAAGAAAAAATATACTAAAATGTCAAAACTTTATGAGAATACTTTCTTTGCTGTATCTCAGCTACTCAGTGACTAGGTTTATGACAGTAGAGTACTGAAAACCAGGTGCACCAGGTTCTTGTTTTCATTCTTGATAGGTTCTAAGTTCGTTAAAGCAGTCTTGCAGTTACTCAGAGAGCCACAAAACCAAGTGTTCCTCTTGTTATCTTGCTTAGCTCACTTTGGGTAAAATGCATCAAACAGCAGAATGAAAAATAAAACAAAATATATTTGTTTTTATAGTTGAATGACATTCTCCCTATGTATAAGTTATAACTTGAAAATTATTACTGCTTCCAAGATTCCTAACTTTCAAGCCACATAGGAGTGACTCATGGGATCCTGGTGGCCACAAAGAATTAACGAGGCTTCCAGATGTGCCTAACACTTATTTCAGGAACTAGGGCAAGCCTCCAACATTATCTACAATCTGTGGAGAGAGAGTGATGTGTCCATGTGAGTATACTGTAAGCCAGAAGGTTGCTGAAGATGTCACAGAATTTAATTGCTGATATTAAACTAATCATTCCAAAGAAATTCCCAGCAAGTAGAAAAAAGTAAATTCATTGGTGTTTTTATTGAGAGAGATTACCAGGAGTGAAAGATGCCTGCTTGAAGCCATGAAACAACAGACAGAATATAAGTTTAACCTCTCTACCTTATGAGGAGTAAACTAAAAACCCCTGTACTTTCAGCCTCAGTTTTCCTCGTTTCAGAAAGTCCTCCACACCCCACATCTACCAAAGAACCATTTTTGATGACCGCTCTTCCCCATGTTAAAAGTAATCTCTTGCTCCTCTTAGCTCACTCAGCATTTCTTTGTACCTCTCATGATACTACAATTCTTAGCACTTTCTTCCAAATATTCTAGTAAGTTACAGATACTACTTAAATTTCCCCCATTGAACACCTAAAGGCCAGGAGGGTCCATGATTTATCTTCTGATTCCAAATTGCCTGTGTAAGTTCCTTTTAAAATCGGTGCTCAAAAAAATTGTTTATGCATTCCACAGTTATTTGTTGAAAACTCATTTTGTGCCAGCCCCTGGGCTGGGCCCTGGATAGCCAGTGGTACCTGAAGCAGAGGTCAAATGAATAAAGGACCATACCAAATACTGAAAGCCAAAACAGTGCCTACTTTTCTGCTCATGGTATGTGTATGCTCTGATACAATTCTGTTGTGTAATTCTGAAGAACAAGTCGAGATAGCATTCAGCGTGACATCAATAGTCAACCACGGTGTCCCTGGCTGCTCATTCCAGGAGCTCCGTGCTGCGAGCAAGAATGCCTTTTAAGCTAAAAGCTTTGTCTTTCCCACTGTATATGGAAAAATTGACTATGCACTTTCATGGAGAAGGTCTAGCTAAGAAATGTTTATATTGGAACAAGCCCCATCTCTAAATCTGGGCTTGTTGCTGAATGGTATTTTGTTTCCTTGGATCAGGGAAGGGGTCTGGAAACATCTGTAATGAAAGTATTGTTTTAACATCAGCACAATTTTTTTCCTCAAATGACAGATAACACAATTGCCTTAAATCAAACACTCTCAGCCTTCCCCATTCATTTCCTTTCGTAAATGTGTATTATTTTGTTGTCATTAAAATGGCAGTGTGAAGACTAGATTTGTTGCACCCCAGACATTGCCATTCCCTTTGCAGTCATTTTGTTTTCACTTTAGTTTATTTTCTTTACCTTCACTTTTAGAAACGTGCTGTAACAGAATAACTATCTCGATCACAACAGTTATATGGGGGCAAAATTTCAAAGCTACAAAATGATGGTATATTGTAAAGCAATTCTGAAACTATCGTCCAAAATTTTTACTCAAAAGAAATGTACACATTATGCCATTTATAAATGAAAAGTTAAACAAAATACATATTTACATTAAATAGTATTTCACAAAAATCTAAAAATGAAATCTTAGGGGAGAGAAATTAGGGGAAGAAATCATACAAAATACCCTTAAATAACATGAAAAGGATGGAAATTCTGTAGCAATTTTAAATACCATTCATGCTTTAAAAAAAATAGAAGTAGCTTATGAATGGTTCACGATATTGTAGTTAAAATTGTATTCATGTGTATTTACCACTTGTTGCAAAAGTCTGTTTTTAAATAAGCTCCCCAAATTAAGGAGCTGAGTGTTCAGGATAGTAATTCATCTGCCTTGCTTTCTGTAAGCAGTTAGTGCTTGGTGTATTTGTTTATTAACGAACTATTTGAAAATGACCTTGTTACCAGTGTCCCTGAGCAGACTGCCACTCTGAAATACTTGGATTTTAGCCTAAAAATCCATTCTTCTGAGCCTTTTTAGGTGTTTGACACATAGTAGAGATGTAAAATATTTGCTAGATGGGTTCTACTGCTCACATTTTACGAAGAAGAGCACTTGGGGTAGAATCTCATTATCATTTGTCTCATAAAATTTGACTCATAAAACACATGACAGAGTGGGAGTTTAACACACAATCCTAAGTTCGGAACCAGCTACAAACCCTCTGTGGGATATAGCCTTCCTTAGTGTTGAAGGATGAAGGTGTTGGTTTCATGGCTCAGTCAAAATTGCAGTGATGGTATTTTATTAGTACAATTTATGGGCCGCAGTTTTCCTGTTAGGTGGGGCCAGACATATGTCAAGCTGCCACATATTCTGCCTGAGCAGACATCTGCCTCTGATTCATAAGGGAAACACCTGCACACAGGCTGGTGTATATTACACAAAGAGGCATCCTTTTCCACGGCCGATTGTCAGATCCCTCAAATGGAACAAAGGAGGTGTCAGGGATACAGCTGGATACCACTGGCTTCTATCAGGAGTTGACTTTGCTAACGAGGGATCTACATTATTTGCTTCATGGCCTATTTCTATCTACACTGTACAAAAACTGTTAACTAAAACATCAGTTATAAATTATTATATTTAAATTAAGAATAATTGTCATATGTCAAACCAAGTAATAAGAGAGGGCTGATGAGCAGTCTCTGAGGACTATCTGATAGTCTGGACTGTCCATCTGGACTCAGCCACACACACTCGTGGAGCAAACCTGAGTTTGCTTAAGAGAGGTCACTCCACCTTACCCCATCCACCACCTGCATTCTCCCCTCCAAGAAGTCTGGGGAGTGGTATTGAGACCTTTTGATGACAATGGCACTTTCCTGAGAAGAAAGGGAGACATACTAATGGGATATCTTCTATGAGACTCTTGATAAATCTGATAAACTTGAACAGAGTTGACTTTTATCTCAGATATCCCAGGGAAAGGCAGAGATGGACAGCATAAGTTTGTTTGCAGCCCCAGAAGAGGTGTGAGCTTCAGCAATAACACCACAATTTTCCAGCATCGTTTTCTTCATCATCATCCTCGTCAAGAAGTGTGGTTGAGTGAGTAGAGCACTAACGGTGCATCTCCTTGCTCTATGTCAACAGCTTTCAATAAGTTCCTTACTTCGCTAGGCCTCAGTTTTCCCAAATTTAAAATTAAGAGTTAGATGCAGTCCTTCCCAGCTCTGGCATTCTGTGTTTCTGTAATGCCAAGACACATTCAATAGATATTGATTAAGCATCTGCTCTATGAAGGCACTGAGGATTCAGCAACAAATCAGGTGAATCCAGTTTCTGTGCTCAGGAAGTTAAGTCTTCCAGGGAAGAAAGACAAGGAACCATTCACTTAAACATTGCTAAACTGTGTGCCCCAAAGAAGAAAAGAATTGCAGCTCACTCAGGAGAACCACTTAAAACAAATAACCCTGGTACAGACAAGTCCAAAAAGAAGAGAAGAAACTAACAGTTATTGAACACTTTCTATGCCTTTATATTGGACATTAAATGCATTAAATATTAGTTGATCCTCACAACCATTCTAGAAGGTAATAAGGTGGGCAGCCCCATTTTTTCAGAAAGGGAAAACAAAGCCTAGAGTTAAATAATCTGGGCAAGGTCACCCAGGTAGAGCTGGAACTGAAATACTGATGATCTCAGGCTTTCTGCTGCCTCAGGCTGTCTCCAAAGGACATAACTATAGGAAATTACATCCACCGCAAGGAATAGATTGCAGTGTATCATGTCATGCCCATGGCAGATCAATCAGTTAGGTCTAGAGGCTGGGCTATCTTAAATGTGAGCATATTTGCAGGAGAAATTCATTCATTCACTCAACAAGCATTTACTGCACAGCTGCCAGGTGCATGGTGAACAAATGGGGACTGAACACAGACACACATGGACATTTCTTAAAACAGCCAAAAGTAGATTTATCACATCCTAGCCATTCTGGCTGTAAATACTAAAGAAGTAATACCTAAGTGTGCATGTTCCTGGGGAAATAGAAGTAGTTATAGAGCTATTAGAAGCATCAGAAAAAAAAAAAAAGGACAAAGAATTTAAAAGAAATTTGTTCCCAACCTATGAACTGCTCTTGATTCTTTCATTTAACGTTTAATTCACTACAATTGTATTGAGAAATCTATCAAAATTGACTAGTTGACATGGATCCCACCTTTGTATACAAACCCTTATCTATTTTGATTCTCTGAAAATATGCTCCATCAATTGAATAGGGGAAAATGTCATTTTGCTCAAGTTGTTATAAATTATGATAGGGGAATTATGATATGTGGAGTGCAATCCATCTTTCTTTAGATAGTGCAATTTCAATCCCCAGATGGATAGAATTCCATTTGTTAGCTCTTTTCAGTCTTCTACTAGCTATTCCAGAAATATGTTTTGTAAGAAGCACTTATGTCCATGCCATTTCCTACCTGTGGCCCCCAAAGAGACCATGCGAAATTTTGTTGTCACCACTAAATGAATGTTTAGAATAATTACAGCTAAAAAGATCTTTCCATTTCAACAAAGAACAATTATCTTGCAAGAGATGACTTCAAAGAGTTGAACTCAACTTTTTGAAATGGAAAGTTGAGTTCAGGATGTTGGAGGAAATAATGGGTGTTGGTATGGTTTTGGCTGTTTCCAGAGACTTGTGCCTGAGGAAGGCTGAGGAGGATTAGGGTTATTTAAAGAGGAGGAGGGGAAAGCAAGGGAGATGGGCTGCTCTCCACCAACAAAGAAAGTGAGAAATGGGGCCATGAGGAAGACATGATTGAAAGAAGCTGAATATAAGTAATCCTAAACTCTTGGCCTATTTCTAGCTCAGCCTATGAGCCACAGGGATTTCTGGTGTCATATTTAATGATTTTCTAACAAAAGCTGACTGTGCTTTTGTTTTAGGGTTTAAAACCATCCTAATTGGTCAATTAGCATTTTTCAATGAGCCTTTGAAATTTGATAAAGGCAACTTGATTATTTGAAAGAGTCCTTGACCTTGGACTGTCTGAGAAAGAAAGTGAATCAGATGTCACTTTGCACGTCTGCTGGACCACTGAATAGTCCCTGGATCAAGAGCCCACTGGTCTTTCCTACCACTGCTTGAGCACCCTGAGAACAAGGGTATGCTGGTGACTCTTCACCTGTCCCCCCAGATCCAGGATCTGCCCCTGCCTCAAAAGACTGATGCCCAAAGGCTACAGCACACAAGCTCCCTTGCATTTTGGGGAAAGTAATAGGAGAAGGGAAAGTTGAGGCCATTCTGCTCCACTTCCTCTCTGCCTCAGCACTGCTGTTCAGGCAGAAGCCATGACCCCCAAGGCGGCAGCTCCTGCCGGCAAGCTCCCCTCCTCCACAGTTCCAGCTTTCCCTGACTTTGTGCAACAGGCTATCTTTATCCCCTTAGGCCCTAGAGGGAGCAGATCTTTACCAATTTTACTGTTTCTAGCTTTTATGGCCTCTCCATTCCTTGCTCCCTTAACCTGCCCACAACTCAGTAAACTCTTAATTCTCTTCTTTCCCTTCATGTAAACTCTCTAAGGTGAATTTTGATTATTCCTGCTGGGCCTGACTACATCAGTGAAAGCGCCCTCCTGTAATTCATGGCTTTTTCCATTTCCTTTTGTCTAGAGGAAGCCTTCCCAAAAGCATCTACTACCGTCTGCTTTAATTGACAAATTATTTTACCTTCACATAAAGGAAGAGATTATACAAAAAAATTTTAGCAAACTATAAGAACATAATCTAAATTCCGTAGTTCAGCTTCATTTGAATTATTGCACATTCTCCTCCTGGTTCCCCCATTTCAACTCCAGGCCAGCTGGACAGGGCAACCTTTGGCCTGAGCTTACAGGTTACTCTTGTCATGTTCTACCAATCTAAGGCCACAGATGATTAGGGCTCCCATTATTAGCTCTCTTGATTCCTAAGGAAGCAAGACCCTCTGAGTTTGGGTCATAGATCCTTTCTTAGGACAGAAAACTGGCCTGTAAACCTTCTTACTTAAATTTTAATATTATAATTTCTCAGTCAACTAGAAAATGGGAGTATTGTGCACTATTTTGAGGATCTTTTACCTCTGCCTTAACTTAGTAATGCCCAACTAGAATAAATAAGCACCCTAAAAGTCTTTTGAGTTGCACAGGTAGCCTGGGACATGTAGCTTTACTGCTAGAATAAAATAATTAGTGGAAATCAAATTGAGTAGCCACTCAAATATTATAGAAGAACCTAAAGGACCTAAAGGCTGATGTATGCTTTAACTAAGACAGATATGCGTGAAATGCGCCACATGGGATGAGGCAGCTGCTAGCTGTAAGATGAAAAACAAAGGAAGGACAAATTAAGTAAGGAATGTTATTTTGCTTATTTTTTAACTGTGTTAATAATAATGATACATAAAGTGAATAACCAGGAAGTTGGGGAAATTATACACAAGCGTCTGAATCTATTGTCAAGACCACATTAGTCACTTCCTAGAGATGATGTTTTAGAGATCTCACCACATATAGACATGGAAATCCTATATCCAGACAACCTAAGTAGGATCTTTTGTTTTCCTTTCTTTTCTTTTTTTTTTTCCTCATTTGTTCCTTTTCCTCTTTCCTTCATTCTTTCATGAGAATGTGTATGCCCTCCATGGATTTTAAGAAATAACATAGTCAGGCGGGGTACGGTGGCTCACCCCTGTAATCCCAGCACTTTGGGAGGCCGAGGTGGGTGAATCACGAGGTCAGGAGTTCAAGACCAGCCTGGACAAGATGGTGAAACCCTGTCTCTACTAAAAATACAAAAATTAGCGTGGCGTGGTGGCAGGTGCCTGTAATCCCAGCTACTCGGGAGGCTGAGGCAGACAATTGCTTGAACCCAGGAGACTGAGGTTGCAGTGAGCGGAGATCACGCCACTGCACTCCAGCCTGGGTGACAGAGCAAGACTCCATCTCAATATAAATAAATAAAAATAAATAAATAAAATAGTCAAAGCCCTGAGACTCCTTCTCAGTCTCATCCCCACTCCTTTACCCTTAACTGACCTGATTTCTCAGATTCCTATTTCTTTCTCATACTTTTCTTTATATATGTGTGTCCCTATACAATGTATCACATGGTATTATTTTGCATTAAAATACAATATAAACATCATGCTATTTCTCCTCTGCAACTGGCTTTTTCCTCAATATTGTATTTAAAAGATTCATTCGTAGTTAGTCTTCACTTGTGAAATCTGCCAAATTGCCCTCCAAAGTGTTGACACAATTTGCCCTCACTTGCCTCATTCTTTACCAATTCAAACCCATTTTTCCGCTAACATATTTTCGGCATTGACTTGCTATTTGTGACTGACTACGATAGGTGATGAGGACACAAAAATGAGTAAGACACTATCCCTGTTCTCAAGGAGCTCACAGTGATTTCAGGGAGGCAAGAGCATAAATGTCATATTCTGTACGCTCTGATGAGGTCTGTGCAAGGTGCCACGTGAGTGACTGAGTCTGAAAGTCTAGGGAAGGAGTTCCCAGGTGAGGCGAAGTAGCAAAAGACATCCCAGGCCTCTGTAGCATATGTAATAGTATATGCAAAGGCAAGGCGGGCAAGAGCATGGTATTTATGAGGGTAATGGGGTATGTGGTTTCGTTAGAGCAAAGGGAGCCAAGGTTGACCCTAAAGAAATAGTTTAAGGTTGGATTCTTGTATGTCATGCTAAGGAATTTTACGTATTCATGTAGATAATGAATGAAGAGCCACTGAGAGGTTCGAAGTAGAAAAGTAGTATGATAAAGATTTTTAATTAATTCAGGTAATGAAGAATGAACTGGAAGGAAGAACTTCTGGTGATGGAGAGAGTAGAGTGGAGGGAATTACAATCATCCAAGAGAGAGAAGCACCAAGATCCTGAACTAAATGGTGGTATTGGGAACAAGGAGGAAGAATCTCCCTGGTAGTATTTCAGAGGCAGAATATAAAATCTACAAGGCAGCAGCCTACAAAGGGAGGCAGGAGGTAGGAACAGCCTAACCCAGGAGGACGCAAGGGCATGCATTATGTGTAGAGAATTTAAAAACAACAATAAAACTTACTAAAACTCAGTCTGCTTTTTATTATCACCATGTGCCAGCAATTCTAAACAATGTCAATGACAAAATTATCCTCCCTGAGAACTCTTTTGTTGTCTAAGATCTAAGCAGTTGCCGTGGTTACTGTTGAGTTTTGATAATATAACAAATATGTAAGCTTCAAATTAACACATTCCAATTTCTTAACCTTTAGTAAACATTGCATTCTATCCAGAAATTAATTTGGAGGACTCCTAGTCCTACAGTCCACTCCAACACAGGTAGGGGTATCAGTTTAGAGAGTAAGTTTATAACAGTTCAGAACCGTGTAAGGTCACTCTCACTTGAGACTCTAATCTCTGTGGTACTTCATATATCTACATTTAAGCCTCAGATTTGAAATCAACAATAATAGCACAGTGACTCTGAAAGGTAAGAGAACTTGAGTGCTTACATTGTGTCACTCTATGTGCAAACCATCCTCTGATCCTTGAGGAAGCATTTCTGGAAGTATTTCCAAAACTTACATTAATGCAAAATACATTAATGTAATTTAAAAGTGTTAATCCATTACCTTTTCTTTTTATGTTCTATAGTCTTTATCATTAACTGAGACATAATGTAAGGAGAAAAAGAGATTTGGGAGAGGCTATGATAAAGTCAGTGTGGGACACACTCAACTTCAGGTGCCTATAAAACTGGAGATGGACTTATCTAACAAGCACTTAGAAACATGGGAGTGGCATGAAAGAGTAAGATCAGGGATGTGTAGAAAGATTTAGGAATTACCAACATATAGCTGGAGTATAAAATTGTGGGAGGGATTAACATCGTCCACAAATTTCACCCATCCTTAAAAGTGTATAGATAGAAAAGAGGGCTAAGAAGGTTACCCTGGAGAACATTAGCAATGTGGAAGCAGCAGCAGATGAACTGCCTGCCTCTGCCCCTTCCCCTGCCCCCTGCCAAAAAAAATTAAATTAAAAAAACTGAGAAAGAAAGGTAGGCAGAAGAAAAGCCAGAAGAAAGAGTTGTCCTAGAAACCAGGAGAAGAGAGAACTTCAAGGAGGGAAGAAATCTCAACAGTTTGCTTTTTTTTTTTTTTTTTTTGGAGACAGTCTTGCTCTGTTGCCCAGGCTGGAGTGCAATGGCATAATCTTGGCTTACTGCAACCTCCACCTCCCATGTTCAAGTGATTCCCCAGCCTCAGCCTCCCAGGTAGCTGGGATTACAGGTGCACACCACCACACCTGGTTAACTTTTATATTTTTAATAGAGATGGGGTCTCACCATGTTGGCCAGGCTAGTCTCGAACTCCTGATCTCAAGTGATCTACCTGCCTCGGCCTCTCAAAGAGATGGGATTACAGGCATAAACCACCACACCTGGCCATCAACAATGTTAAGTACTGGAATGAGGACAAGTAAAATTGGAAAAGCAAAGCCACAAAGACATCACTGGCCATCTTTGTGAGGGCAGTTTCAGTGTGCAGTGGAAGCAGAGCCAGACAATGGATGGAGGCATGGATCAGTATAGCATGAAGGAAGCAGAGCCAGTGCGATTAAGCTCTCACTAAAGATCTGCTGGACAAGAAGGAGGAAATAAAGGGGAGGCAGAGTTGAGGGAGGATATTCTTGGATCTGAGCCCAGGTAAAGATGTCAAGACTCATCCAACACAGGATGCAGCACCTAAGTGTTCTCTTTGCCTCCCCTCATCCCTGTGAATGTGAAGGTGCATGGTACTTGAGAGGAAGGCCAGATGATGGGGCAGGGTGTGATGGCCAGAGATGCGTGGATCCCAGAGCACAGATAGAGGGCTCCTCTTTCCTACAATGGAAAGAGTACTGCTTCTGAGATGGGCAGAAGACACAAGGATGAGTCAAGACAAAGGGGAATTTAGAAAAAAGAGACAGTATGAGATTTCCCACCCAATGGCCTCTGTGTTTTCATTGAAAGAGGCAGGATTAGCTGCTGAGAGTAAGTGGGTGCAACAGAAGTTTGGGATACATTTTTTTCCTATTAATTCACAATAGCATTTCTTCAGTAATGCATAAACCTGTGAGGAAGAGCATAAGGAAGGAAAGACATGTCCTGCCAGTCATTTTCACCTTGTGCCTTGCATCTTAAGAAATCCAGGGTGAGGATAGCACTGAAATCCCCACAGGGCCTCAAGACAGAAGCAGGTTTGTCTACCAGCAATGAACACTGATGAAACACCCCAACTGCCTTCCCTGAGTACACTGAAGAGAAGCTGTTGTCATTTATAGGCAGTTCATCCTCCAAACTTCTTATATAACAAAAAGTAATTTAGGCAGACATTTGCAAGACTATAGGCCATTAAACGGTAATGATCAAACTGGATCATCCATAAAAAGCACTTAGCTCAGTGTTTCGTGTCCGTCAGTAAATTATTAGCTGTGATTTATGAAAACCAGATGAAGATGACAGAGATATCTGTCACCTCACAACATTGATTCCTTCTAAGTGGCTAAGGAGTCAAATCAAAATCCCCTAAATGCCTATAATTCTGAAGTCATTTCTGTCTACTCATTCTTATTGCTAACCCTTGTGCTCCGCATCTCTTCCTTTCTTGGAAATGTGTCCAAGGCATTTGCCCCAGTAAATTAAATAAAACTGAGTCAGTTTTCAGATGTAAAAAAAAAAAATCTGGCAGCGTCAGAGGCTATGTTGTGTAACCATAGCTTGGAAGGCGAGGAGTGAAAAGAACAAGCCAGTTACAGGAGGCGCTGTGAGATGAACCCGGAGCAGAAAGCCAGATGTTAGCAGGAGATTTATTTCTAGAAAAACCAAAGGAAAAAAGACACCACTGAAGCCTCGTTATGTTATATAAGCAACAATCTCTACTATAAACAAGCGACTTGACGATTACTTTAAATGATTTTCAAGAAGCAAATTAAAGAAATGTTTATTAGCATTAATAAATAGAATCATCCTCAAATCCAACATTTCTGAAAGAAAACCTGTATGGCTGTAGGGGGTATGGATTTTCTTGGTTGATTCTAGCTAGCGTAGCAAGTACTTCAACACACGCCAAGGCTGTTGGTATCTACAAACAGTTGATGAACAGGGTTCAGGGACAGTTATTTGAGAGCTGTGAGTGGAGCGCTGGTTTCCACCCATGAAGCCCGTAAAGAGTGCTGCGGAGTAGCCACAGAAATGTGATGTAAACATGTGATAACCCTGTCTCCACTTCTTACAAAATTAAAGGATTTGGCTTAAGAGTGGTTAGGATGGCTCTGTGCTCCTTGGAATTCCTCAGGCCCTGAGTCAGTGTCTCTATTTTATTGATGATTAAGTTGAAAGCTGGAGTGTTTTGCAAGCTGGGCAAGGCACGGCAGACACGGGGCCTAAGCAGTAAGCACAAAGGTAACTCTCTAGGCCAAGTAGGGGAAACCAACACCATAGTCTGTGTTTAGTTTTTGACCTAGCTTTGTTATGCCATCCTAAGAAAAAAAGCCTTTGAACTGCATAAATCTCTAAAGAATGTTGAAACCACTTTCCTAATTGAGTTATGGTGAAATCGCTGTCAAAATCTAAAAATTAACTTTGCCTATTAAAATGTGGGGAATTTCAATTACGCAAACAAGAGCTCAGAGATACCCAAGGGAGGATGTGTGAGTAATTGTCTTCAGATTCAAGCAAAATCAATCAAGAAGCCAACTTCTTGGTAACTGCAACACATAATCCATTGAACTCATTTTGGCACTTTATAGGTTTGTATACTAAAAATCAGGACATGTTAAGCCCTATCTGAAAAACATATGGAGCCAAAAGTTAGCAAAAGCTTAAATTCAGAACTGCTTGCCATTTCAGATATTTCGTATTTTATTTTTACTGACACAGAAAAAAATGACTTGTGAAATACCTACTCATTTAATAAATTCTTATGTTCTCAGAAGTCATTCCTCCTTAGCAAAGGGTGGGATATTTTGGAAATTTTTGAATAGATTAAATCATGTTGTTCCCCACAAGAAGATCCTTGAATACTATCTGATTCTTAAGTCTGCCCAAGTTTTAGGCAGATGGAAGTCAGCATTGTGCAGAAACCGCAGACTCTTCAGTGAGGGCACACAGCTTTAGCTCCTAACTGAGCATAATATTCTATCTTAAGCTGACTTTTATTAATTAGTAAAACAAAACATGGAACTCACTATAACTAAACCAGAACTAAAAATCATTGTTTCCTGGAAACAAGAGAAAAGTCGATTCATTAAATACATACAAAAACCCAAGCAGAAAGATAATGTAATGTGGGCCGTTAAGTTTGAAGAAGACTAATTTGGATGGTAGCAATGATTCTGGACACCAGTAAATGAATTTAGAGGGATTTTGGTTTTGTTTTTCTTTTTATGCTTTCCATTTTGAGCCTCAGTGAACTGAAGCAAAAGTTGTTGAATCAAATTCTAAGTCTAATTCAGAAAGGAAGATGAGTTGAATCAATATATGTAATATGTTCGTAGATCTTTGGTTGGAAACACAATGCGAATAACTATTCCAATCAGCTCCTATGAGAATAGACACTGGGGCTGTAGAGTGTGTTCTTTCTGATGGAATTTTGTTATAATTAATTCATTGTCATTTGCTGGAGCTGGAGACTTGCGTCTGATCCTCTTTGGGACTCAGAAACCTCAGAATTTATCTCATACTCTCAAATGACAACTTCAAGCTCTTCCTAAATCCCCTCAATTTTTGCCATTGTTGGTTTGTTTAAAAGGGTAGTTAGGGACCTTAGATCCCTAGAAGATCTATTCGAGTATGTAAGTGGTTTAGTAAATCAGGCTTCTCAACAGAAATTCTGAAGTTCTCAGAGATTCTGTTTTTATGCAAAAGTAGTGGCTCGTGGGCAATTAATTAGCTCCTCTGTGATAGTGTTTGGGAAACAGTGAGATTTTTGTGAAAACGTTTTAACTAAAATTTTATTACTTAGATTGGTACCCACTTTATTTAATAACTGCAAATGACTTAAAAGTTTGCCATAGCCAAAGTATGCATACCGGACTATCCTTCAAAAGGAAGTGATTTAACTATTTTTAGAAAGTTTTAAAAATGTTATATCCAATGACAGTATTATTGTTATGACTCTAATACTCTCAAGGGGCTCTTCCAATGAAGACAAAAATAATCAGACACTCATATAAAGATCATTCGCTTTGTCCACTTTGTTAAACAGTCTTAATTCATGATAACTATATCTTATGAAATAAATAATACTATGATCATATGATAAACCTCTGGAAATAATTCCTTCTGTAATGATAAGAACGTGTCCTGTCATCCCAGTTCCTTTAAATGTAGTTGGCACTTGTAGATACACCATACCCATTTCCTCATAAAGTTACATCTAGTTCTCATTTCTATAAATGTAAAATTAGGCAAGTACACATACAATGATTTTACTCCAAGCCAGACCTCATACTAATTATAACAAAGTAAGCAAATGGGAATCTTCACTCATTTTCAAAGGCAGAAGTAAATGGTATTGATTAATTCAGTCTTAATGGTAGAGCAGAAGGCAAGCTGTGATAATAAGACTCTCTTAATGAAGAGCTGTAAAAGATCTACAAGTGACTTAGTGCAAGGTAATCGGTCAAAGAGACAATTTGGCTAAAATAAATATTTTTAAAAGTAAATATCCCACTCAATGGTTTTCATATATTAATAACTACATATTTTTAAGTAATTGTATCTATTAGCAGATTTTTTTCTGGGGTTTAAAGGAGGCATTTTACATTTTTTATCCATTTCAGCCTGCTTTGAAATGTTAATAACAGCAAAAATTTGGAAATAACCTAAATGTCCAACAAGAAAGGTTTGGTTCAACGTATTAATGGCACACAAGATGGTTAAAAGCCAAAACTTGAGGGAAAAACAAAGGATCTAAATCCTGGGTCCACCATTTCTTATCTGTATTAGCTGGCTTCAGTAATACATCCCTGTAAGTCACAAAGTCCTCACCAGTAAAACAAAGACAAGGGAACTGACCTCGTAGGGCTACTGTGGGGTCAAGTGAGAGAATTGTGCAACATAATTGGCACCGTGACTTCAACATGGTAGATATTCATGTTCAATTAAATAAATAAACTTTATATATTATTTATTTATGAGGGGCAGCAAGTTATAGCAAAGAAAGAACAAGATTTGGATCAGTCTGAACCTCTTGGAATTGTATGACATTGATGGTCACTATATTATAATTACCGTTATCATTATCCTTGTTATTACTATCAATTTTTTAATAGGCCATGGCACCCCAAAAGGTACAGATCCTCTGAGTGCTGAGATTGTGTTTTTACAGTTGTCTGGTATAGGACAGACTTCTCGTGTGGAAAAGAGGATTCAGTGTGGTATAAAAAATGGATTGGAAGGCTTCATGTCTTACTCTCTCATACATAGACATACACAAACGCCATCTTTGTTTAGTAAACTGTGGAGAATCTTCCAAAAGAAAATAGACACTGATTTGTGGAGAGCCCATTCAGCTCTCACAGGCCTCTAAATAGCACAGGTGTTAGAATTACTAAGGATAACGATTACATTAACCAGGAGCAAAACTAAAAATGCATCGTTCTGCTTTCATACTTGAAAATATTTGCCTTTTGATATTATAAAGAGGCCAATTTTGCCCAGTCCTTTGAAATTTCAAAGAAAGATTCAGTAAAAACAAATAAATAACAGGACTCCCTGGAGCCATGATGAAATATTTCCACCTAAAGGAAACAATCTTAAAGAGCTCACCCTTCAGTACACTCAAACTTCTCTTGAACCACTTAACAACTCCATTCCAGGGAGTCCTCCAAAGTTCCACAACACCAGACCCAAGCTACCCAGGACATGTGCTCTAGCAGGGCATGCCCAGGGCTTCCAGATAGATGATTGAAAAATATAATTCTTCCAGGTGGACAAGGCCCAGCAGGAACGTAGTGTGCCAGGTTTCCCTGCCAGCCCTCCTCGCCCTCTCGGCGGGGGGTCAGATGACTCAACACAGCCCTGTTCCTGCCTCCCTTTGCTTCCCATCTCCCACATTATAAGAGATCAGAGCCAAGTTATCCTTCACCCAAGGTCATAATCTCAGATTGGGGAGTGGTAAGTGGATAATGACAGGCTCTCACAGTGAACTCTCCTCCTAAACTTGGCACATCATAAAGATTTCATCTTGCATGCGGTCCAATCTAGGCACTGGCTGCTGGACTGTTGACAAAGAGTTGAGATGAAATCCAGCCTTAGCAGAGAGCAGTGGATGGATTATCAGTATATTCTGTGAGCTCCCAATAGTATATATGTCTCCAGTTTGCTGTCCTTGTCCAAACCACCCAAATCACCAAGTGTTTATTGAGCAATTAATGTACGCAAGGCATTGTGAGAGATGCTTCCAAAACTGGTCAAATATCAGAGTGTTTGGGGAGCTTTTTAAAAATGCAGATCCTTCACAATTTTTCTGTAAATCTAAAATTATTGATCCTTTGGTTTCACTGAATCAGAAGCTCCCCAGAAGACTGTAATATGGTCATTTAGAGAGCTCAGAAACTACCATTTAAGAGGCTACTAAGATAACGAATATTAAGACCCTCACTACTCTTATCCGCTACTATTATAAAGAAAACCCTGCAGTAATGCAAAACTGCAACACTTTCATGGGTCATCAGATCAATTTTATGGTCATGACCAGGACATGCTTTTAAATACAATAGGGAAGTTTAAGGTACATTATTATTTTGTGAATCTTTTATCTGAAATACATATATATGGATATCTATATCTGTCTTCATATCTACACCAATACAGTTATAGATACCAATCCGTGTACTGCATCACAATGAAAACATGTATGTTTTACTTTGGGACAAAGGCTAAAAATGTGAAATTAAATGGTCTAAATCAAATGCTTCCTACTGCAATCTTAGTGCCTTTCCCTCTCTTGTTTTCTAGTGGAAACTAAGAAGCTTACCATCAACCACAAACTCCCCATTATAAAATTATAAATTGATCTTCTCTTAGCCTTATTTCTCTAACTCGGAAACGTAGCATTTCCTTGCCTTTTTTTCATAGACAAATGTTGTTATTCTTTATTAAACTTCCTCCAAATGGGGTTTATTAAATTTTAGTTTTAAAGTGTGAACTGATGATTTTTTTTTTTAATACTATGAATGGTGTTTAGTGACTCTTTCTTTACAGAGTAAAAAGCAAGAGGAAACAGGTTTGCATAGCAATCAGAGGGACTTCAGCCAGATATAATGAAAATTTCCTGGTCGCTAGGGAAGTGCAAACTACAATGGGTCAATGGGGGTGTGTGATGTGAAATCTCAGACTCTGTAAGTCTGTGGAAACAAAGCAGATTCTTATCTGTCTGGAATTCTTTAGACGTAAACTTGTCTGATGGGCGGGGAGCGGATTTCCAGGCCCATGATGCCATTTCTGCCCTTCATCACTGAGACATTCCAAAGAAATATCAAATGCATATACACAGCCCAGTCGCATAAACCAACAATGTGTCTCAAATGGCACACAAGTGACATCCGGGGAGGGCAGCTATGATTGTGCAGGTCAATTGGTGCATGACAGGATAGTTTAACATCCTCAAAAGCCACTTAGCACCTCTCAGTCTCATGAGCTCTTTGCTAGGACGAGGGAAAGTCATGTGTTCCTCGCAGCATTATGAAGACAAATGAAATACATATATGAACAGCACCCACACAGGACTTGACAAGTGTAAGAACTCATTAACTTCCTTATCCCTCCCTTTAACATGTTAGCATCTGCAGAAACAGATGTTTTTAAGAGCTGAAGTTCATGAAAGACTCAGCTCTAAGTTGCTGTACTGTAGCTAATGATTTCTGAAACTAGAAGTCTTTATTTATAGGGAGCATGACCTCACCCTGACTAATACTTAATTGTGGTCTTCTTTTGTTCTGTTTATACTGAAAGAAAACATTAGCATTTTTTTCTCCCTTACTGTTACCTAAAACCTTCTTATTCTTCCTTGCAATGATAAGACAGTGTTAAAGGCATTTCTCTTGTCCTGAAAGGTAAAAGAAGAGGAAAAAAGTTATGTAACAAAGAAGATTGTATATACATCATCTATCACTGAATGGTAGTATAAATAGTTTATTTTAGTATGTTTTGTATATATCATTTAGTATATTCATTTTAGAAATGTTTAGATTGTTTAATAATCACGTCTCTGATTTCTTCTCGGAAAATATTGGCCAAAATCAGTCTTTTCAATAATCAAAATGATTTGGTGTGTCTGTTGCAGAAATGCAATGCTGGATTCTTTCGCACCCTGTCGGGGGAATGTGTGCCCTGCGACTGTAATGGCAATTCCAATGAGTGTTTGGACGGCTCAGGATTCTGTGTGGTAAGTTGGGGCACCTATAACACTTCACATACTTCACTGGGCATTTGCATCTTGGGTGAAGATAAAATATTCTTCGGATGTTTGTGCTACATAAGAACAAACTGCTAATCAAGTGCTTTTGTTCACCCTTCAACTTTTCCTGTGAAACACCTCATATAAACTACTTCTGATTTTAAGGGGCCACCAAGGCATATGCATGAGTGTGCACATGCACCCAGAGGCTCCTGCCCCACCACCCTCACCAGCTGGTTGCCTACTGTAGGCCAATGGTGGTGGGATTGAAAATAATACGCAGAGGAGGAACCCATACATTCAAATTCCTCTGTAATCATATAATTTGCCATATGTTTGGCTTCATTCCACATAAAGCAGAAGAATGAAACAGTTGTTGTCTCGCCTATTTCAGAACCTAAAATAACCAGGTCTATAGATCAAAATTAGTTTTTAAAAAAGAAATTTAAATTTGAACCCAATAGCTGATGAAAATGAAAGCTTTGCCCTTGTGGTCTTTGCAAGTCTGTGTTTAAGCCCCCAGGAGACTTTATTTTTTTCCTTAACTGAAATGAATTCTCCAATAGACTGTTCTTCATTGAAGCATGATAGAGCCTTGTGCGGAAGATTGAGAAGTCTTCCAGCAGAAAAGTACTTGCTACATATTTCCCATTTTTAATGAGTGGACTGACAACTTAAGTGAAAATGGGTGTTGAAATATTTACTGGAAGTGGCTTCAGTGGAAGTCATAGAGGGCATTTATAAGGACTTATGCTCAAATAGCATGTTTTCCTTTGTGAGCTGTATGATACAGCAGAAAAATTCTTCAAGTTCCTATCTGGCCAAAAAGAGGCTTTCCAAAACTACAAGGGTATTTTTGCATGAACTATAAGAATACTTATTTAAATGCACTCAACATTTGCATAATTGTCCCTATTAGATAATTTTTATTATAAATGGCCTCTAAGGTGTGTACATGAAAGTGATATTTTATTCACGCATTAAGATGCAAATGCAAATGTTTTTATTAATCCTTAACCCTAGAAGTTGCCATTTTTCTAGGGACAGAGAATTAAGTGACAAAATACTAATGTTGCTATCTCTTTGTAGTGTTTATTTAGTCCTGATATTTGTTCTGCCTTCCCCCATCTTCTTAAATAAGCATTACAACCAGGATGTCCTCTGTCGCAGTGTAGGCATCTGCAGCTGCCAAAGTCTACCCCTTTCTAATGCTTCCAGCTCCGGTTTCCTGTTATTTTAATCCCAGTGACATTTGGGGGAAAAAAATCCCATGGATACACTTGAACTAATAATGTACATCTCTGATAATTTGACCAATTAAAGGTTGTTTGTTATCCGATTTATCAAAATATAAAGTAGTGGAGACTGTCAGGCACATCAGCTGCTATCAGGCAGTCAATATTATGAAAGACTGAGATAAATTAAAAAGGGAAGAAGTCCCTCCTGCTGGTGCCTATTGAAACCAATGACTAAACCACTCTTTTTACAATGACATTGTCAGAATGGGAATGGCCATGGCTTTATCTCTGACCTAGTGGTGAGCTTCTGAGAGGGACAAACATCATGTGATTCCCTCCAACGTCTTGTGACATAACAGGTTCTAATAAATGTTTAGGGATGGGCTAGCATATACACATTTACATGCACACTCAGTGAAACCTTCCTGCAATTACTTTGTTCCAACACAGAAAATTAATACAGAAAGAAATAACCATTTTATTCATCTTAATGATGGTTCCTCCACCTCATCCTGTCCAGAGAAAAATATCTTTTTTCCCTTATTAATGTAATATATGTTCAGTGTAAGAAAACAAACAAAAAATATAGATACATTAGTATAATTGCCCTGTTAAACAGATTATTTTAAATATAAATGGCTTGAAGTACAAAGTAAAAATCGCATTCCTATCCCCCAGAGCTACACATATAGATGTATTTTTATAAATATAATTTAGAAAGAAAACAGATATAGGGACTAAGCACGGTGGCTCACACCTGTAATCCCAGCACTTTGGGAGGCCAAGGCAGGAGGATCACTTGAGTTTAGGAGTTCAAGACCAGCCTGGGCAATATAATGGGATCCCATTTGTACAATAAATAAACAAAAGAAAAAAGATATATTTATATTTAATTAAATGTAAGTGAAGGAGCAGAAAATGCTTACACATGAATATTGGAAGAATTTTTTATTTTTACTTAGTTGCAAATATGTTAAGTCCGTGGTGTCACACTGGAATCAAACTCATTTTTTTCTGTTTCCTTTGGTGCCCCTATCCCAGCTTACTGACGGAGAAGACCCAGCTTTTTCAGCTTCTGCCCTATTGTTCATTCTCAGCTCTCAGGGAGCCAGAGAAGCCAGGGCTCCAACATGAGCACTTGTTGTAGCTCACTCTCATCACCAGTGTTTCAATCAGTTCTTGCAGGTTGCCTGACTTACCTCATTTCTCTCATTTCCTGTAAGCAACCAAAAATAAAAGGCGTTCTTTTATCTCATTTTGTCTTATTTTGCTTTTCTTTTGAAGAACTATAAGACCTCTGGATCTGCCTTGTCCACCTTCAATTACTTCTAATTCCTCAATTCCAATGTCCAAGGTCAATTTGACCTTAAAATTTATAGACTGATTTTAACTAAGCTTTTGGTAAAGCTGAACTAAGCCATTCGGCCACAAAATATAGAGTAGACAAAATTATGCTACCATTTTACACATGTCAAGCAAGCGAAGAGTTTTTATTTACTAGTGGAACACTGATCTTTCAAATACAGAATAGCGGCTAAGTGAAAATAAAACAGCTTAGAAATCGACTATGTTTTGAGTGTCTTTCCAATGAGCCACTCTGCATCTTATGAGAACTGGAACACATTGGACAGGATTCTCAGCTGAGTCAGCTCGGTGGGGCCCCAAAGGCAGGCAACTCTGGTGGATATGGCTGGCTCTCTAGGAAGGTTCTAGAAGGAGGCACAAGATAAGAATTGAGGGGAAGAAACAAGTGGAAGCAGATAGGTGGCTGGTGGCAGAAATGCCTGGTCACAGGTAATCCGTATTTCATCCCAGCCCTAGAGGCTTAAGTACATAGAACCAGAAGGAGCTCTAACTAAGGTTAGTTACCATCTAAAGAAAGAGTGTCATTAGGATGTCATTAGGAGGGTCAAAGAATGTCCTTTGTCATTAGGAAAAAGCCAGGAGCCCAATGGCCAGAACTAGAATGGGACAAACCTGACCTGAAGTTCACCACAGGCACAGGGTTCCTCATTTTCCTTTTGATTAAGAATTAATTTGTCCGTTAATTTAATTCATCCAGATGAACTTCCAGCCTACCCTAAGCACAATGAGAAGGGAAGTAATCCAGTATATTGAAGGCTAATTGTTTCTTATTAGTCTCAGAGCTTAATTAAAACCCTATTCAGGAAAGCAAAGATATTACATCTTAGTTTCTGCAGACATTAGCATTTTCATGATTTTTGAACTCTATTTTATTACTGTGTAAGGCAGAAATCAACCATATAAGTCCCTGTTAAGACTAAGGATGTGTGATCAATAAACCAGCATATTCATTAGGTGTCCAAGAACAGGAAGAAACTGATTGTAGAGGCTTCTTGTTCCTGTTTTTCTTGCAACTATAAAATTGGTATCTAGATCAAGTGCATAATCCTTTCATAAAAACTTTGACAATTTTTCCATCTGTTGCAAACCTGGAAAAACCTGAAATTTTGGAAAGCGTCATCAGTTTGGTTCCATGATAACTGAAGTTCTGAAACAAAGTCAGAAAGTTTCATGTCCAAGGAATTCTAAGGTTGGACAGCTCAATGGAGTCTCCTGTTGCTGTGTGCCCATCAACATAAGAATATGACAGAAACTGGCAGGGCATGGTAGCTCAAGCCTATAATCCCAGCACTTTGGGAGGAGGAGGCGGGAGGATCACCTGAGGTCAGGAGTTCGAGACCATCCTGGCCAACATGGCGAAACCCTGTCTCTACTAAAAATACAAAAATTAACTGGGCATGGTGGTGGGCTCCTGCAATCCCAGCTACTTTGGAGGCTGAGCACAAGAATTGCTTGAACCCAGGAGGTGGAGGTTGCAGTGAGCCAAGATCGTACCACTGCATTGTAGCCTGAGCAACAGAGCAAGACTCCATTTAAAATATATATATATATATATGAGACAGAAACTGAATGCAGATAATGAGTTGTCTATACATTGTTCATCATTTCTCTCCCAACCTGAACTTGGTCCTTCCCATATAGTCCCACCTGAGTTGGTAACAGCATTACTCTGCTGGTCCCCCATGCTTAGACACTCCAAGTGCTCCACTGATCTCCTTTTTTTCTCCCCAGCTATCAATTTCACATCATATCATACCAATTCAAACTAGGAGAGAGCCTGCTCTCATCTATCCCTTCCCACTGCCTTGATTCACAGCCACAACTTCCCTGACCACCGATACGGCTTCTCAACCACTCATTGTCTGTCTCCTGCTCCAGACTCTCCTTCCTCTACTCTCTCTCCCACACAGCAATGGAGACGTCTTTCAAAAACATAACCCAATCAAGGCATCCCTCTTTCCAAAATCCTCCTGGAGTTTCTCCTCTAGCCACACTGAGCACACTGCCACCTAAACATACTTTGTTCTTTCACTCTCTTGTGCCTGAACTTGTTTCCCCGTTTTCTACCTGAGATTTCTTGAAGGATAACTTCAAGGCTTAGTTCAAATGTCACCACCTCCATTAAGCCTTCTCCAACTTTCTCAGGAAGAGCTAAAAGCTGTCTTTCCTTCATCTTTGTCCCATAGCAGGTATGTACTTTCTGCATACCTCAGACATAGCCCTTCACACACTGTATTATTCTTTGTTGACCTCTCTGTTTCCTTCACAAGTCTGTGAGTTACTCAAAGGCAGGAACCAGGTCTTCTTCATTTTAATAACAGATACAGCCCATTGTCTATTATATCCGCTTAATTAAGGTTTGTTAAATGAATGAATAGGTTACTAAAATAACAAGCTACCCTAACTGCAAAAATCTTTAATTTTGTAATTTATGAGATACTTGGGTCACTTCTTTATGGCAGTAAGATGTACTGTCTTATGCTAGAAACTCAGGCTCAGGCCCAACCCTGTATGTAACTAGCAAACAGTGCTGCCAATATTAAGTATTTTTATTTAGACCTTTGCTTATCAGAGTGTAATCCAGACCAGCTGCATTGATGATATTTGGGAACTTGTTAGAAATGCAGACCCTCAGGATGCAAACATCCTGACTCACAATCTGCATTTTCACCAGATCTCCAGCAGATTCACGTGCACATTGAAGTTGGGTAAGTATTGATCTACATAGAGAGCAGTTTGCAAACCTTATAATATCATAAACCTTTACACTGTTAAGGATTATTAAAGATACCAGAGAGCTTTTTTTTATGTGGACTATATCTACCAATATTAACTACATTTGAAATTTAAACTGAAAAAATTTGTAATCCTTATACATTCATTTTAAAATAGCAATAATATACCAATTGCATGTTAAGACAATATGTTTTTTATCAAACATAAACATATTTTACAAGTTGAAAATATGTTTAATGTCTGGCTTAATAGAAGAAGATGGATTCTGCCATCTGCTTCTGCATCAGCCTGTGTGATATCTTGTGTTGTGTAACCTCTACACAATTTCACCTTACACATATGAGAAAATGAGAATGCAAAATATAAGAAAAATCTTAGTATTATTTAGAAACAGTTTTGACCTCCCTGGGCATACTTTGAGATCCATGGATCTAGTCTTGCATAAAGCATGCTGACAAACACAAGAAGGCAAACCAGATTCTTTTGAACCTTCTTCCTACATTATTCTGGTCCTGTGACCAAGTAGATGAGAGACATAATTTCTCATGTTGGGGAGGCACAATTGGTGTCCAAATGGCATTCCAAACACTTACCTGCAATCGATTATCTAGATACAGCTTTCTTAACCACTGGTTAAAAGTTCAGAATGCTAATTTCATTTTTAAGTGGAGTCAGTTTATTAAAAAATAAACTTTTCCTCCTGTATTAATCCATGCTCACACTGCTATAAAGTCATACCTAACTGCTGTGCCTATGGAGTAGCCATTCTTTATTTCTATACTTTGCTAATAAACTTGCTTTCGCTTTACTCTTTGGATTAAAAAAAAAAAGACATACCTGAGACTGGGTAATTTATAAAGAAAAGAGGATTAATTGGCTCATTTTTCTGTGGGCTGTACAGGCTACTGCTTCTGAGGAGGTCTCAGGAAACTTACAATCCATGATGGAAGACAAAGGGGAAGCAGGCACATCTTCACATGGCCTGCGACGGGGGCAGGGGAAAGAGAAAGAGAGTGCACAAAGGGGGAGGTGCTACACACTTTCAAACAACCAGATCTCATGAGAACTCTATCACAAGGCAGCACTAGGGGAATCGTGCTAAACCATTAGAAATCACCCCGATGATCCAATCACCTCACACCAGGCCCCGCCTCCAACATTGGAGATTACAGTTCAACATGAGATTTGAGTGGGGACCCAGAGCCAAACCATATCACCTCACAACAACATACTTTTTTATTGTTGTCATTTTTGTTTTCTGTTTTTTAAATGCCAGAGCACTGAAGGTAAAACAGAAGACATTTTGCAATCTCAAAGTAAAAAATTATCAGAACTGGAAGAAACTTGAAAGGTCATCTAGTCTAAATCGTCACTGTGCAGATAAGGGAACAGAAAACCAAGAAGATCAGGAGACTTGTTCAAAGTTGACCAGCTAGAAAGTGGAAGAGCTACGGTCCTTTTCTCCCTGCCTCCAGCACTCTGTCTGCCAATCTCCCAGAATGTGCATCGAAGCCTTTTAGGGAATTTCATAATAAACCTTTTGAAAGAAGGCAGATAAGGAAAGTTCATACTTGCATGCTGAGCATTTAGAGGGCAAGAGAAATTTGGTGGCTTTGCTCTTGAGGGTCGTTGCTTCCCATGGCTGCCATGGCAGAATTAAAGCCCTAACAAGGAATCTAAAGCATCTCTCAAGCCATAAGGGGACAGAATTGGGAATTAGCTCATTTTTGCAGCATAATAGTCACTTTGGGCACAAAGAATGGCCTAACATCTTACAATGGGCCTGTTTTCTTCTGTACAGTGGGGCTTCATCTGTCCAACAAGAACTCAGACAAATTTAACCCCAGCCTACAAGCAGTCCTGCCAGATCGTTTATGGCTTAGGTTCATGGTAGTTGGGTAAGGCTCATTGGTTTTTCCTGGGATGAGAGATTGCCACAATTTTGTATTAGCTTTGGGTGTTTATTAATTTCCTTCATTTGCTCCAGACACAAATTCGTTAATTCACCTTTTTCCCTTTTCCTTCATTTTTCCCCGATAAATATTCCTGAAGGCTGACTTAGCACAAGACACAGTATTATGAACTGTGAGGGAAATATGTTACCATCCTGTTGTCTGCATATCACACTTTATTTTTCAGTGTTTCTCATTGATCTCTTAAGCAGTCTGAACTAGCCCCTAAATTCTATTCTGCAGACATAATTTTAATCAGGGTCTAAAGATTGCTCATACCTGATGGCTGATCAAATGCGTGAAGAACATTCAACCGGGATAGCTAGTTGCCCTTATTAAGATTCTTCCCCTTTGACTAATGTATTGATATTATATTTCACTTGAAGCTCAAAGTGTTAGTAACACCGATGCTTTCTAATGCATTCATTTTACAACTGTTTGTTAAGTCTTTTCTTCAGCAATACTGGAGAAGCAGTATAATATGGAAACTAACAATTTCACTTCTGGAGCCAGATTTCCTGAATTCAAATCTCGCTTTTGACACCTACATCTGACCTTGGGCAATTTACTTAATCTCTCTGGGCCTCCATCTCTTCAGATGTAAAATGGTGGAGGGTGGGGTGGCGGGTGAAATAGGAACCTATTTCAGGATTGTTGTGAGAATTAAGTCAGTTAATCCATATAAAATGTTTAGAGCAGAGCCTTGCTATTCTTTTATTCTGAACCTCAAATAAAGCATAAAGGCCAAAACAAGGAACTCAGAGTTCAGCCTACTGCTATTCCATCTTGCTTTCCCAAGGTTCCTCCACTGTTTTTAAAAAGTTGTTCTGTTGAAGCTCATATGCATCTGTGTGACTAAGGCAACTGCTCAAATAGGAGGGTGCTTCTTCAATGGCATTCTAATTCTAACAGTATAATTTTCCACTGCAACCCCAATTCAACCTTTATACACTCTGATGAAGGTAAAGATGAAAATGTAGAGCTAATTGCTTTGCCTTGAACCATCTAGTACAATCCCATAGAAGAAAGCTGTTTGTGTGTTAACTCACTGCCCCTTGTAGAAATTAATCCATCAGTTTGACAGTTACTGAGTGCCTACTTCATTCGAGTTAATGGCAATACGGTGCTAAAAGACACAGAGTTGGAGAGGGGTGATGAGGCTGAGAATAAATAATAGCACTACAATGTGGGTGGTGGAAAAGAAGGAAGGATTCTGAAAGGGAGAATTAGGATTTACTTTCAAGAGATTTTGCAGCCTAGTGTGATCTTGAATGATGAATGGCATTCCAGACAGAAGGGTCAGCCTGCTTTGTGCTTTTACTCCTACAATCCTTACTGGAAGTGGAAAAATAGTGCAAAAACAAAAACAAAAAAAAAAACCTCCTTACTGTTTCTTATATGTCACTATCCAAGATACCAACCCATGAGCAGAATGCTCTTTATCTACCTTCTACTCCATTTATACTACAATCTGACACATTTTATCCTTCCAAGACCATAAATCCTTATTGTTCCCGTTGTCATGGGTAAATACCAGAAGGATGTTTTTTGGTTGGTTGGTTGGTTGGTTGGTTGGTTTCTCATTTCATAGTCATTCGAAGTCAATAAGCTGATATTTCTGGAACATCTAGGGTTTGATCATTCTAATTATCACTCTGAATTGAAATGAGTAACTGATGAATAATCTCCTCTGCACACAAACTCCAGAGTCCCTAGGCTGCTAGCACACACACAAAAGACCAGGAAAAATTCATTCGCCACTTACCCACACTTTCTGGCATTGACAGGGGCCTGAGTGACTCCTCGTACTAATTAGTACTGCCACACACTGTCTGTGCTATCTGACCTGACGTCCCTTTTGCTTGAAAAAATATTGCATGATGCTTAGGTTTGCTGTCTCTAAAATTTCTTTTGCATCCTCATCAATCTTCTTATCTTTTGTCTCATAGCATTGCCAGCGGAACACAACAGGAGAGCACTGTGAAAAATGTCTGGATGGTTATATCGGAGATTCCATCAGGGGAGCACCCCGATTCTGCCAGCTGTGCCCCTGTCCCCTGCCCCATTTGGCCAAGTAAGTCCTAAAGGAGGATGGTCTCTTCTAATGATCAGTCTATGTATTTTTTTATTTTGTTTTGTTTTGCCTTATCCAGAGTTCTGAAACTTCTCCATAGGCAAAACCTCATATTGAGATGAGACTGGAAAAGATAGAGAAAAGGTTTCTCATCTAAATACACCACCTGGAAAACTTAAGCACTCACAATATAGATGATAGCTCTGTTCCCAAAATATTGGGGTACCTCATAAGGTCAATAAAGTCTCTTAAGTTTTATAAGCAAGGATAGTCTCAACTTTTCTTGACTATCCCTTGACCTAGAGCAATCACAACTGGTAATACCAACAGACTCATCATAATATCATATTTTCAGTACTATTGCCTCTTATGATTTTCATAAAGGAAACATTTCCCTGCATATGGCTTTTCACTCAGAATTAGAACACAGATCAACAGAATGCATGCTTTAGGCCAATCAGCTCACAGAAGATTTACAGGAACACTTTCTGGCTATGTTTTGACCTGAGTGAGAAGTTAAAGGAAAGAGACATACATTTTAATGGAAATAATGGAATGTTTCCATAAATCCAGTAATGAAGTCATCACTGGCCATTTTACTCTCTTTAAAATGACAGAGTATGGAATTTAACAGGTATAGTGATACATGGTTTTCCAAATAACCAATTCTCTGACACCAACTGGGTGTCCTACAACCAATTTGGTTCTGACACTAAGTTTCCACAGTCAGCACAGATCCCATAGGTTAAGAAATCAGTTCCACAAGATTGCCCCCATTACAAATGTCAGCCAAAAATGGGGTCCCCACGCTAGTTCACACTTCTTCCCAGAAGACCGCAAATTTGGGAAGGATCCCTCAACCTCTCCCCAGGTTTGACAATTCATTAAGATGACTCACAGAGTTTAGAAAAGTGCTATGCTTATGACTGTCAGTTTATTATAAAGGTTACAACTCCAAAAGAGCTACATGAAAGTGATGCATAGAGCAGGATATGGAGAGGTGGGAGCGAAGGAGAGCGTGCAGAGACTCCATGCTCTCTGCTGGAGCACTGCACTCTCAGCACCTCCATGTGTCACCATCCAGAAGCCCCCCAAGCCTTGTTGCTCAGGAGTTTTTAATCAAAATTTCATGTCATAGGTATGATTGGTCAAATCATTGGCCATTGGTAACTGAACTCAATCTCCAGCCTCTCTCACCTCCCTAGAGGTTGGGGGTGGGGAGGGTTGAAATTCCCAACGTCTAATTACATGTTATGTTTGGTTCCTTGGTGGTTCCTCTGGTCATGGGCTCCCATTTTGAAGATATCTAGGGATCCACTGTGAGTCACCTCATTAGCATAAACTCAGATATGGTTAAAAGGTGACTGTTATGAATAACAAAAGACAGTCTTTTCCCTCAGGAAATTCCAAGAATTACAGGAGTTCTGTGCCAGGAACCGGAGACAAAGGCTAAATACTGTGTTTTTTTTTTTTATTATGCCACAAGTGGAAAGAGTAGCCAATCTAGGTTCATATTCATATTTTGACACATAATACCTGTGTGATCTCAGGCAAGTTACTTTCTCCCTAGATCTCCCTTTCCATGGGATTTGAAGTCAAGAAGCCTGGGTTCAGATCTTGGCTCCATTCCTTGGTTCATTTACCAGCCCCATATCTCAGATTTTCTCTTAGTAGAGTAAGTCAAACTAGAAAGTACAGATCTGCATCATAGAGTTGTGAGGACTGGACGAGGATATGTGGGGAGCATTTGGGTTGGTGCCCTGAACATGGAAAGGTATGAGGTAGATGTTGCCTTTCTTGAACACATACCGCTGTATTTTTGCTAACACTTAGATTTTTCTTACTCAATGCCTGGCACTGTTCTAAGTGTTTGGATGTAATATTTATGTAATTGATAGCTGTTTTAAAGATTAAATGATACGCATAAAATGACTTTTAAAAATCTGAATGCTTACTACACACACACACTCACTCATATTCACACACTTACTGATAAACAGAAAAGAAAAAGAGAGATGGCAATCAGATTCCCCCGAAGTTTTTTCCTTACCTGAACACCAGTATCAACTAACATTTTACCTAATAGCTTGTGATGTATTCAAATACTACGACAAGTCTAACAGTCAGAGTAGTCAGACATTTTTCAGCCCCATCCTTCTTTAGAAACTATTAAACTGCCTCAGACCTTGCTCTGTAATTTTTCATGTCTCATAGTATTAATAATGTGTGCAAAATGGATGGTACTCACAGTGAGGGTAGAAAATGCAAACATTAACTGTTCTGTTATTTTCACTCAGGTATGTCCTGATTTATGAGCTCCCTTCACTCCGTCTTGGTATAGTTTTTCATTGTTCATTAATATTCGGCTCTCAAGCATTAGTCTTAATCACATCTGGTGAGATATTTAGCACAGTTCTCTTGCCATGGTGTATTTTGTTAAATATATTACCTCCAACTTCCTCATAGCTGGTTTCACTCATTCTCTCATAAAGATGTCGTGTAGCCTCATCTGCTCAGAAAAGGTTTATAAGCGTCGAGCTGCAGTTTTTTCAGACAGTAGCAGATGAATTAGGCAGGCAATCTCAGATGGTTCTTTCTAATTATGTTGTTCCACTTTTGCCCTTTTCACCCTATTTGCATGACAAGACTTTCTTATCTAAATTACCTGGTCTTAGGATATGAGACCTTTAGAACATCATTCCCTACGGACTGAGAAGCCTTGTCTACATGCAATCATATATTTATTGAGCACTTATTATACACTAGTATAAAAACTGGTATTCAGTACTTTTTATGTGCCAGTCATGCACTAGTCGCTGGTGACACAGCAGTGAATAAAACAGTCAAAAAATCTCATCTTTATTGAGATAGGTCAAAATACAGCAGTGTTTTGAAACTCCTAGAGCAAATGACCCTTTACCTTTTGAATCACATTATCCAGTATGTTCGTTGAGCAAGAAGCATTTCTGAATGCTGTTAACTCTTTAAGAAATGAAGTCAAAAGTTGCCAACTGTGAAGTGAGTCTCCTTTCCTGAAAGAGGAAACCATTTCCAAAGGCGTCAAGGCACCATGTCTGCCCATGATTTTTCCCTGTGTAAGTGGATCCAGGGTTCAAAGAAGCACTGAAGGGACTTAGAGAATGTGCTCTAAAGTTGGGTACATATTCACAGATATGAAAACTCAAGTCTCTAATAGTACAGATTCAAAGCTGAAAAACCTACTGAAAATGAAAATGAAATCAAAAGTGTGTCACCTATAAGTAAATATTATGTCGGTGTAGGGAGGAATTAGTAAGGGTGTGAGAGACCAAGGGATTTTACAGATTTTTCTCTGTAGTGACAACAGCTCTACTTCTTGAATCCCTTGCAGGGGAATCTGGCTGCAAAAAAGGAGAGGAGGGGTTAGTCTGTGATCATGGAACAGAACAAATTTTCTTGGGTTCTAAAAAGTTCTAACCTTTAATCTGGCCTTATTATTAACTTAGGTAGCTAATCTCAAATACTAATTAAATATCTTACCAAACATCAAATGCCCATTGCCTCTTTCAGCTTTTTAAGGAACTCATATTGCTACTTTCTATAGAAATGGAAGTTCCCAGACTTTTCGGAAAGGCGTCTAGTTTAGACTCTGAATTACACTTTGAAACATTCATGAAGCTGAGCCCACAGACGCAGGACTTGGATTTCCAGTTACAAGAAAGCAAGGAAATAATGCTTGAGGGGGTTAAGCAAACAAACAAAGGGCCGAGTCTATTTTTCTCTAAGTTCCTAAGGATTTTCTAAGAGCAAAAGACACCCTTCCACTGGAAATGGGCACCACGGTGGTTACAGTGGCTGAGAGAGACGCAGTGTTTTCCCTCCCCTAGCCAAAACCAGACAAAACATAAACAGTCAATGCCGATGAGAAACAAAAATGAACCCTTGAGGGCTGGCCCTGCCTGCCGCTGAGTCTGCCTTCACCACAGAGACCAGTGGTCATGCCGTTGTTCCCAGGGACGATTTGCATAATGTCCATGTATTTATCTGGGGGTTGGCCAGACGTCCTCCATCTCTACCAGTAGCTATGGAAATTGCTCCAATTAAGGAAAATGTCATCTGTTTGAAACAGCAGGACATCAGCTACAGGCAGATGACTCCAGATGCCCCCAGCAGATGTTGCATCCTTCAAGCGTGGGCAGGCTGCTGGGTGGAGCACCTTCAAAGAAAGATGGAAGTGGGGGTTCCTGTTCTGGACTCTTAACTGACCGTGGTTCTTTAAGTAGGCTAAGAAATCAGAACAAGCAAAATAAAGGGTAAAAGGGGAAAGAAATGGAATTTTGTTGGAATGTTTTTATCAAACTGTTAGAGAAAATAAATTGTGGGTGTTGCCTTTCACTGAGAAGCACATATTGTTTTCTGACTGATTTTAGAAGTGTCTTCAAATAAATAAACACATCTATTTGCTTTCCTCCAAACACCATTAGGGTAAGAAATGCTGATACATAAAGGAACAAGAGAGCAACGGGTCACACTTTATTGGTTGTACAGTACCAAAGCCAAAGCTAATTTAAAAGTCCTTAAAATTTTACACACACACACACACACACACACACACCCCTATGCCCCACACAATTCATGTGTCTATGAAGAATTTTCCAAACACGTGGAGACCATAACCCCATTTCCCTTGCCTTAATAATGAGGAGACTTATTTATTCCACTAAACCAATATTTTTATTACTTTTTTGTCCTGTGTCCTAATTTTTATTACCTTTAAAAAAAAAGGAAGAAGAAGGAAGAGAGAGGGTTCCATGGGATAAAATCCTTTTATGGTGGGTCCTGTGTTTTGCTGCAGTACTTGACTGGGACTTTCATCAGCTCAGCCAGTCTCAGCACCCTCATTTCCAATGTCTAAAGTACACATGAAAGAAATTAAAATTCTGTGGAGATTATGTAGTTTAGAACTGGTTCCTTCCCTTTAAAACTGGACAAGTTCTAGTGCAGAAAAAAAGGGGAAACTTTTAAATGACTACACAGACAGTGATGGAAATAAAAGGGGATTCTCCTATAAATCCAAAATTGCAGGTAGAATTTGATTATTTCCAGCTTTGGAATACATGTTTTGGACTTGTGCTTGAAATATACATATAGGACCTGGGAAACGGCCCCACCAACAAGTGGCATTTTCTTTTGGGGCCTGCTGGCCTAACCTTTCCTGCAAGGTAAAATGCGTACAAGTTTAAATAAAGAAAATGATTACACCCATTAGAACTTAAATGGGACCATCATAGAGGTAATCTGATAAAAAGTTAAGACAGTCTCTTCGGTGTTGTATGGAATTGACTTCTAATATTTGCTTCCAATTTTAGTTTTGCAGAATCCTGCTATAGGAAAAATGGAGCTGTTCGGTGCATTTGTAAAGAAAATTATGCTGGACCTAACTGTGAAAGGTAAGCCAATAAAATTCTCTATTTTCCGTGTAGGTCAAAGGAAGCTTTCTGTTTCTCACACTCAACAGCTCTGCCATACTCCCATTCCGTTGGTCCTGAAGGAGATGCTTAAGTGTGGTTGGGGGATGCATTTCAAAATCCCTTAGGGAAGCTTCTCCCAAATCCCATCCCCCAGATACAGCAAATAACAATATGCTTCCTAGAGCTTCAGGCCAGGGCCACATCTCAGCATAAGCACACAGGGAAAAAGGAAATTGAGGACACGTGTTTTGAAAAGACTCTCTAGATGATTTTGGTAGTACTCTTTTCTCTCTCCATCATTGACGAATACTACTAAAATGAGTGTTCCTCAAAAAAGAGTGAGGTTTCCTCAGTAAATAAAATGTGAATTACCTTTTGTCAATAGAGCAATAAATTAGAAAAAAAAAAAACCCACAAAGCTATTATTTTGCCCATTCTTTATACCAGCTTTATACCATACTAAAAAGTAAACAAATTCCACAGGAGTTTGGGTTTTCTGGATCCCTGGCTGGTATTTACATATGACATTCTTTTCTTTTTTCTTTTTTTTTTCTTTTTTTTTTTTATTATATTTTAAGTTCTGCAATACATGTGCAGAACATGCCGGTTTGTTACATAGGTATACATGTTCTATGGTGTTTTGCTGCACCCATCAACCTGTCATCCACATTAGGTATTTCTCCTAATGCTATCCCTCCCCTTGCCCCCTAACCCCTGACAGGCCCTGGTGTGTGATGTTCCCCTCCGAAGAACATGTGGTGTTTGGTTTTCTGTTCCTGTGTTAGTTTGTTGAGAATGATGGTTTCCAGCTTCATCCACGTCCCTGCAGGACACAAACTCATCCTTTTTTGTGACGGCATAATATTCCATGGTGTATATGTGCCACATGTTCTTTATCCAGTCTATCATTGATGGGCATTTGGGTTGGTTCCAAGTCTTTGCTATTGTGAATAGTGCTGCAATAAACATGTGTGTGCATGTGTCTTTATAGTAGAATGATTTATAATCCTTTGGGTATATGCCCAGTAATGGGATTGCTGGGTCAAATGGTAATTCCGGTTCTAGATCATTGAGGAATGGCCACACTGTCTTCCCAATGGTTGAACTAATTTACACTTCCACCAACAGTGTAAAAGTGATCCTATTTCTCCACATCCTCTCCAGCACCTGTTGTTACCTGACTTTTTAATGATCGCCATTCTAACTGGTGTGAGATGGTATCTCATTGTGGTTTTGATTTGCATTTCTCTAATGACCAGTGATGATGAGGTTTTTTTAATATGTTTGTTGGCCGCATAAATGTCTTCTTTTGAAAAGCACATGACACTGTTTTCTAAACCGCTCTGGGCTTTGCTCATGTAAGAAAGGCCTTCTCTGCAGAGCACGAGAGGCTTTCCACTGAACGACTCCTGGTAAGATATTTCCCATTTCCTCCACCTGCCAGCTGCTCACAGTGTTGTAAGATAAAATTACTTTTGCTAAAAGAGCCTCTCAGACAGGTTTTCTTGTTTTTAACAGAAATGCCATTAGCATTGACCTCACCATTGTGTTTAGGCAGCTAAATGATGTGTAGTGCCCTAGAGACAGGAAAGGAAGAGCCAAGCAGAACTAGTCAAGCACCCAGTCACTCATTTGCAGGCCCTCAACAGCACAGACGGGCTCACAAACTCAACCTGGGGCTCAAAATGTAAACTTTAAATTATAAGCAATCTCACTTCCAAAGAAAACACCCTCTATCTCTCAAAAAGTGGGTCTGAAACTCAAAAAAAAAAAAAAAAAAAAGCCACAGTATCTGTGATACAGAGAAAAATCTTTGCACTTGGAAGGTATTATTATTATGATTATTAAATGTGCAAACTGTGGATAATTATTTCACTAAAGGGTTGTGGACTTTTTAAAATGTATTTATTTATTGCCATAAGAGGGAAAGTGAGCTTAGGGCCCACATAAATTTCATCTCTTAGGAGGGACTGACAGAGATGATCAATTACATTGGGTTGATTAATATTTGTGACACACTTATTCTATATTTCCTTACTTGGGGACACAGGAATAGGAGGCACCTGATCTACTTATTTTCTGGCTCACAGGAGGTCTGCGGCAGTTGTTAATCAGCCAGGATGGAGCTTTTTCTTCTCAGTATCTGAGGTTAAATTCAGTTTAGTTTGATAATGACTAAGCAGTATTGCTAATGGGTGTTCGATGGCCCCCATGGGGAGAGTTAATGGCCTTAGATAGAGCCCTGCTGACCAAATGCAAAGCTCCCAGAAGTGAAATCGCCTGGACCCTAAGGGCACAGTCCTATAAAACCACACAGGGGTGCAGAGAAGGGTTCTGTCATCCCAAACCCTCAACAGGACAGCATGCCCACCTCTGACAAGAAATTACAGATAATAAATGCCTCAGCCCACATAGGAGGCTCATGAGCTCTGCCATTACCCAGTAAGACTGGGTCAGATCTGCGGCTGGAGTGGTAGGCTCCAGACAAGAGCAATAGTCTGGGAAGTGAAAGTAGAGTATTGAAAAGAAGAGATTTGTGCATCAGCCTGGCTAGTGTGTGTCTCAGCTCCACCACTTTGTGACCTACCCGGGCAAGTTCTTTGACCTCTCCAAGTGCCAATTTCCACTTGTACGGAATGGAGAAAATAAAGTTACCCATCTCATAAAACTGTTATGAGATAATACCGTAAAGTTTTTAATATGGGACCTGGCCCTGAATAAATGCTCAGTAAGAATTAGCAGGTGACAGTATGAGTCATGGTGGTCATTGTCCAACTTCTGTTACTGCCGAATGTGTTCCTGGGACACGTTGGCTCATTTCCTTGAGTCCCAGTTTCTTAGCTAGAAATTATGGTTCTGAGCTAAATAATGCCACTGATTAATGGTCACTTCTGTCCTTATTGCATTACATTCTTCATCTGTCATCTTCACAGCCACCTTAGAAAAGGTTGTATTTTGTCATCTTGCAGATGAGGAAACTGAGCCAGAAGGGCTTCATCTTCCAAATGGTGGTGGCCTTTGCTGCTTTTTATTTGTGTTTGACCCTGGGAATAAGAGGAGGATTTCTGCTTGAACAGCCAAGCTCTTAAGTTGCTGAGTTAACATTTGCCTAACCTGTGTTTTCCATGTATTTGTGAACTTGAACCTCTCCAAAAGAGCTTTTCTAAATATGCAGCTGATTTGTATGGATATCTGTTTTAAACACAGGTAATAATTAGTTCAAACCAAGAATATGCTAGTTCTTTTTGCACTTTAGAGATCATTGAGTCTGTCTCCGGGAAAACTTTGGATTCCTGAGCCCTCCCCAACTCCCCTTCGCCACCCACTGAAAAAGAATATCCAGGGCTCAGGCCCAGGACCTGTATTTTGACTTCCCATTGGATTCTTATGCACCAGGACTCTTACTGCTTTGTGAACTACTGCTCTACCTTGACCTTCAATACCACACTCTCATACTAGGGACGTATTTCTCAAACCGTGACTTAAGAATGTTGGTTGTCCTCGGAAATGAAGGTTTGTGAGTTCTCGGTGAATATTTTCCCAATTTTATGTTTAATTTTAATAATAACTTTAAGGAAAACATTCATTGAAACATGTTCTGGACTTTCTGCTGTGTCATGTTATAAGAGAAGATCTCCCTCACTGCTGGGAGAAAATAATAGAGGTGACAGTGTGTCAATGACACATTGCAGACAATTGGAAGTCAAGTGGCATGACATCAAGGCAAACTGTAAAATTAAAGATTCCAAAATGAAAATTGGTGAGACACATAAGTTGTCACATGGCACATGGCTGGATTTGCATGCTGAATGCAGGCAGTCTCTACCACATCATTTTGCAAGTGGACATTTGGTTACAAGACAACATCAATTATTGTATTGAATTAATGTGAATCTGAAATTGATTAGTTTCATAGTTTTATTTATGTTGTATTTGAAAATTTATTTTGGTTTTCAAGACATGTAAAAACCATAGACACAAGGAGTTTCTACCTAGCTTCATGTTTGAAATATTTAAAGATAATTCAAGGTAACACTGGAAGGGATATTATATGAAAATGTTTTTCCTTTTAAAAGAATCCATGTTATGTGCAAATTTGCAAAACATTGGTCTGAAACATAAAGCATGTTTTACTTACTCTGCCTCTTACACTACTGGGTAAAAAACAGCTCAAGCACACCCACCTGCCTTAACAATTAGGTCCATGAGTGTTGGCCTGCTCTGGGCCCTACCTGTTTTTCCTCCTTAAAGACCTTCTCCCACCTCACACTTTAAACTCCCCATGTTGGACATGCTACTCCCCAAATCCACCAGATCAGCTGGCAAGCTTTCCACATTGTATTGTATTTAAACCATAATCATGATGATAAAAATAATAACATTTATTAGGTACTTACTGGGTGGTGTGTCAGGCACTGTTGTAAAAACTTTACAGACAATGACTTAAGCCTCAAAAGCCCCCAAAATCCTCTGGGATACCATTTTCACCCTTATTTACAGAGGAAGAAATGCAACATAATTTAAGTCACTTGCTCAAAATCACACAATGGCTTCTTTATCTGTCTGTGAAACCATGAGCTGCTTGACAGATGCAGTATCATATCCTTCCTCTGTCTATTCCTCCCCCAGCACAGTATCTGGCATGTTGAAGGCCTCAGTTGTTTTTATTTAAGTAAAAATGATTTTTTCTCAATAAGAAATAACAACAGCACTTTTCATGTTCCTTTAAAAAAGGTACTATGTAGTGACAAGAGTCAGTCATTCCTTGCCCTGTTTTACCCCCAACCTCCCACCCCATTTCAGGAAAATGGAAAGGGTGACCCAGAGTTGACTGAGTCTGGCTGAATAGAGATTGCACATGGAAGTTGTCTTCTGATACAAATAATTGTAAAATGCACAAGCCTTGTAGAGTTTTGCAATTCTCATTCTCATCCCAGTAGGAACAACTAAGAACATTTTGAAGATGAGGTGCTCCCTTGGGCAGCATATATACTAAAATTGGAATAACCCAGAGAAGATTAGCATGGCCTCTGTGCAAGGATGATGTGCAGAATCGTGAAGCAGCCCACATTTTTTATCCCACATGTTCTCCCACATATGAGGGAGCTAAAAAAAATTAGCTCATAGAAGTAGAGAGAATAATTCTGATTATTAGAGGCTGAGAAAGGTGGCAGGTGGTAAGTGATGGGGGGAAGGCTAGGGAAATGCTGGTTAACAGACACAAACTTACAGCTAGAAATAAGTTGTAGCTTTCTACAGCATTCTAGGGTGAATATAGTTAATCATTTAGTTTCTGTTTTCCAAAAACTAGAAAAGAGGATTCTGAATGTTCACAATACACAGAAATGATAAATGTTCTAGGTGATGAGATATTAATTACCTTGATTTGATCATTATACATTGTATACATTTATGGGAATATCACTCTGTATCCCATAAATGTGTATCATTACATGTCAACTAAAAAATAAAAGGGAAAAAAATCCTTGTTCAAGACTCACCAGCTTCACCTGCCCCCAAATATATAATATACAGTAATGTGTGTAGTGTGTGTGTGTGTGTGTGTGTGTGTATACTTAGTTCATTTAAAAAGTAAGATGAGGAACCTGAGACTCTGAGCCAGAAATGACTTAATCTAACATCACACAATTGGGTTAGCAATAAATCCAAAACTAAAACCCAGGACCCTCAACGTACAATACCATTTTCAGTCATATGATCTCAATACCACAGTATTCACACTGCCTCCCACAGCAGCTTTAATAGTATACTTTCATGCGTCACACTTGGTGGTGGAGTGAGAAACATGCTAGGACTACATGATAATTGATATGTGAGTCTTGTTGCTTAAGGATCAGGAGAAAAGAATGGGGCAAATTAAAGCAAATCCAAAGTGACTTAAACCCCTAACAGGAAAGGCAGTACACAGTATCATCAGAGATGAAGATGATAATCATGATGATTTCAATGATGGCCTTGATGATGGAAAAGAAGAATAAGGAAGAAGAACAAGAGAAAGCTAACATTTATTGAGGTTTACTGTGATGCGGGGATTTAGTCTAATCCTCTCTGAAGACATCAAGTTTTTCACACTTAAGCCCTGTTATTTGCATAGAGTTCTTATGATTCCGTACTTTCTAGCTTGCCCAACTCCTGAATTCTTGTCCTGTGACCCTGAATAGGTTACATACGTTTTCCTAGCCTTATTTCTCAGTCTTTCATAAAGTGGAGAGCATTTACATGGCACCTACTTTGCAACAAGTGCTTTTTTTTTTTCCTTTTTCATGTCATTTTGTTTCATCCCAATGACAGCTACAGAGTGACATCCCTCCCAGAAAGATTTCTGAGCCACCTAGCCCAGGAGTTTGAGCACTCTTGATAAAGACTTTCAGTGCCAGTTTTAGAGCCCAGGGAGGAGGAGCAGAAGAGAAAGAGAAAGGGCGGGCGGAGTGGGAGAGCTTCAAACATTCCTGAAACAAAGTTTTTGGTCAAAATAATGTTTTTTTCTAAACAAAGTATCTTTTGGTTGTCCATTTTGCCCAAATAATATAATCACTAACCAAAATGGCAAAGTTTCATATGCCACAATCCTTTCTTTTGAGCTATAAACTTATCAGTTCTATTTTCCCTGGATGGATCAAGTCATTAATAGACTAGAAATGAGATTATGGAAGAAAAAATAGGATCAGGCTACAGGGCACCAGGGCTCCAACACTGACTCTAAACTCAAATACTGGTGCTTTTGTGTCTTTGTTGTTAGTTCTTTGAGGGCAGGCTTGGGCACTTTTATAATCATTAATTTATTAATTAGTTCATTCTTTAATGCTAGACTGCTGGAGTGGAAAGAACATTAAGCCTGGAGTCCCACGGAGGTTTGAGCTATGCAGCAATGAACAAGTCATTTAGCTTCTCTGCCTTCTAGCTTTCTTATCTATAAAAGTAGGGGTTTGTCAGGAACTATCATAAGTAAACTTTTGTATGCTCATTTTATTAAATCCATAGGGTTCAGTTTTGACTACAACTTCAGAGTTATAGTCAAACTCTGAACCTACCACCAGAAGATGTTCTTGAGACTCAGAGTAACTCAAAGTAGGTTTCCACTGTGATTGAGATTCCAACTTACAGAATAGAAAATTTGAGTTTTCTCTTGTAAAAGACCAGGGGACCTCCTATGGAAAGCACATGCAGTGGAATTAAATGGAAAGAAAGTTACCAGCATCTGACTTCTATGAGCTTGGGCAAGCCCCTTCACTCCCAGACCTTAAGATTCCCAGCTACACATTGAGCTGGTAGATCTGAGTCTCATTTCAGTCAGCCCAAAAGCCTAATATTCTCTGTTTGGTGAATCGCAGCAAAGGACAGAAATTCAATCCAGCCACACATTCCATAGAGGAATAATTTATGCTGCCTTAGGGACCTGCAGGTCTATAAATCTGAGGTGCAAAAACATGAGAAAGTGTGCATAACAACACTCATTGACTATTTCCTCTTGGGGTGTCTCTTTGTGGGTTGTGTAGAACTTACACTCATCCCTGTCTTTTTATAGACGTGAGTTCTAAGTTCATATTCTGTATCATTATGTTTGATTCATTTGCTATTCTTTCAGAGCATGGGCTATGTGTTTTTCTTCATCCTGTCTCCCTCTATGCCTTACATACAATGGACATGAATTGTCCTTGTGTTGGATGAATCCACTTATTCATTTACAGCAGCAGCAGTGTGGTCCAGGGTGGAACAAAAGAAAGAACTCCAGGGTCAGAAGGTTTAGACCTTGCACTGTGACTTTCCAACTATGTGACCCTGGAAAACTGAAGTAGCCTCCCAGAATGCCAGGCCTGTGTGGCCTCCCTCCCAGGGTGTCTGTGGTAACTAAATAAACTCACATAGATGAAGCTATGAGGTTCAACGCAGGTAAAGAGTTTAAAGACTGACCATATACTATCACTACAACCACACCAAGAAACTGAGACATGGGAACAGAGGCTGAAGGAACATACACAAAATGTTGACAGTGACTTTTTTAGGGTCCTGGGATTACAGATGTGATTTTTTTTTAATCTGTTTTTCAAATGTTCCGAATCATAATTCCCTTACTTTAAAGGGAATCCTTTTTTTAAAAAATGTAGTGTTTATTATTACTGGCCAGGGCTTGTTGATTTCCTTGGAAAGATCTCCCTTCCTTTCCACTCCCAAGGCCAACACCCTAGCCCAGGCCCTCTGCACCCCACCCCCTCCCTCTGCTCTAGCCTGTAGTCCATCCTGCATGCTGAAGCCAGCACCAGCTTCCTTCACTACCACTTCCATCATGCTCAAAACCCTTTGCTGACTCTCCTTCTTTTTCTCTCTCATGCATCAGAACCAACTTCTCTACCTGACCTTCAATCCCATTATGATGTGACCACGTGTTCTTTCTGGCTACTCCCAAAGTGTCTGCAGCTCCAGTTGGCCCATCTTCCACACTAGTTTAGAGTCCACAGCAAAAGAGAGTGCACAATCAGCCAACAAGCATGTAGTTTGACCTGTACAGTACTCTTACAAAGTTTGAATCAACTTTTAAAAATTGCAATTTCACATAAACATCCAAATTTCCACTTTTTTCTCCAAAAATAAAATATGGCAACATAAGTCCTTCATCCTCTCAAGGCTCTAGGCTGGCAACAATCAACTGGAGCCTAGTAACAGCTGTTCCCTTAGATGGGGCCTACAGGCCCACCATTCACAGCAGGGCCTCTGCTGCCCTGCAGGGCACCTTTGGGGAAAGTAGGGACAGGCAGTTCTTTCTCTGGGCAGAGACAGCCTCACCTAGAATGCATAGCTTGGCAAGCCAAGCAAAGGCTGGATGGATTTCGGTCTCCGTTCTCCGACGCAGCTGGGCGGTCTCATCAAAGACCCAGCCAGCATGACCATGGGCACTGACTCTGCCCACACAACAAATGCAGGTAGGCACCTGGCCTCTGTAGGTGCATGTATCTAAAACATCCATGGCAGTCTGGGCTCCAACTCCATTGATTTGTGGTACTCTCAGCTCTGCCATCTGCTTTGACTCCAGGCTGGCTTTGCTCAGTCACAAGTTGCTTCCGTGAGCTAAGAGTACTACTACCTGCTGCCTCTTCATTCACCTGAAGATGGAGAGAATGCCGCCCCATGACCCTCAAACGAGAGCCCAAGCTACACTCCTGAGTCAATCCCTTTCAGCCAGGAGAATACCAGGCACTGACTGGCTCAAGCTTAGTTACTTAAACAATTCATTGTGACTAGACAGATCAATGTTTCTCAGCAGAGGTGCTATTAATGTTGTGGCTAGGACATTTCCCAGCTGTACGCTACAGATACATCTCACTGCAGTACCTTTGGCATATCTGGTCCCACCCATCATATATCATTTGTGTATAACAGTTCCCTGGCTGGATATACTAGTTCAATCCTATAGCTGGAAGTCTAGCTGAACTGAATGGCCTACAGATGAAGTGAACCAAATGATCTATAATAATGGGGAGGGGTGGTTCCTTAAAAACAAAGTCTGGTCCTATGAAGAAG
>NW_012110474.1:2896829-2898395 GCF_000951045.1 Mandrillus leucophaeus
ATCTTGCATGGTTCAAATCAGTTTTCTTATTCAGAGGGCTATATCTCTTTCTTTCAGTTATGTTTGGTAAAATCAAGATTTCCATGAAATAGATTAGCAAGTCAAGGGTACCATTTTAAATCACCACCACCCTCCAATGTCCTCAAATTATAAGAGTAAGTATTTCAAAGATAGCATGGAAAACTTTCAGTTAGACTTCAGCTAGACTGAAACGCACAAATCTTATTCATGATGTCTCCAATCCATTTGCCACATAGAGTGAAGCTCTTCAAAAGTGAAGTGAGATTGCTTTCCTCTAAGAGTACAGGAAGGCTGAGATTGAGAATGTCTTACTCTTATGTGACTTTGAGGGGAGGGAGGGAGAGCAGGAGATATTGTACTCCTGTGGCATGGCTCTATAAGAAATCCTCTCACTGAAACAGATTTCCACTGGAAAAGATTCAAGGAGTAAGGAGTTTTAAATCAAAAAATGCAACATATATGTTCTGCAGAAGTCACAATAAAAGTAAACATGTCTACAAAAAAGCAATGTGCACAGAGGCATAACACTGAGAATGACAGCAGAAAGGAAGGAGCAGTGTGTCTAGTCAGGCTAAAGAGAGAGAAGGCGGATGTCAGAAATAATGTTGGCAAAATCAAAGCCTGAAAGGTTGACATCCTGATTCTCAAAACATTTACTAAATTTGTGTTTAAACTGCAAAGATTCAGGTCACTCTTGGAAGAGAAGCTAATTTTAAAAGCAATAAAGCATGATCTTGGTGAGTGGTTTAATAAATCTGCATTTTGTGGAACATTAAACAGATGAAATGTAATAAATAGATCTCCCTATGAACCTGGTTTCTGCGATTATTCAGTAAAGACAGTTAAGAAGTGGGGGGAAATGCACAATTCTATTCCAGTTAATTGCTAGCATAGATAGTAAGAGAATTCCTCTTTAAATATTACAAATTAGTTCCCACACAGAAACTCAGTGGAAATTGAACAGTCTGATGAGATTGGGTTTTTGTTTTTGCTTTTTCCAAAAGGCATTAGAGAAAATCATCAGTAGATGAATAATGGGCTCCCAGGTCTTCTAAATTCATGTAAAGATGTTCCTGATTCCTTGCAGCACATTATTCTTATTGCACTCATAGCTGTCATTTGGAAGTTTGGAGTCCATCTTGCCAAGGGTCAAGAGTAGTGGGAGCCAAGAATTGCTCCTGGGCCTCCTCACTCACTCCTTGCTGAGCTGCTCCTCCCTCACACCTGGCAATGATCAACCCCCGAGTTAAATTAAACTGGAGTATCAGTCTGCAAGGAAGGGATGGCTTTCAATTTCCAGTTGAATGATGAGCTCATGGTCATTTAGTATCTTGTGAAACTTACCAGGACATTTTTGGACTGAAGCAATTGCACTGTCATGTCCGAATCCCAAAGAGTTGGGAGAGAAATCCTAGAAAACTTAGATTCAGTTTTCCCTAGGGTCACCTTTGAAAATCTCATTGGGCTGGAGCTTAATCGGATGAAGGGCATAATCTCTGTATCACAGATTCTACACAGTCTTAAGGAAGAATGTAATTAATCCCC
>NW_012110474.1:2903750-2904424 GCF_000951045.1 Mandrillus leucophaeus
TGTATAACAGTTCCCTGGCTGGATATACTAGTTCAATCCTATAGCTGGAAGTCTAGCTGAACTGAATGGCCTACAGATGAAGTGAACCAAATGATCTATAATAATGGGGAGGGGTGGTTCCTTAAAAACAAAGTCTGGTCCTATGAAGAAGATGAGAAAGTGCAAATGGATTCTGGGAGGGTGATCAACACATACCCACTACATCTTTCTTCTTCGTAGGAAAGAAGATTAAAAGCAAGAAAAACTATGATGCTAAATGTTTAAATGTGTGATATTCCTCTTCAGATGTGCTCCTGGTTACTATGGAAACCCCTTACTCATTGGAAGCACCTGTAAGAAATGTGACTGCAGTGGAAATTCAGATCCCAACCTGATCTTTGAAGATTGTGATGAAGTCACTGGCCAGTGTAGGAACTGCTTACGCAACACCACCGGATTCAAGTGTGAACGCTGCGCTCCTGGCTACTATGGGGACGCCAGGATAGCCAAGAACTGTGCAGGTGCAGTATCATAAATACTAAGCCAGCTATCTGGCCAACATGACCCTCTGCCAATACTGAATTTAGATGAAGAATTTCTCTTGGGGAAGTATTGTGAGTGCCCCCTTGTCACTTTCCCAGGGCAATATACATTCTCAGTAATATGCATCCCAAACCCACCAGGAATAGAAATTT
>NW_012110474.1:2906814-2909154 GCF_000951045.1 Mandrillus leucophaeus
AGTATCTTGTGAAACTTACCAGGACATTTTTGGACTGAAGCAATTGCACTGTCATGTCCGAATCCCAAAGAGTTGGGAGAGAAATCCTAGAAAACTTAGATTCAGTTTTCCCTAGGGTCACCTTTGAAAATCTCATTGGGCTGGAGCTTAATCGGATGAAGGGCATAATCTCTGTATCACAGATTCTACACAGTCTTAAGGAAGAATGTAATTAATCCCCATTGACAAATTATACACTGATAGCTAGTGTTTCTAGAAACCAGGAAAATACTGCCATATTTTAAGCATTAAGAAGTGAATCTCTCGTCTCTTGTTTTTGTTTCCCACAGTGTGCAACTGCGGGGGAGGCCCATGTGACAGTGTAACCGGAGAATGCTTGGAAGAAGGTTTGGAACCCCCTACAGGCACGGACTGCTCAACCATAAGTAAAAAAAAACAGTACATGATTGACTAACCCCACTTTCTCTAATGTGCTGCAGGTGTGGGATTAAGAAGTGCTATGCAATATCACTCTCTAGAAACTGCCGAGTCCCACCTCCTGGACTTAACCCTTTCTGCATCTCAACAAATGGATCCTGCACCAAGTACTTGGTGGTCCACTTGATTCCCTCGGGCAAATGGGTGGTTTACATTTGCATAGCTCTACCTTATCCAGTCTTTACATTCAGCATCTTGCCTGATGGCTAAAGGCAAAGTCAGAAACACAACTCCCAGTGACGGAGCTCTTTTCAGCTCCTTTTTCTATACTGTCTTTTCAGGTCCTCAGATAATATGATGTACAGACAATACTTTACAACACCTGGGGAAACTGAGATACCAAGAGATTTAAGTGGCTTCTCCAAAGTTACCCCAAATCTGAAGTGGGAGCAGAAGTAAATATTCAGGCTTTACAAAATGGAGCTGCCTTTTATCTTTCCTGGATTTCTCTGGCGCTCGTGTTAATTAAATCATGAGGAGTTATACTAGGAACAAAACTTTTGGTTTAAAAATTATTTAATAGTAGGCACCCCCTCCCCCAACAAAAGTATCTTGGTCTCTCAGTCCCTCTGAGCAGAAGAGATAAACCTTACCATTGGATCACATCTTAGAAGATGTCATAGGATGTGAGGCACAAGCAATGCCAAGTTTACCCACTGAATTGGTGGCCCCCTAGGCAAGGTCAATTTAAGAACATCAAGATGCCTACCTGGTCCTAAGCATCTCCCCCACCAAGCCTGAAGTGCTGGCTGGGACTCAGTTCCTTGAGAGAGCTTATAAGTAAGACCATGTTAAACTTCAAATAACAAATTAACATATTAACAACCATTAACATGCCAGTCTCCCTATGTCACATCTGTAGAAGAGAGCACCATCTCAGGGAAAGAGATCGGGAATAGTCAAGTTGCAAAAGGTGATCGAGGCAGTTCTGAAACACAGTGTGCCATCCTTGTGAGTGTGTCACAGGAGGGCCCTGGGTTCTAAAGGTGATGACAATGGTCAGAGGAGCTCAAATGTGAAAAGTGAGAAGTGATAAGGAACTGGGACCTGCCTCCCCACGTGCCCACGTTCAGCCTGAACTTTGGTGCCCTCATCAGATGTCAGGAAGCAACTCTCACAGCGATAACCTCAGACCTCCCGGTGCTGAAGTGTTCATCCTGCCAGGAAGTGGGGCTGCGGGGAGGAGCTGTGCCTTCTCTGGGTGGGGAGAAGGTTAGTGCTAGCCCTTGAATACTGACTGAGAAAAGCTAATAGGAGAGGAGGGGCATCTAGCCAATAGCTGTCTTCACTAGCTAATGCCAAGCAAGACACTAAAGCCTGACAAGAGAGACAAAAATAAAAATGGTATTAACCAAGGAGATAGAGAATTATGTTCTGCTAAAACAGCCTGCTTTCAGCATGCTTTAACTCGTGATTCTGAAGAAATGTTTCACCTCCAGGCTGTGATAAGTGCGTCTGGGACCTGACTGATGACCTGCGGTTAGCAGCACTCTCCATTGAGGAAGGCAAATCCGGGGTGCTGAGCGTATCCTCTGGGGCCGCCGCTCATAGGCACGTGAATGAAATCAACGCCACCATCTACCTCCTCAAAGTATGCAAGAATGTTCTACCTTCCACTCTGTTTTCATCCTGGCTTTACAGGCCCGCAGCTAGCAATTCCTTCTCCCGCTTTTTGTATCTGAGTCTCATACCTGTATTACAGGTTGTTAGACCTGCAGGTCTAACATACAAAACATAAGTAATTTCATAGGAAATTATGAAAAGTTGATTGTAACTATGAGCTTGGGCCAAACAAGAGCTGCTGTCTACAAAAGAGGTTATATGGGAAATGAAATGACTAAAAGACTAGTATCTACGTACAAA
>NW_012110474.1:2909204-2913192 GCF_000951045.1 Mandrillus leucophaeus
TCTCTGGGTGGGGAGAAGGTTAGTGCTAGCCCTTGAATACTGACTGAGAAAAGCTAATAGGAGAGGAGGGGCATCTAGCCAATAGCTGTCTTCACTAGCTAATGCCAAGCAAGACACTAAAGCCTGACAAGAGAGACAAAAATAAAAATGGTATTAACCAAGGAGATAGAGAATTATGTTCTGCTAAAACAGCCTGCTTTCAGCATGCTTTGACTCGTGATTCTGAAGAAATGTTTCACCTCCAGGCTGTGATAAGTGCGTCTGGGACCTGACTGATGACCTGCGGTTAGCAGCACTCTCCATTGAGGAAGGCAAATCCGGGGTGCTGAGCGTATCCTCTGGGGCCGCCGCTCATAGGCACGTGAATGAAATCAACGCCACCATCTACCTCCTCAAAGTACGCAGGAATGTTCTACCTTCCACTCTGTTTTCATCCTGGCTTCACAGGCCCGCAGCTAGCAATTCCTTCTACCCCTTTTTGTATCTGAGTCTCATACCTGTATTACAGGTTGTTAGACCTGCAGGTCTAACATACAAAACATAAGTAATTTCATAGGAAATTATGAAAAGTTGATTGTAACTATGAGCTTGGGCCAAACAAGAGCTGCTGTTTACAAAAGAGGTTATATGGGAAATGAAATGACTAAAAGACTAGTATCTACGCACAAAACTACTGAGGAAAGAGAAATACTTATTTCCTTGGTGCAGCCACACATTACTTGTTCAAGTCATTACCATAAATGGTACCACAAGGCTACCATTTCCTTAGCCTTAATTTGCAAGGTTTTGAGTTTGTGTAGAAGCATCCTTCTGTTTCTCTCTCTCTCCTCACCCCATCACCCACCCACCTCTCCTTCTCATTTATACACATTCTCTCTCGTTTTCTCATACTCACACACTCAAATGCACAGACATACACACATACCTTGTTTCTCCTCATAGATCTACTGGTTAATGCCTAGTAAACAAGTTAAAAGCAGCCAACAGATTAAAAAAAAATACAGGAATACAGTTGGCCCTCCATATCCACAGGTTCCACATCCTCAGATTCAACCAATCTCAGATGGAAAATATACTTAAAAAACAATAAAAAATACAACAATAATGAAATGAAAAATACAGTATAACAACTATTTACAATAGCATTGACATTGTGTTAGTATTATAAGTAGCATTATAAGTAATCTAGAGATGATTTAAACTATTCTGGAGGATGTGCATACACTATCTGCAAACGCTAGGCCATTTTGTATCAGGAACTGCAGCATCCCCACGGGGTCCTGGGACCAATCTTCCACAACTACCAAGGGATGACTATATAAAGGTCCTTCTATAGCTAGGATTTAAAAGTTTTCTTTCCCACTAAATCATGGGCTTCTATCACAACCAAATGATATTTTTAAAACAATGATCATTATCTGAGGGAAAATAGAATTAACACCAGCACATTGTTCTACTTCGTTAGTCAATTTAGGAAAATGATTAAGAGCACGGACTTTGAAACTAGATTACTTGTGTTCAAATCCCAGCTCTGACACCCACTAGCTGTGTGACCGTAGATAAGTTATTTAACCTCTTTAATCCCTCATTTTCCTCATACGGAATTGAGAATAATTATTGCATCTATCTCATGGACTGTTGAGAGAATTCAATGAATTGATATGTGTAGAGAAGTTAGAACAGTACCTGGCATACTAAGTACTCACTGCTTTTTGGAGGTGCAAATGATATCCATAGCAGTTGGCCAAATATGTAAAGTGTAAACAAAAACAAAAATTATATTGCAGCCTGGATAGAATCTTATTGTGAATTTTATTCTAAACTTTGAAATTGTTCTTGTCCAAAATTACCTTTTGGAACACATAAAGACACTACCTCCCAGGGGAGTCACCCAGATCCAGGCCTCCTGAAACCATTCAGATTCTCTTTCCTCAAAGGCACAACTTCAAGACAGGAATCATTACAGCAGACAGGAAGTCAGTGTCAAGATCGAAGGGCTCACTCCCAAGTAATCTCGGTAAAGTCACATTTAGACCCACCTCCTCAAAAATGAAAAAGGAGAAAGCAAGGGCTCTGAAATAAAGAGACTTGCATTAAAATGAAAAAAGTTAATTTCTGTACTCCATTTACATCAATCCTGGTGGGTTGGTCCGTTCTTCCAGACCCAACAAAATTAAAATTCTAAAGCTCAGACACCCAGGGTCACCACCAGCCTATATTGTACCTTTGTACAAATCAGGAAAAGGAGCCCTTTCCCCATGGTCAACCCAGTCCCTGACCAGCATCCCTAGTCTAGTGAGGGGAGCTTGCAGAATTTTAGTCCCTAAGGGCCTCAGTCCCTTCTGCAGACCCCACCCTTCACACCAGGCTGCAGCAGCCTGTGGACCCCACTGTTTTGAGAAAAGAGCCTCACGCTCTAATCTGAGTCCTCTTACACTGAAAGAGTTTTATGTACGTTTTTAAAAACCTGGTGTGCACATTGACTAATTATTTTCAAAACACATTTTCCTGTAGACAAAATTGTCAGAAAGAGAAAACCAATACGCCCTAAGAAAGATACAAATCAACAATGCTGAGAGCACGATGAAAAGCCTTCTGTCTGACGTAGAGGAATTAGTTGAAAAGGTATGTACGTATGTATTCAGTTTCTGGGACAGCTTTCAAAGAAAGGATTTAGCTGATGTGAGGCTGGCTGGTCACAAATGACTGAGGCTTAACACGGTCCAGAAAAAATGCAGTGACCCATGTGCCTTAAAATAAATCAAGACCAGACCTGTGGAGAAAGTTAACATACTCAGTCTCTACCGTCTCTTCCCGTTTTGATTGGTTTTCTTGAAAAGCTATGTTTGTGGATAATTTTCTATGTATTTGTGGAGGGTTGATACGGTTGATTTGTTTAGCTAGGATGGTCATTCAGCTGTTTGCCAAGGCATCTTATGAGTAACAGCTATAGAGCATCCAGAATTAAAATTCATTATATGGAATAAAAAATTTAAATATTGTTAAAGTATACATTAAATGATAAATGGAAAGGAAAGAAATTGTCCTGAGAAAGCAATTTCGCTCTTTGGCAGGAAAAAAACCACTTTCAACCATCACTTTACATCCTAGACTAAAATAAATTAACCTATTTAAAGAGTTGACTATAAATCTCAATTCACAAGAAAATAGAACAAAATACTTATTAAATCTTGAAAGGGCATAACAGAACACTTAAATATATTACAAAGAATTTCAATAAAAAGATACAGATTTGACAAGATAAAATTTCAAATACCCAATAAAACAACTAAATAAACGAAAAAGACAACTAGACAGAGAAAAATATTGAGAAAAATACAACTTGTAAAAACTGTCACAAATTAACAGGAAAAGCATTAAAACATGAGCAGAGTCAGTGTGAAAGGCTATTCAATGCACTCCGTAAGAGCCTAATGGAAAAATACCCATCCATGTGCTATACTAATTTTAAAACTACAAATGGAGTCACGAGGCACCATATTTAGCATATTAGAATGTTTCACACAGTTGTTGTTTTTGTTTTTTTTTTTCTAATGACTTTCCACCAGTGCTGGCCAGAGCACTTCCGAATTGCTGCTTTCAGAAACTAGTACTTGACATTATAAACAGTTCTCACGTTCAACAAAAATTTTTAAAAAATAAAATAACAATAGCATTCTCTTTTGACCTTGTACCCCTAACCCTTTAAGAGATTATGCTTTTAAAAATGTAAGTTACTCTAATTGTACCCTTGGAAGATTCATCTATTTTGAAATGCACATGAACAGTGTGTCCCTAGTTCCCCAGCAATGGCACATATTAATCCAACCACTAGTGCTTGAAGAGCAGTCAAATCTCTTAAACAGCAAAGGAAATACCAAGAAACAAATCTTTGTGGAAACTCATTGTTACTTCATGTTGGTATCAGATATGGTTGAAACTTGCTAAAAGTATCTTAATTCTTTTTTCTTTCTTTCTTTTTTTTTTT
>NW_012110474.1:2913712-2915281 GCF_000951045.1 Mandrillus leucophaeus
CCCGAGTCCAAGTGATCTCATTGTTCAGTTCCCACCTATGAGTGAGAACATGCGGTGTTTGGTTTTCTGTTCTTGTGATAGTTTGCTAAGAATGATGGTACAATTTCTAATGTAAGCTAAATGCAGGCTTTCATGGAGAGGAAATAATGTACGCTTGAAAGTAACATCACAGTAGAAAACGCTCCCGGACAAAAAGAACAGACCACCAACACAGAAGGTTGACGATAAAGCTACTATACTAGGAGCTTTCACTCGGCTGTTTCCATCGATTTTTATTGAATATAATGTTCTAACTACAGTCCCGATGGTGCAAAAACCTGCTGAAACATTTCAAAACAAATGCCCAGGGCTGGACTTAATGACTTTTTAAACATTCTTCAAGCCCTTGGTCTGGAAAAGTCCATGATTGATGTTTAGACTTAAGGAAAGCTGTGTCTTAGAAAGCCGTCTATCAAGAAAGTAACTAATATTTGGCTTTAAATTGAGTAAAGGATTTCATTGTCTATACCCATAGTGATAAAAATCAGTAATATTGCCCCTTGAACTTGACAAGTAACACCACTTTTTGCAAATTATCTGCCACATAGATTTCATGTGACCCAAATCTCACAAGTTACATCCACCTAGCTACCGGTTTTGTCTGAACTTCCGTTTCTAAATCCTCCAGCCTCCTACTGGAAAGTCCTATAGCCCTTTCCCACCACTTACATCTGGGATTCCCCTAAAGGATGCCCATCCATCTGTGTTCATAAATAGCCAGTGCTCAAAAGATGCTCACTTTTGCTGCTGCTGATCTTGTCTGCAATGAAAATTCCAAAGATCATGCCAAGATTCTACTTTTCCATGTTCCCAGAGGCACTGTGCTCAAGGTCAGAGTGTCACTGGGCTACAAGCAGAGGTGAGATGCGGCCCTCTCGCGGTCTCAGTGCTACCCCTCACCATCTGGATCTTGCAGGTCCACTGCAGAGCCCAGAGTCACAAAGCATAGTCTCCAAGGGCAGCTCATGAGGTGCTGCGCCGTCTCCACTTCTACTCCTTGAACCACAGCAGAAGCTCCCTGAATGACAACTCATGCAGAGACCCACAGGACTAAAAGGAAAGTAGGCTGTCTCCAAGCATCAAAAGTATCTGAACCTCAGCTCTTGTCCTGCCAGAAAGGCAGGACAAAATTAAGTACAGTCGGCCCTCTGTATTCGTGGATTCAATCATGGCTCAAAAATATTTGGAAAAAGTTCCACAAAATTCCAAAACGCAAAATTCAGATTTACCATATGCTGAGTATTACTTTGAATCCATATGAATGAAGTGATGTGTAGGCATTGCATTAGGTATTACAGGTAATTTAGATGCAATATATATGGGAGGATGTGCATAGGTTATAGTATTGCAAATACTACACCAGTCTACGTAAGAAACTTGAACAACCGTGAATTTTGGTATCTATGGGAGCTGGGTCCTGGAACCAATCCCCCATGGATGCTGAGGGGCAACTGTTTACATTTCTATTCCAGAAGCATTATTGGACGTCTGTATATAATAGTTATTTATTTATTTATCTATTTATTTGTT
>NW_012110474.1:2915331-2964124 GCF_000951045.1 Mandrillus leucophaeus
GTCTCAGTGCTACCCCTCACCATCTGGATCTTGCAGGTCCACTGCAGAGCCCAGAGTCACAAAGCATAGTCTCCAAGGGCAGCTCATGAGGTGCTGCGCCGTCTCCACTTCTACTCCTTGAACCACAGCAGAAGCTCCCTGAATGACAACTCATGCAGAGACCCACAGGACTAAAAGGAAAGTAGGCTGTCTCCAAGCATCAAAAGTATCTGAACCTCAGCTCTTGTCCTGCCAGAAAGGCAGGACAAAATTAAGTACAGTCGGCCCTCTGTATTCGTGAATTCAATCATGGCTCAAAAATATTTGGAAAAAGTTCCACAAAATTCCAAAACGCAAAATTCAGATTTACCATATGCTGAGTATTACTTTGAATCCATATGAATGAAGTGATGTGTAGGCATTGCATTAGGTATTACAGGTAATTTAGATGCAATATATATGGGAGGATGTGCATAGGTTATAGTATTGCAAATACTACACCAGTCTATGTAAGAAACCTGAACAACCGTGAATTTTGGTATCTATGGGAGCTGGGTCCTGGAACCAATCCCCCATGGATGCTGAGGGGCAACTGTTTACATTTCTATTCCAGAAGCATTATTGGACGTCTGTATATAATAGTTATTTATTTATTTATCTATTTATTTGTTTGTTTATTTTCAGATGGAGTCTTGCTCTGTCGCCCAGGCTGTAGTGCAGTGGTGCAATCTCAGCTCACTGCAACCTCTGCCTCTTGGGTTCAAGCAATTCTCCTGCCTCAGCCTCCTGAGTAGCTGGGATTACAGGCATGTGCCACCACGTCTGGCTACTTTTTGTATTTTCAGTAGAGACGGGGTTTCACCATGTTGATCAGGTTGGTCTTGAATTCCTGACCTCGTGATCCACCCGCCTAGTCCTCCCAAAGTGCTGGGATTACAGGCGTAAGCCACTGTGCCCGGCCTGTATATAACCGTTATTATGCTCAGTGCTAGGTATCCTGAAATATAATAAGGCCCTGCTTTCAAGATGCTTCAGTCTAGCAGGGAAACAGATATGTAAAAACATAATTATCATACAGCATTTAATAAGAGAAACATGGTACAGGCTGAAGGGTAACTCTAAGGAAGAAATAGTGAACTATTTTGGCAGGGGTACACTAGGAAAGGCTTCTCAGAGAAGGTGAGTATTGGCATGTGTATTGAGAATGAGTAGGAATTTATCAAATACTCCCAAGCAAGGGATAAGTACTGTGAGAACAGATAGATGTGAAGCAACGTGCTGTGTTCTTGGGATTGGAACTATGGCCTTGTGGAAGATTCATTGTAAGGCAGAGAGCAGGAGATAATGCTGAAGAAGCTGTCAGAGGCCCAGTTGTGAAGAACTTTCCCAAACATGCTCATGAACATGGGAACTTCAGTCTGTGGACTCTGGAAGTCATTCAGGTATTTACCCAGAATGATGAGCTGATTAGATTTGCACTTTAGAAATGTCCCTCTGCAGTGTGGATGACAGACTAGCCAGCGAAGACTGACAACAGGGGCACTCCTTAGAAGACTGCCACAGTGGTCTAGACAAGAGAGTAGTGAGTTGCTGTCTTGCCTTCGTTTGAAAAGGATTTGCAGAGAACAAGGATGAACTGAGACTGTGGTCATGGAAAAGAGGAAGAGAGGCTAGAGTGGCAGGTGGAATGAAGCAGACTTGGTGACCAATTGGAGGTGAGAAATAGCAAAGAGAGAAGCTCCATTCTGAGACATGGATGACTAAGACTACAAACACGAATGGATTACTCTGGACATTTTAAAAGTGAAATATCTGTGAATGCACAGAGGGCAGATAGAGATGTGAATCTGAAACTCAGAGGGTAATCAGGGCTAGAAAGGAATTTAGAGGTCATTAATGTTTAGGAGGTAGGCAGAAGTAGATATTACTGTACAGATTCTAAAGTAGCACACCAATATTCCTAGCACACCAATATTGGTTTGTCCAACACTGTTGCTGTTTATACTTGTGTCCCAGAGCAATTACTAAAAGTTCTCCCTTTCATGTGCAAAATGCCCCAGGTTGAACCATAAAATATATGATCACCCTAGATATTGGTTATCATCCTCACATAATCTACCTTTTATGTACTGTATTACCAAGACACCCTTGCCACTTTTATGTCAAACATGTACAAGAAGAATTTTCTGTTGAGATGAGCAAATGACTAATACATTTGTAATGTAAACCACCAACTGGTTTACAGTTGCAAGGTAATTTTTTAATTTCAGCTTTTCTTAAACCGAGGCACACCCGTTTTACCATGTGCCTATATCATTATTTTCCTTCCACAGGCAAAGTTACAGAAAAAATAAACATTCAAATAAGCCATCACTATAGGTTCGATTCAGTAATCTTATAATGTAAAGGAATAGATGTTCCTCTTTGCCACTGGTCCAGTCATACATACAGTATATCAATATCTATATATCTCTGTCTACCTACATCTCAGCGCCCTCTGGCGTTTGTCACAAAGAAGAGGTCTTCTTATAGGCATGACATTTTTCAGCTGTCTCTCATCACTTCAACTGAAGTTTCCGTATCAAAAAATAGTAAGTTTAATGACACAGTAATAACAACAGAGATTTACTCTGAAGTATCAAGTCAAAGTAAAAACTAGGGGTGTTACGCTCTGCAAATATAACTTAAACTGGATCAAAGATCCACTTATTAACAATTCTAAAATTTTAAATGTTTGTGTCCATATTTTTTAAAAGCAGTGAGGAGTAACATTAAGATTTATTGTAGTTTCGGCGTATTTAGGTTTAAAATGACCACAAATACTGTTTTATCTGGAAAGCACTGGAGCAAGCCAAGAAGACGACTGGAACTGCAGGAAGGAATATAATGATTCAGAAGGCGGTGTTCATTCAGAGAGCCCAGTTTATGAAGGGACTGTTGACCACATTGCCACTGCACAGCAGACTCTGTAGAGAGGGGATTACCAATCTGCCCGATAAAAAGCCTCTGGGCATGTGTTTGTTGTAATACCATTTCTGCATCCTTTTCCTTGACCACCTGAGAGGGACACATTCTTGGATTATTCCTGGAGAGTGTAAAAACGTTCCTGGTAAAATAATGGCATAATCCTTTGGGCAGAACACTGGATGAAAGGAGAGAAGTTCAAAACAACCATTGCCCTATCCTCAGGAAACTGTATAATGGGTCTCCCAGCGCTCTGTGTGGCAGATCACCCCACAGCTCCTTCATGTATTGCAGCGGTTTTTAAAGAGCTGAGCCAAAAACAGCACCAGACAAGGCAAGTGGGCATTTTACCAAATGCCAGACTCAAGAACTCTTCTTCCTCTTAAATATAATCCACAGATCAGTCTTTCGAATCCCAAAAGGAAGTACGTGTCGCCCGTGCTGTGCATACAGGGTGGTGTCCTGGTCTTGAATCACGTCTGTGCTCTTAGATCACATTCTGTCCTTAACCACGCACACAAAAACACACACATACACACAGACGCCCACACAAACCCTTTCTTCAGAGGCCATATTTGAGTTGGGCATTATTTTTGACAAATACTGTGTGAGATCTCTGAAACGGAGTCTCCCGAGTTGAGAGAATGGAATCAGCTTCTCAGAGAAGAGCTCCATTCACGCTGAGCCAAATCTGCTTGTGCAGTTATTTGTATACAAGTGCCCTCGATGTTGGTGGGAATTTGGAATGAAGCACTGAAAACAGCATTTTAACCCAGGGAGAATAATCCTTGAAATCTCTGTGGTAATTCAATTTCAGCGGTGGTTGGACCACCCAGGAGCCACTGGAAGCATGGTGCATTTCAAGGTCTGCCTATTTTTTCAACAATTTTCTCTTTGAAACTTTAAACTCTTCAGTCAGCACAATGTCAAAATGATCAGCAGACATAGGCAATTTTCTGGTCCAGCACCTTGAGATACAGTAAAAATTTGAAGAATAAATTACATATGAAAGGCAGTTGGTTGGGATTGAACTGTGACTGATGGTATAGGAATAGCACCAGATTTTATAGCATTCTGTCATTCTAAAACTGGCCATCAAGTAAAGTAACTTAGGAATGGAAAACCAAACACTGTATGTTCCAACTGATGTGTGGGAGCTAAGCTATGAGGATGCAGAGGCATAAGAATGATGCAATGACCTTTAGGGACTTGGGGAAAGAGTAGAGGGGGAGGGATACAAGACTACAAATATGGTGCAGTCGATACTGCTCAGGTGATGGGTGCACCAAAGTCTCCCAAATTACCACTAAAGAACTTACTCAGGTAACCAAATACCACCTGTACCCCAATAACTTATGGAAAAGTCAAAAAAAATTTAGAACTGGCCATCACATTAGCTTTTATGCATTATTTTTGGGATGATGTTATATGTTATGGAACTTTCACATGCCAGGAAGATTTGTGTTTATGAAACACATTATGCCCACCCTTCCCTATCTGTGCTTATGCAACATTCTTTTCTCATACATTTAATCTAGCTTTATATGGATTATTTGTAGGAAAATCAAGCCTCCAGAAAAGGGCAACTTATTCAGAAGGAAAGCATGGACACCATTAAACACGCAAGTCAGCTTGTAGAGCAAGCCCATGATATGAGGGATAAAATCCAAGGTAAATATATTCTCTTCTGGTTCAGTTTAATATCAAGGAAACACTCACATTATTAACAACAGTAGGCACAATGGCTACTGTTCAGTGTTTGCTGTGTGCCAGGAACTTGTTGGTACAGTATTATGGGTTTAAACTTGTATAAGGTCTTTATTTCAAGTTTGTTTATCTGGGATTTCTGAGCACTCATCCCTACTTACTATGTTTTGATGTTCGAGGATCAATGTATAAAATCATTCCCTTTTTAGGCATTCCTCAGAATACCCTTCTGACAGAGGAGACTGCATACTATGTTGTCTCTAAAATGCAAGAGTTGAGTAGGAGTCACAGATTGTTCCCAGTTATTTGCAGAAAACAACATTGCCTTTAGAATGCCAGTAAACTGTCAGTTGACCCAAATCATCACAAGCTGTTTCTATGATGGGCTTTCCCAAAGGCCAATCGGGCAACATGCTTGGGCTCCCAACCCAGAAGAAAAGGAAGGCGGGGGACTGTGGGAGATTTCTTTGTCCTAAAGCATTGTGAATGATTGTACCTTCCCTCTTGGAGGTTTGCTTAATTTGCGCTCTCACTTCCAATAAACGCAGGATAATCTTGAAGACTATTTTAATAGTGCACGAATAGCTGGACTGCAATTTACCAGCAAAAAACAGCAGATTTCATCTGTTATAGGATAAAGAAGATTTCCTTGTGTGAGAGTTTGCTAAGATCCAGTATCTGCATTTCCATAGTTTTTATTACACTATATATTAAGGGCTGGATGACAATACCAAGTGCATCCCAGGGCACAGTGGCAGTAAAGGGACCCACAGTGGAAGATTCATGTCTTTATACTGGGGCATATTCCATGCAAAGGGATATAGAAAAGATTAATCATTTGTCGTGTTTCCTTTGATGCCTATAATAAACAATAAAAGCAAATGACATGCAATCCAAACACTCCTCACTCACATCCTCTCTCATAGCTCATATTTTTGCATTTCCTGACAAAATATTCTTTTTCTATAGCATTTTAGAGTGACTATTGATTTGTTCAAAAAGTAAGATTGAACCTGGAAGATTACATGACCTTATCCAACTAAGAAATAAATGCCTCTTTAGGCAGCAAATGCCAGGACCCTAGTAAGCTATTCAGAGAAAATAATTCACCTTTGCTATTGCAACCCATGTTTTGATTCAAAAGTGTTTCATTTGCAAAGGATCTGAACCCTCTTATTTGATCCTTTAAGCATGGGAAAAGATGAAAAAAATACAAGGGAAATGTAAATGGGAAACAATAACTTCTATCAGTTTTTAAATTTTTAATATAATGTATGAATAGTCTCCAAAGACCAAAGGCAAAACTACTGTTGCCTGTATTTCCCTTTTCTAATCTATACTGCAAGTAGCTAAACTAAAACAAGCCAAAATTGTAAATATAAGACTTGCATCAAAATGCCAAAGAATTCAGCATCGCAAGTGCTAGAGCTGAGGAAAAAATATTTTCATTTAGTTTGTTTCACAGGTTAATATTTTAGACTTTACTTGAAGAGTGGATGTTTCATCCCTTTATGTAATTCTGGAATGCTATACACCAATTATATGTCATTCCTTATTCCCAGCCATCTCTAAAATAACCGCTGGTGACCTTCAAACTATTATCTACATAAAATACAACCCCTTATCCTGGTATGATTTATGTGACACCAATGTTTGTTTACCCATCAGGTCTGGCCAACCACATAGATCATAGTAAACCACAGACACGCAATTTCATTTATGCCAGGAAGATAAAATGCTTCCTCCTGGAGCTGCAGTAGAACAAGGTGACAATTACATACCTTTCTTCTCATCATATGTAGTAGGAATGAGGGATTCAAAGAAGTATTTCAGTCTGCTAATATTTAGACAGGTCACCTAATCCCTTTGAGCCTCAGTGGTCCCTCCAGTTCTAAAATTCTCCACCTGACTTATGGAAGTAGGGTGAAAATGACCCAGAGTGGTCACACTCTAGAAGGCAAACAGCAACTGCCAAAAAATAACTGTGAATGAGCCAAAGCTCACATCATATTATAACAACCCCCATTTTATATTTAGCCTGTGAAATAATTTGAAAGACTCATTTGGACAGCTAGCAATATGCTCTCATTTTGGCTTAAAGCTTTGATCAAATCTTTGTCTAAAATACAATTAATAACTCCTACATATTAATAATCTCACCCATGACAGGAGTGATCACTGAGCATTTTCTCTAAGTTAAATATGTTATATAAAAGGCTGATCAAAGACTGTAGATTTGGATGCCTTGAATATCAAGTTACAGTATTTCATGCTGAATATTAGCATTCTCGAATCACTGTGGAAACCAGATGAGGATGAAAGCCAAGCAGGTTTTGCATTAGCCAGTTCCCATTCTGAAGACTCCACATAGGAAGCAGAGAAGAGTGGTTTCCTCGTGTCTTTCTCCTTCGTGGATTAGGTGATGAGCTTCCATGCTCGCTGCGATTCACAGCATGAACACTAGCACGCTGCCTTTGAATAAGTCTCTCTTTCCATTTCAGGATCTGCCCTGTCCTTTGCCCACAGCCCTCGCTCCCTTGCATTTCTAGTGCCCGATCATCTCTCCCTGCTGCCTTGTTTCACCATGTTCTTCCTTTCAGAGATCAACAACAAGATGCTCTATTATGGGGAAGAGCATGAACTTAGCCCCAAGGAAATCTCTGAGAAGCTGGTGTTGGCCCAGAAGATGCTTGAGGAGATTAGACGCCGTCAGCCATTTTTCACCCAACGGGAGCTTGTGGATGAAGAGGCAGATGAGGCTCACGAACGTAGGTGTATTCCTCTCGTAGCTGACCCAGCACATGTTTGCCCTCTTTGTGGGTCCAAGAGCAGACGGTAAACCTAGGGCAACATATAGTCAAAGCAACCAATTTCCCGTGTTCAGAACTATTTAGAATCTACATGTGGCCACAGGGAATCATTCAGGACAACTTGACTTTATAACCAAGATTTTTAGATTCAGGCCCAACTTTGAGCCCCTGAAAACAGCTGAGATGCCATAAAGAATCTATAGCATTTAGTGAAAACGTATAAAACAGTAGAAGGAAGGCTAAAGTAAACCAATTCCCAGAACTACAGTAAGAGAAATTTTATTGAGAAGGCAGGAATGCTACAAGCCCAGAAATATTCATGCTGTGAAGACCATGAATGACTTTAGTATCTTTTAGCCTCCAGTGGAAATTTAACATTTCCTTTAGCGATGAGTATAGGCACCAAACCACAGTAATATTATTGAATCTATCACTTGATTACTGTATCAGTTATCAATTACTATTATAACAAGCCACCCCAGGCCGAGCGCTGTGGCTCACCCCTGTAATCCCAGCACTTTGGGAAGCCAAGGCAGGTGGATCACAAGGTCAGGAGTTTGAGACCAGCCTGGCCAATGAGGTGAAACCCCACCTCTACTAAAAATACAAAAAATAGCTGGGTGTGGTGGCATGCATCTGTAGTCCCAGCTACTCAGGAGGCTGAGGCAGGAGAATTGCTTGAACCTGGGAGGTGGAGGTTGCAGTGAGCCGAGATCACACCCCTGCACTCCAGCCTGATGACAGAGTGAGACTCCGTCTCAAAACAAAACAAAACTAAACTAAACTAAAGCCACCACAAATGTATTCATTTAAAACAATAACCATTTATTGCTCCTGCTTTCATGAGTTGGCAATTCAGGCTGGACTCAACCTGAACAGCTCGTCTCTGCTCCATGTGACATATATTGGCTGAGCTCACTCAGATGTCTGGGGCTGGCTGTGAAGGCTGGGCCTCTCCCTCCATGTGAGGTCTTCACTCAACAAGGTTAGTCCAGGTGATTCACATAACAGCAGCTTTAAGAGAGCAAGAAGGAAAAGCACATGGTCTCTTAAACCAAGGCTTGGAGCTCAGCAATGTCACATCCATTTTACTGATCAAGACCAGCCCAGACTCAAGAAGTAGAGAGATAGACTCCACTCTTGATTGGAAGAGCCGCAAACAATTGGTTTAACCTACACACTCAGTGAGAGAAATCACAGATTTGCATATTATATTTTAGCTGCTGCTGTCTCATAACACTGTTTAAATTCACCAATAACTCAAAATTATGGTAGCTATTAGATCCACCTTTAGATCTTGTTAGTTAAGGGATTAGTAAAGAAGCATATACATTATTATATTACCAGTTTGGTTTTTAAATACATTAGTCTCCTTTAAACTTCTACATATTTTATTTTATGCATTTTAGAACACACTGTGAGAAGCAGTCTGAAGGCTTCATTCGATGACAAAGGGACTAATGACACAAAAACAATTAAAGAGCAGTAGGTCGTTTTCCTACAACTGTCACTATCAACTTCTGCTAACCGTTATTGTGGATACTGTAGAGAGACATTATTGACATACAGGTTTATTATGGTGGCAAATGTGTAAAGTCTTAGAAATAATAAGAACCAAAGAAGAATCTCAGGCCCCAGTTCTGAGTCAGACTCAGAAAGGCTAGAGCTCTGATGTCAGTCACTGCCAGATGTTTCCAAGCTCATCGCCTACTGTGGAATTTAACAAGGCTGCCCTGGAGAAGTGGGACCAATGACATCTCCCACTCGGCCTCCTTCCACCTAGAATGCATTTTCCAACACTTTCTATACTCAGCCAGGAACTTTTGTGTTCTGCTTACAGTGATGGAAGAAAATCTCAACAAGACAAACTAATATTCCCTGAAGAAAACAGAAATTAAGGCACATATTCAATGCATGTGTCTTTGAGCAGAGAATAAAGACACATGCGAAGTTTAAGAACATCATCTCATTGCCATTTAATCTTTTTTCCACCAAAATCATGGTTTGGATTTGACCTAGTAGAGCTAACTAAAAACGGTTGCCTAGAAAAACTACAGAAAATGAGTGGTTATGCACATCATTTTGCCTTATTACTGATGAGTTTGGTTATTTTTAATAGTAAAAACCTTACTATAGCCAAGTCCCCTTTACAGAGTAAAATTATTAATATTCTGGATAATAATAAGCATAGTATAATGACATGGTTTTCACAAAAAGCACAACCTCTGTGGGAAAACTAATCAAACCCTTCTTTCAACTGACTGTTATCCAGGGGCTCCCAAACCCTAAAAACTAGGATTTTTTTTAACTTCAAATCTAAAAGGTGGAGGAGCTATCTTTATGAACAATAGCTTCAATCTCCATTGCTAAAGAAGGCATGGCCTGAAAATTTTCCAACTTTGCAAAATGCTGGGAGGAATGGGAGCAAACAGGAGAAAGCCACACTGAGCCTCTGTCTCCACTTCTTCCCAGTGCTGAGCCAGGCTGAGAGCTGGCAGCGGCTGCACAATGAGACCCGCGCTCTGTTTCCTGTCGTCCTGGAGCAGCTGGACGACTACAAAGCTAAGTTGTCAGATCTCCAGGAAGCACTTGACCAGGCCCTTAACCACGTCAGGGATGCCGAAGACATGAACAGGGCCACAGCAGCCAGGCAGCGGGACCACGAGGTACAGTGGACACTCACCATCAATGCATTTCAGCATCAGCAGTGTGACGGTACACCAAGAAGGGGCAGTTGATATAAATTTTTTTAAAATATTGGTATATTTAAATACTTACATTTTAAAATATTGGTGTATTTTTTGCTGCCATAAATTACTAACATGTGTGTTCCTAAAATCAACTTGAAACTAGAATAATTGTCTAGTTCTTGCTTTGATAAGAATGCAGTAGTTCTGGTGCTTGTATCCATGTGTATGGATCTGTTGTTCTTGCAAGTGGGTAAGCAACGCATAGCTTTTTTCACACTGAGAGCACTAGAAGGCCAAAGCATCTCAAAACCGTGTGTTCTGGGTATGTGTAATTTTTGGAAAGGCACGATAAGCAAATCTCACAGTCTGGCTGGTCAGCAGCTGCAGGGATAAGGAGACTAATTGCCAAGGCCATGCAAATGCAAAGAGGAAGGTGAGGAAGATTCCCAGACGTGACCATAGCTTACACAGATAGTCATCTCATGGGGCCAGAATTGGTGCATGCCCACACCTACAGAGCTGAGAACTGGTAGTGGTCACGTGTCTGCTTCAAGCAATGCATGTATTCACAGCCACCAGCATCAAGAGGGGTCATCTTTTGATAGGATGACACATGCATGTTCAAACATACTTTAAAAGATTAGGGAGAAAAGAATACTGTGAACAAATACAAACCAATTATGAGCAAATTCATGAATTCGGTTATGTATTGTTGTGGTCGGCAAAAGCCACTTCAACTAGGCTCTCTAGCCCGATTTTCAGTCATCATTGCCCCTTAGTAAGAATCCTTGTAAAATTTCTTAAATAAAAGTTAATTACACTCATCAGCACTATTTGCTAATGGGAGCAAATCCCTAGCCAGTATTTTTTAGAATAATACGGTTGGGATAGCATTTTTTTTTGTTAAATGAATGCATGATTATCTTATTGTTTCAAGGTAGTCGCTGGGACTCGCCTTACCCTTGAAGTGTCCCCCTTTCCCTCCTCCACATCCAGTCAACCACAGGTTCCTCCCAGGTTTACTATGTGACAGGTTTTAGCTCTCTTCTTTCTTTTCCATTCCTCTACAACTTCTCTAGCTCTGACTTTCGTTGTTTCTTTACCAAAACAGTCTCCCCTTCTCTCTCCTCCATCCTTGCTTCCTTCCAAGCCATCCTCTCCACCCTGCCAGAGCGGCTCACCTTCGTCACAGTCTGACCGCAACTACGTGTGCCCATCAATCCTTTCATTTCTCCTCATCACTTCTAACAGTGCTTTTGACACTGCAACTTGTGAGTCATTTCGCGGGTTACAGAATAAGTTTCACGGGTTGTAACCAGCAGTTGTTTTTTTTGTTTGTTTGTTTTTGTTTTTTTTAAGAGACAGATAAAAGGAAATGAAATCAAGGGAACAGAAAATATCAAAGTGTAACACATATAGTAAGGTATGGTTTCCTCGCAGTTCTGCCTTACATATGTGTACCAGGTTGCAACGTATAATTCATTGTTAACCTCTGAAAGACACTATCCTATAGGACAGCCTATGCTCTTTCACGTGGCATCCGGGACTCCCTCTGATCTGACCCTACCAGCCTCCTCAGCCTCACCTCTTATCCTCTGCCTCACACATTCTGCTCAGGCAATATCACACTACCAGTAATCCCACTTGCCTGGAATGGAGACCACTTTTTCTTTTCGACTCATCTGGCTAACCTCACTCATCCTTTAAGTCTTACCTCAGGCACCACTTTCTCCTGAAGACCCAACCTATACTCCAATCCCATAACATGTTTTGCACAGCTCTGTTTCTGAATTGTGATCATTTGCTAGTGAATCTGTCTTCCCCATTGAACTCAGGGCTCCAAAAAATAAGGGAATCGTGTCTCCTTTGTCTTTGAATCATGGAGCATTTAGCACAATGCCTGACACAAAGTAACAACTCAGTAAAAAAATGTGTTGATGTAATGAAAACCTTAAGGACTTTCCAATTTGAGGATCCTGTAGTTTTGTCAGATTGTGCCCAAGTTTATTGAAGATGCATTTTCAGTGCTAAGTAATATAAATAATGAGTGATTCTTCCCATCCTGAAAGATTTAAGCCCATACCCGAAGCCTGCAGGATAACACTATTATATTCCCAAGAGAAAATTTAGAGCATTTAAGTGAGACGGAAACAACACTGCAACCTCATGCAACAATTCCCAGGGTTCACCAATGAAGACCCAGAACTATGTTCAGTCCCGCAAGCCCTGAAATGAGAAGTGGACCTGCCAACCCAGACCGGTCCTGGTAGGACAAGGGCAAGCACTGGCCTGCAGGAGACCCCAGCCACACTACAGCTGTGCCCTTAGCCACAGGGAGTAATGTTTACTGCTGAGAAAAAAGCAAGACCTATTATTAATACTACCGATAGTAGTAAACTGTATTTGGTTCTCATTTTAGATTGTGAGTTCTCGATCTCAGCCAAGTGCTTTGTCTTCTACATAGCTTTGCGCTAGAGAACACGTATTTTGTGTGTTAACATGTTCGGTTCTCTTTTGATTTATTTTAAGGAATAGATCTTATCTCCAAAGTCCTTTGTAAATTTTATAATCAGGAAGGGTAGCACACAGTCAGTGAACTGAGAACCAAAGTGTCTGCATAAGCACAAACCAGCTGATTTGCTGGTGGTTGGTAAATGTCAGGGTGTGGGCAGGGCACAGTGGACTTTGTAAATGTAACAAGCAGGAGGACAGTGTTGCCTATATGAAGAGACTTCAGTTCTAAAAGTGAATGATTGCCAAAATAGGTTTTAAATAAACTTACACAGTTTGTTTTTAAACTTCATGCATGTGGCTACCAAAAATTTGGCATTTTTGATTCAGACAAATGGTAGTGCTCATTTTAACTTTACCAAACAGACCCTTCTACTGCGTACAAATGAACAGCATGAGCAAGATTTCAGGAAGGGAACAGCATAGCGTTGAGGAATTTGAAAGTCCTACTCCCTCTCGGTTCTCCTTCCTCTTCCTGACCTTTGGATCTGGCATTAGCCACAGTTGCACCCCTTTTGCCCCCATCTCCTCCCTCAGTGACTTCACCCAATCTCACTGCTTCAGTCCTTAAAAGGGATTTATTTGTGGATCTGCATCCTTATTCAAAACTGAGCCCCACAGGACAACTTTCATATTTGTGTCTGTTTGCGGGAATAGCCACATGGATTAGCCTTGCTATTACCTGCTGAAAATCAAACCTTTTTTCCTCCCATTTCCCTTCCTATTTTCTTATTCTTTCTCATTCTTGTCCAGGGTTCTCCTCTCCCCTCCAAGTCCCCAGGCTCTAAGTCAGCCCCTCCTGCTCTGGGGTTCTGTGAGCAGTGATTCTCCAGTCCTTTGTATCTCACTTGTATATATTTTGGTCTGCCCCCTGCATAGGCTCCTGGCTTCTCTCCCTTTGTATCTCACTTGTATATATTTTAGTCTGCCCCCTGCCTAGGCTCCTGGCTTCTCTCCCCTTGAGATTACTGCCAGATTCGATTTCAAGGTATCCCTCTAAATGAACCTTCATCAAATGCCTTCAATGGCTTCCTACTTAAGAAAGGTAAATTCTTAGCCACCCATGGTCTGAGTCCACCTACTGCTCCAGTGGTATTTCTTGACTTTCCTACAGACTCTGCCTCTTAGCCACTGGAGACCATGCACATTTTCTTCTTACTGCTTTTGCTCAGGTATCCCCTTCGCTCATCTCTCTCATCCATGAGTAATTCTGTCTAGCCTTTAAGCCAGGTTAAGTGTCTCTCTCCGTAGAGTGCCTCACCTACTCACTCGAGTCCAGTGGTTCCCACATTGCTGCAGTCTTACATCTTTTTGAGAATTCAGTGAAAACTATGGAACATGCGCGTGCACAGACACACACAGACACACACGCACACACACACATATCCCTGCCGTGAGAAAAATGTGCACTTGTTCACACGTATAAGACTGACAGGCAAGTTCAGGTAGTCTACCTTAACCCCAGATTAAGAATGCTGGCTCGGTGGCTCACGCCTGTAATCCCTGCACTTTGGGAGGCCAAGACAGGTGGATCACCTGAGGTCAGGAGTTCGAGATCAGCCTGGTCAACATGGTGAAACCCTGCCTCTACCAAGAATACAAAAATTAGCCGGGCATGGTGGCGGGCACCTCTAGTCTCAGTTATTTGGGAGGCTGAGACAGGAGAATTACTTGAACCCAGGAGGCAGAGGTTGCAGTGGGCTGAGATCGTGCCATTGCACTGTAGCCTGATTGACAGAGTGAAACTCCACCTCAAAACAAAAAGAACTCTAGCTGCCAGAAGGAGTTCCTCCTTCCTCTCTACTGGTGCAGTCATTGGTTGTACCACTGGAATGATCACCAGGCATCATCACATTCAGCATATATTCTTCTATGTTCCTGTCTAGGAGTCACTCTTAATTGCTCAATGCATAACTCTGTGTGTGTGTGTGTGTGTGTGTGATGGTATGCATCTAGTCTAACACCCCTAGACTGTGAGCATCCTAGGGTGGCACTCCTGCCTCACACAAATTATATCTTCCTAGCACCAAACACGATAACTTGCATTTGCTACATTTGTTGATGAACAGATGGATGGACAAATGCTTGTAGCACTCTCAAGTAATACAGATTTGATTTATGTACGCTGGTTCTTCCTGATTACAAATACTCTTATTTATTTCGTATTAACTTGGACTTCTAAATTACTAAACCCTACTTTTACCATTCTTTTGCAAACTTTTGCATATTTAAATATCATGAAATTTTAATTCTTTCCAACAAAATTTAAAATCCAATGTTTTATTTGTAGTCTTTCTTACGACAAAGAGATTTGAATGGATCTGACCTTACTGGAATTTGACTCTGTGTTTTAGAAAACAAACTTCAGTGGGTTTGTTGTTGTTGTTGTTGATGTTTTGAGATACAGTCTTACTCTGTCACCCAGGCTGGAGTACAGTGGCACAATCTTAGCTCACCACAACCTCTGCCTCCTGGGTTCAAGCAATTCTGTGGCCTCAGCCTCCCGAGTAACTGGGATTACAGGCGTGCGCCACCACACCCGGCCCAAATTTAGTGTTTTAATTTTACATTTCACTATTACACCTATAGCATGGGCTAGAAAAGAATAACCCCCAAATTTCAGTTCTCATACAAAACCAAAAAAGTACCCACAGAGCTTAATTATTTTGACGTGTGCCAATAGTAGCCATACAACTAGCAATTACATTATTTTGTCATCTTACTTCTAACCCCAAAGGGTAACAGAATGATTAAAATCTTATCAGATGAACATGAGATAGTATATTTTAAAAGTAAGTAAACTACTCCTTCAAAAGCACTGTTTGGAGATTATTATATACTGAAGCTTTAGCTTCCCGGGACTATTTTTTCTTTTTGTTTTTTGTTTTTTGGTGATTTTTTTTTTTTTTTTTTGACCATGGAACTTTTCTATATTTTGCATATGTGATATGCACAATGAAGCATGCTGAATCGTGACAATTATGTCATTTTCATAGTTATCAGTTTTCAACATTTTACTTTGTTCAAGCTGACCACTTTTCTGTGGAAATACCTTTATTTGTTTCAAAGCTAATTTTATTCATTTCTGTCTAATGCTATATATGGTCAATGGGAGAAATTCATTAACTTGAAGCATATTGTTTTTCATCTACTGCAAATAAGCTTATATACAGTGCTATTAGCACACAGTTTTGAAGTTTGTCTCTGACTTCAGGATGTTAGTAGTGTTCTCCCGCAGTCACTTAGAGAGAACTTACAGAAGGGGTAAAGAACACTGTAAAAGGAAAACAGTTCTGTAAGAGGTAAATAATACCAACCTTTTTTCAACTCCCTTCTTTTACATACTTTAATACACACATTTCACAATATTGCTTTTGTCCACAGCTGTATAACTCCCAGTCTTTGTAAAGATAAGAATAATTATCTCAGATAGTCACACTGTATTAGGCTTGATGGATATTCAGGGGAAATTGATTCTTTTAAAATGTTCTTGCATTAAGAGGATGTTCAAATGTCATTCTTTTCTGTCTCTAGATCTACATCTACCCCATAGCAACATATTTGGAGAAGATGGGTTCCATTCTTCCTTTTCACGAAGTCAGGAAAGGCTGCAGGGAGTAAGAAAGGACATCAAGATGAACTTAAAAAGTTTTAAAGTATTTCCTTCTCTATCTAGGCTTCTATAATTATTTCTATGATATCCTAGATTTCACCATAATGTATATTTCAACTCTAACTTAAGTCACTGTTTCTAAGGTAACTTCAACTCATTTTTCACTCAACTTGTAAAATGAGTCTTTTACTTTTCCCTCCTAAAGTTTCTTTCTATGTTTCTTTCAAACGCTAAACTCACTGGAAGCTCCATAATATTTCTTCAGAATCACAGTGTCCCTGCCTCTAGAACCTAAAAGTGAGGGTAGAAATTAAAGTACTCATCAAGACGTGTATTAATATTTACTTTCCCTTCTCAAAACATCTGAGCATTTACAATAAAGAGCTCTGAGTGGTATGAAGCAAGATTACAATTTGATGCTTTAATAGTAGGGCCACTTTTAATTTTTAAAAGGACATTAAGATTATTTTTGTATATTCTCTGTTCCTGTCCAAATGTGCTGTTTGTGTCAGGCCCAGAGCTGGCACATGATAAAGGCTTTTAGAACTAATTCATATTCCAATCACTGCAAATGTAGAGCCTGTGTTCAATCCTGTCTCCATAGTCCTTTATATTCTGGGAAAAAGAGTCAAATGTCCTCTCTAATGCGCTAGCTCTCTTTGAAATGACAGTGTTATAATAATCCTCCATGCATCTAATCTCCCAAGATTCTTACTGTTGTTGTCTCCATATTATAAATGAGAAAACAGCATCAAACAGGTAGCGTGCCCCAAAGGCACACAGCAAGGATGGAGCTGGGATAGGAACCCAGATTTGTCTGAGTCCAAAGAGAGCAAGTTGGTATTTAATGCTCTCCCCGATGCTTTCCCTAAAGATGTATTCATTTCACTCTCCCTTACTCTTCGTTCCTGCAGAAACAACAGGAAAGAGTGAGGGAACAAATGGAAGCGGTGAACATGTCTCTGAGCACATCTGCGGACTCTCTGACAACACCTCGCCTCACTCTTTCAGAACTTGATGATATAATAAAGGTAAGGACGCACGTGACTTGTTCAGGTTTGTATTTCCAGCAGGTTGCAACAGCAGCTCAGGGTCACAGAATAATAATAAATTCAGATCTATCAAGTGAGCAGGCATTATAAAGATCTCATTCAGATGACTGAATGTTTTAGTTTCTTGCACTGTACAACAGTCACTAGCCACATATGACTACTTAAATTTAAATTGCTTAAAATTAAATAAAATTAAAATTTTAGTTCTTCAGTCACATGAGCCACAGAGCTAGCAGCTACTATATTCAGTGGCACAAGCATGTGCGGAAACAGGCATTGCGCCACTGAATATAGTGGAACTTCTTGCAGAGAGTTCTACTGAAAGTGCTGCTCTCGATCCGTCCTACTTGCTCTTTACTCATAAAGATGTGTTTAATAAATCTGGTTTTCAAAATCAATAAAAATCACATTTTGTAAAAGTAGAAAATTTCCAATGAAATGCAGTGAACTGAACTATCATGAAATAACTCTCAGCTCATTTTTATTATCTTTTGAAAGATATCACTTTCAGGCCATTTGATTGTCATTTCATCCTTTGACTATTTCAACACCGAACTCTCTGTCTTTCTCTCCAACCTGACTCCCATCACTCTCCTTGGTGACAGCAAAAGCCATATGGATGAAGTCACCAACTCTCTGACCTCCAGCTCCTTGAACTTGTCCTCTCCAGCAAGCTTATCCTCCAGTCCACCTCTGTTATCCCACCTGTGGCCATACCCAGGTCTTGTCCTCAGTAACAGTACCTCCTCCCAAACCCTAGTTTCAAGCATCTCCCTCCCAGAGCACATCTCCTATCTCACTTACTTTAGAATGCCCACTCCAGTAATTCTCTGACCACATGGAGACCTCCCTGCCTTTCTTACCCTACCCCTCTCATGTGCTTTCTTCCCTCCTTAAGCAACTCAAATTACCAACATAATCATTCTTTCAAAATACCCTTAACTACCGTATCTGCCTGTTCGTCTGTTGTGCCTACCTGAGATTACTGACTCATCCCCAGCACCATGGCCGTACCAGAGCAGCTGCATGCAACTGGTGGAAACCCACTTCGCCTGCTATCAGTTCTGCCTGGTGACTTGGCTTCCTGCTTTCTGAAAAACCAGAGACAAACAGAAAAGAACTCCCTTGATCTTTCCTCCCCAAATCCGCTGGCCTGCCTGCATTTGCACCCACACCTCTGCCTCCCCTCCGTTGTAAGCATTCCTTCTCCTGCCCGGCCCCTTCCTGTGCCCCAAACCCCATCCTTCCTCACCTTGAAAACAGGTTGCAGGGTTTCACTCCTCAAGTTATACCCTCTTTCTTCTGGATCACCCAGTTTCTCATTCTTTACTAAATCACTACCATCAGCATACAAACATGCTGTACTGTCTCCTATCTTTTAAATATCCAAAAGAAAAAAGCCCTGTAAAAAATATATATATATTTTATAAAGCTTGCATCCCCTCTAACTTCTGTCCTACCACTCTGCTCAGCTTCACAGTAAAATGTTTCAACAGTGACTTACCATTGCTGTTTCTACCTCCCAGACTCCCACTGTCCCCTATACTCAGCCATTTCTGAAGTGGGTTCCATCCCCTTCACTGAGACTATTCCTGTCCAGATCACCAGTGACCCACCTGTACCAAAACCAGGGTCGCCTGTCTCTCCCAGGCTTTCTCAGTCCTCCCTCCTCTAAACACCAGGTGGTGCCCTTGTCCTGGCTGCTGTGGTACCCGCGCACAGCTTCTCCCCTGGCTGGCGGTTTCTTCCCGGCCCCCTTTGCTTACTTCGCCTCTGCACACCCTCTAAGTGGTCAATATTTTAGGCTCTGCAGGCCACGTACAACCACTGTCTCTTATTTTTTTCTGGGTTTTGTTTGTTTTTATTTTTTTTTTTACAACCGCTTAACTATGTAAGATATATTCTCAGCTCAGGGCTATATAAAAACAGGCTTCGGTTGGGTGCAGTGGCTCACGCCTCTAATCCCAGCACTCTGGGAGGCCAAGGTTGGGGACAGTGCTTGAACCCAGGAATTCAAGACCAGCCTGGACAACATAGTGAGACCCCCATCTCTACAAAAACAAAAAAAAATTTAATTAGCCAGGCATGGTGATGCATGCCTGCAGTCCCAGCTGCTCAGGAGGCTGAGATGGGAGGATCACCTGAGCCCAAGAAGTAGAGGCTGCAGTGAACCATGATGGTGTTTCTGCACTCCAGCCTGGGTGACAAGGTGAAACCCTGTCTCAAAAAAAAAAGAAAAAGAAAAAGAAAAGAAAAAAAAGACTTGAGCTGCACTTGACACTGGGCCATGTTGATCTCTGCTCTGGATAATGAATGGCTCTGTGCTTGGTCCTAGGCCTTCTTTTCTAACTACACTCTCTCCCTAGCTGATCTCATTGACCCCCTTGGCTTTAAAGAACAATTGCACACCGATGATTACACAATTATACCTCCAGCTATGACACCCCACGGAGTTCCAAACTCCTATATCCGAGTGCTTACTTGACATTTTCAAGTCAGAACTCAGTATGATTGTAATAAAGTCACAATCTCATCTACCGTGTATTAATAATAGACATATCAAACTTGACATGTCTTAAATAAAACCCACTCCTTCCCCAGTCTTCCCCATCTCAATAAATGGCGCAACCCAATTGCTCAGATCAAAACTCCAGAGTCACTACTGCTTCCTTCTTTCTCCTTATCTCTAAAATGAATCTTGATTTCTTTCTTTCTTTTTCTTTTTTCTTTTCTTTTCTTTTTTTTTTTTTTTTTTTTTTTGAGATGTGGCTTCGTCCTTGTTGCCCAGGCTGGAGTGCAATGGAGTGATCTTGGCTCACTGCAAACTCTGCCTCTTAAGTTCAAGCAATTCTCCTGCCTCAGCCTCCCAAGTAGCTGGGATTACAGACATCCACCACCATGCCCAGCTAATTTTTTGAATTTTTAGTAGAGATGGGTTTTCACTGTGTTGGCCAGGCTGGTCTCGAACCCCTGACCTCAGATGATCCACCTACCTTGGCTTCCCAGAGTGCTGGGATTACAGGCGTGAGCCACCACACCAGGCCTTGAATCTTGATTTCTGACCACTTTCCTTGACTCCACTGCTGCTCTTTGGTCCACGTTACCTCATCTGCAGTTTAAATTGCCACCAGAGCCTCCTAGCTGATCCAGTTGTCTCCACTCTTGTCCTTCAAGACAACCTGTCTATGCAGCAGCAGAACAATCCTTTAAAAACATAACCAACATTATTTCTACTATATACACTCCCCAGTGGCACTTAAAGTAAGAAACAAGCTCATTTTGTCCTGGCACATGAGACCCTACATGACCCAGCTCAGACCCACTTCTCTGACCACATACCCAACTCTCTTCTCACTCACTGCACTCCAGCCCAACAAACTCCTATTTTTCAGACATACCATACTTATTTCCTGCCTCGGGATCTCTGCACCTGCTGTCCTCAGATCTTCAAACGGCTGGTGTCCTTATGACCCTTCCATCCAAATGAACCCCTTACCCCACTCACTCCTTATCGCACCCCACCCATCGTATGTTATTCAAAATGTCTTTTACTCCCTGAAATTAGCTTGTTTGCTTATTTGATCACTTGTTTATTATTTGTATCTCTCTCACTAAACTGTAAATTCCTTAAAAGTGGAGACTGTGTTCAAAAGTATTCTACCTCCCAAAAGAGTGCCTGGTCCACAATGGGCACACAGGGAATATTTGTTGATTGAATGAATGAGTAAAAGTGGTAGGTCCATGGTCTATTTTCCACTTATACAATAAAAAACATTTTTTTTTCAAAGTATTGTTCCCCAGATGACCAACCAAAATGGCTAGAGGTTCAATACTGCCTCCACAAAAGTAAATCTTTTGTACTATGAACCCTTTGTGCTACATTCTGGGATTACAAAAATAAGCTAAACTCAGTTCCTGCCTCCTAGGATTGTATGATGTGATGAGTTAAATAACCACTTAAAATGATTACAATCATGTGACACACGAATGAATAATAAAAACACATGGCAACGCTTAACTCATCCTGAGGAGGTTAGGGATGACCTCAAAAAGGAAGTGATATTTGAGCTGAATTTGAAAGGAGCAGAGTTTTCCAGGTAGATTAGACAGAAAATAAAAGAAAATAATTCCAGAAATAGAAAATATGTGCAAAGGTAAGAGACCGGAAAAAATTATGGAGCATTAAAACAACAATCAGTTGGTCAAGATTAGACTATGGGATATAGTGGGTTGGGGTTCATGAGAATTGATAAAATTGGTGAGAGAAGAGTGGTCAGTTGATGATGTCATGCTTAGAAATTGGACTCATTCCTGCAAAGCAACTGACTGATTCTGACAAGGGACAGGTCAAATTTTCTTAATAGGAAGAGTACCTTTCCTGCAAGATGGTAGAGAATGGATTAGAATACTCAAAGACTGCGCTCAGGGAAGGAAGCGAGATCACTCAGGGGAGAGGAAAAGGCTGGGATTCAAACGCCAACTTTCATGGTCTCCTTCCTGGTCAGGGAAAGAGGAGACCTAGGAGAGAACATAGTCACAGAAGCTAGGAAAAGAAAAGAGTTTTAAGCGAAGACAGTGACCAACACTGTGGCAAACCACAGATAGATCCAGTAAATGAGGATGGGAAAATGTCAAGTGGATCTGGCAATTTGGGGCCAGGTGTTGGTGATCTTGGCAAGAATCATTTCTGTAAAGTGCACTGTGTCAAAGCAAGAGAAAAAGCTAGAAGGGAGCCTAAAGTGAAAGAATAAGGTTGTTTGTTTGTTTGTTTGTTTGTTTTTTGATGGGAGATACTTGAGCATGTTTATAGCTGAGAAGAGTCAGTAGCTGGGAAGCAAGAATGAATAACGGGGTTACCAAGACAATGGGGCAGCATGCTTTATACAGAAAATGAACACGTTTCCTCTTAAAATTGGAGAGAAATTTATGTGTAGGTGTAGCTATAAATACATCTATAGAGTTTGTGGGGAAGGGCTGGGGGCCGGTTGCAAAAAGTTGGGGAAATACCGGTTCATTAGTTTTGGAGTCTCTGAGGGAGTTACCAATAAATAGAGCCCCTATCCAGAACCCAAGTTCTAAACAGGTTGAAACATAAATAAAATAGTAAATACAGAGACCAAGGATGTTGCCTTATTTCTGAAGCTACTAAGCAGCAGGCATGGCTTTAGGTCTCTTAGCCAAGTAGGGTAGCTGACATTCAGTCCCAGTATCAGGCAGCTGTGCCTACCCAGACAGGCAACACTGTGAGGCTTAGATGGGGGTTCTGCTCAAAATAGCTTTCATATGGAGGAACACAGGAAAACTCAGGCTTTCTGCTGGCAGCTTGCTCCCAGGACGAAGAAGGGTGGAGTTGAGCAGAGCCTATAGAGTTATTCTTCCCAAATTTACCCATCAAATCAACCATTCCCCTCTCACAGGAGTAGAGTGAGGAAAAGGGCAGAGAGGTCTGGAGTTTCCCTCACTGGGCTCCCTGCATATGGAGGAGACATCAGAAGTGTGGAAGAAGTGTCCCCCACTAACAGTTTATGGCCTCCAAAGAAAAAAGAAAATAAAGTGATCTGTTTAGAATCAGATGGGGGTGGGTGAAGGAAGTGTTGGCTTAGGAAGAATGACAATGTTTAGAATCACTCTTTGAGTGACTAGGAGAACAAATCTCTTTGCAGCATTGAGGGGCCAGCCAAGGCTGAAAGTCATGGGTTTGCAGGAATATCTGTCTACACAGTTTCACGATCTTTAAGCAAAGTCGTAGGTCTGTGGTTGGATTAAAAACCAAGAGAGCCTGGGTTACAAGGTGAGTTTCAGGAAGTAGTCAACCACCTGAAAGGTAGCTGAAAGGTCAAATGAGAACTGAATGATGTCCATTAGATTCAGGAACTTCGATGTCATTAAGTTAACTTCTCTTGGTAGAGTAATGGAGTAGATATCAGACAGGAATAGGTCAAAATGGGGAATATAAAGTGAGAGAAAATAGAGACAACATATATAAGCAACTTCCATTTTTTGAAATACTTTGCTATGAAGAGAGGAGAAAAGTATTGTAGTAACATTAGGGACATGTGTGGATACTTGAAGGTTTTAGTTTAGTTTCGTTTTTAGATCTCAAACAGCAGAGATTTCTGGGTTGTAAATGCTAAGGAAGCAATCAATACAGAAGAAAGAGCTGGCAGTGCAGGATAAATAGATATCTACTTAGAGTATTTTAGACTTATGTGGTCCTGCACTGAAATTTACTAACCTTCATAATAAGAAAGAATAGAGATTATCTTTTGGTGCCTAGGAAAAATGTTTTAAGTTCTTCTAAATTCAATCTATTTATTAAAATTTTTTTCTTTAGAATGCATCAGGGATTTATGCAGAAATAGATGGAGCTAAAAATGAACTACAAGTAAAACTATCTAACCTAAGTAACCTCAGCCATGATTTAGTCCAAGAAGCTATTGACCATGCACAGGAACTTCAACAAGAAGCTAATGAACTGAGCAGGTAATATCCTGGTTTCAGAAATGTAAATATCTATCATGGGGTGAATAAAATATTACTATTCAATTCCATATGCCAGAGCTACTGGAATACAGTTTTACCAGGTTGGTTAAGGTTGGATATGCTTATGTGTTGATATGTTGGTTGGTTGGTTGGTTGGTTGGTTGGTTGGTTGGTTGGTTGGTTGGTCCATCTGCGAGTCCATCATTGTTCATTGCAATTGTTTGGGGGAGCTGGTCTTTTTTGTTTTAAAAAATCTGTCATATTAAAGGCCTGTGTTCTGGGAAGAGGAGGGTGTCTGTTCCACAATTACTGGTAGGATGACCAAAGACATTTTGGTTAGGGCCATAAATGCTGTATAAAACATTATCAAATAAATCAGATCCCTTTAGAAGGTCTATTTCTAACATCACCTATTTATTTCATAGACAGCATTATCTTTCCACACCCAAGTGTCTTAAGTAAAGCTGGTCGGGAATTGGCAATATAACTGACTTCTGATAAATACTCTACAGCACCCAGCAGGAACTATTTGATTTCAACACCTGTTAAGAAAAAATCAACTGGCAATTTTCCTCCCAGCACCTAGAAGAGAGTCACACACCTCTTGGACACTCAATTAATGTTAACTGAAAAGTACTGAAAGATCAGAATTGAATTCATGACCCTGAAATAATAGGTAAATAATGAGATCATTATAGAGAAAGACTAGAAAAAAAGGACCAGTAAAGGTCATGAATAAAATAAGAACCAAGATTAACTTCTGTTCAAACTATCAATCACCTTCTTATTCTTGATTGCCAAAATGTTCAAACACTCTTCCAAATCTCCTATGAAGAGAGAAAAAAAGAAAGAGAGAGGTAATATAAAATCTTGGTGTGTCAGTGGGTGAGACAGTGCTATACCCCGCTCGGTATCATGGCCCTAGAAAATAAGCTTTTGACGAAGGCAATAAAATAGAGCTTAGAAAAAACACTATTTTGATAATATACTATATTAGCAGAATGTTGTTTTTGAGATCCATCTTATGGCTCTCTTCAGCATTCTTTTGTCATTTTGTAGCTACATCCCATTCATTGGGATTCCAAAATACAACTTCTATGTATAATGCCACTCTGCAACAAACAGCATTCCAGCATGATTCTAAGATAGTTACTACATGCTTTACATGAAACGTGATCCAAAATATCAATCACCCTCAAGTCCTTTTGTGTTTAGAATATTTCTGACTATATATTCATGAAAGTATTTCAACTTAGAGACATCTTCATTCAAAATGTGAATATCCTTCCACATCTGTCTGGTGTACACAGTGATTTACGTGCTGTGCTCGAACAAAGATAAACAAAATTCATTAAGAAGCTTCCATTTCAATAGCACATGTTTAATTTGAATATTGAGGTAGTACTTGTTCTGTGCCTAGTAACAAAAGCAAAGTAATAAAGGCTTTGTTTCATGCTCTTTGGTATATCTTACCACTCTTGCCAGCAACATTTTAAAATATTAATAAATATTTGTATTTTGTCCCTTTTTTAAAAAAATGTTTTCTTGTCTGCCTTCCCCAGATTTTGCTCTCTGAGCCGTTTTCTCAGAAGGCGTTGTGGGGAGGAACAGGTATTGAGTTTTGTTTTTTTTTTTTTTTTTTTTTTTGCTTTGGTGACATTTTTGTCAAATTTTTTTTTTTTATTATTATTATACTTTGAGTTCTAGGGTACATGTGCATAACATGCAGGTTTGTTACATATGTATACTTGTGCCATGTTGGTGTGCTGCACCCATCAACTCGTCAGCACCCATCAACTCGTCATTTACATCAGGTATAACTCCCAATGCAATCCCTCCCCCCTCCCCCCTCCCCATGATAGGCCCCGGTGTGTGATGTTCCCCTTCCTGAGTCCAAGTGATCTCATTGTTCAGTTCCCACCTATGAGTGAGAACATGCGGTGTTTGGTTTTCTGTTCTTGTGATAGTTTGCTGAGAATGATGGTTTCCAGCTGCATCCATGTCCCTACAAAGGACACAAACTCATTCTTTTTTATGGCTGCATAGTATTCCATGGTGTATATGTGCCACATTTTCTTAATCCAGTCTATCACTGATGGACATTTGGGTTGATTCCAAGTCTTTGCTATTGTGAATAGTGCCGCAATAAACATACGTGTGCATGTGTCTTTATAGCAGCATGATTTATAATCCTTTGGGTATATACCCAGTAATGGGATGGCTGGGGAAAAGAGAGAAGAATCAAATTGAGATATTGAGTATTTAGACTAGACTCGCTTCTGTGGAGCAGAGCCCCGTGACTTCTATAGGCCCTAGGCACTTTTGCCTTGGTGGGTTCTTTTCTCCATAAAAACATTAAAACCTTTATTTCATGTCTGCATTGGTATAAAGATTAATACCATTATTATTGTTATCCTCATTTTTTTCTTCTGATGAAAAAAAATTAAAATGAAACCGCTGTGCCTAATGAATGAATCAGCCCTTCTGTAGAGGAGGTAGAATGATGATAGACTTGGTTAACAGAGAGGAAAGTAGCCAAAGAAATATAGAGAAAGTCGCTCTGAGGGAGCACACAGGGACGGGAACTGGATGTAGGAGATTGAGGAACAATGACCGAGCTCAACAGGTCAGGCGGTTTGAAGACAGGAGCCAGTGTGGGATCTGCAATGTCACATACTGGGGTCACAGAGGACCTTCTGGAGGTCACCGACAAACGAGGTGATGATACTAATCATCGATGTTTGGGACTGAGAAAAAAAATAAGGAATTGGCGGATTTAAGACTGCATAAAATTAAGACAAAGGATTTAGATGAACTGTGAAAGTGGAGATTAGAGTTTATATTACAGAGGCAGTAGAAGTATTTGTCAATAAAATAAATTATGTGGGTACACATAGTTTTAAAATCCCAATTCAGGAAATAGTGTAGGTATAATAATAAACTCTGATGATTACCAGATGCCATGCATTTCCATATTTTATTCCTGTTATATCTCACATTATTAGTCCCTGTGTGCAAATGTGCAAGCACCCTGTGTGATGAGTACTCAGTAAATATTGGATGAACCTTACACAGGCCAGAGAGGGGCAAAGGCAGAGACTATGGTGTGAAAGGGCAGGGGTGAGGGTGGGCTTAGGTGGGGCTGTGTGCTGAGGAAGGGCTGGGGCTGTCTCACTCCTGAGGCCCAGGATGCAACCAGGCCTCAGGAGTGAGACAAACCTTGACAATATGTGCCCTGGCCAAGCTCTGCATACTCTCCTAGAGCCTCGGCTTCCTCTGCGGAAAGAAAATAACAATGCCGATTTGGATAAGCACTAGGTAGTCGGCATCATGGCTTCATTCCTCTGCCTGACCTCTATCACATAAACAAACTCCTGCTAGAAGAGGTGCACAGGCTGTTTTTAAATCATCATTCCCTTTTCCTGCTGCTACTGCCAGACAGGCAGCCGTCATAGAACCAAAATGGGGTTCAGCAAAGACAGAGGAATGCAGAGGAGGTGTGACCCTCAAGAAAACCTTGCCACGCTAGGTGACTTTGAATAACAGGAAGGAAGCATTTGTGATCCTAGAAGTATTTAAAAAGCAAGCATTAAATATGGCCCCAAGAAGGTAAGAAGGAGAAATAATAATGTTTGTTTATTAACAGGAAGTTACACAGTTCAGATATGAACGGGCTGGTACAGAAGGCTTTGGATGCATCAAATGTCTATGAAAATATCGTTAATTATGTTAGTGAAGCCAATGAAACAGCAGAATTTGCTTTGAACACCACTGACCGAATTTATGATGTGAGTACTCCCTTAAAGTTCTTTATACCTTGCCTTTCCCACTGGCTTTTCTGTTTTCTGATGTCGTCTCTTGAACATCCAGTGTGAAATCCAAATGGCAGAAAGAGTGGAAAGGTCAGGGGAACTAAGGAAAGACCATTTCATGAATGCCGTGAAGGTTTCAGTCTGCAGGTTCTTCAAGATGTGCTGTAATCCAGTCAGCAAATGCCAGTTCCTTTGACAGCTTGTTTTTTTAGCCAAAGTCCCTGAAAAACAAAAATATGTATTTAAAATTGTTCTTGCTGATAGAGAAGATACTTTATGCATTCATTTAGATTTTTTTCAACTCAAAATTATTTGCTGCGTGGCTTCTATGTGGCAAGCACTTTGGTGGGGCCTTGGCCAGGGCTTTGTTAGGTTCACTGAATCTTTCCAAAAAAACACATTACCTTGAAAATGCCAAACACATTGCTTTCTCATGGTCACAGATTTGACCTTAATTTTGAGCTGTGAAAATGAAGCTGAATGAATTTTGCTTGGCGTTTAGCAGATAAACTGTGTCATTTAAATCCTACAACTATGAATAGTTCATTTCTTCTGCTGTCATTTTTACTCTCTCCTCCCAATTCCTTTGTAGGCGGTGAGTGGGATTGATACTCAAATCATTTACCATAAAGATGAAAGTGAGAACCTCCTCAATCAAGCCAGAGAACTGCAAGCAAAGGCAGAGTCTAGTAAATATCTTCACTTTCCTATCTCCCTTCTAATGTATAGCTGCTTCCCTCCTTTCATACATGTATACAGAGGTTTCCAAATCTAGGATTAAAGAATGATAATAACTAAATAACATATCAATAGTTCCTGCTCGGAGTCTAGTTACAAAAGAGCAAAGATTTGATACTTTAAATTGTGATTTAAAAAAAAAAATGCCACGTAGTAAACTACGTGGAAACATATAGCTATCTCACATACTGTGGCTATGCCTGCTAATCAAACAGGCTGACTAATAGAAACTTACCATAAATATCCATCTTTAGGGGGAAATGTCATAAAATACACTTAACACTAAAACTGTATTGCACAAAATTTCCTCTTCCTTGAACAATTCCGAAGCCCTTTTAAAATGTTTCCCGTGAGGAATGGGTCATCACTGTGAGTCAATTAGGATAAAAGGGCACCACAAAGTCATCTGGTTATTTGCATTTTTTTTTTTTTTTTTTTTTTTTGTAGTTTGTGTTCTACATAGGTTACTGCATTTAGAACAGACCTAACAGCCATGTGGTAAGAAGGATTTCCAAAGGCCAATGTTTGCATCTGCTAAAGTGCTCACATCCAAGGGTGAGGGAAGGAAGGAAAAATAAAAGCAAAATCGCATTAGACAATTTTGAATCTTGTGAGTTACTCTTAAAAACAATTGAATGGACTAAGAAATTCACTAAACATTATTCATCTCAGAGATGATGAACTAATTCCTAAGGACTTTCGAACATTGACTAATGAGGTTGGAAATTCATCATCTAGCGAACTTCTAACTACCACCTAAAAACAAAGGCCACGTTTGAAACTATAAATCTCACCCAATTTTGTTAAAGTAATTAATCTCATTTAACCATGCATTTTCTTTCTCTTTTGCAAAGAGCCATTACATAGAGAAGATAAATGCATGTTGCTTTTCATACACAGATACTTAACTATTTATTTCTCATAAAACAACTGTTATTTTATTCTTCTGGGCAAACAAAGGCAGTAAAAAGTGCCATTGTTTCTCTAGCCTAATTATTATATGTCTAATTAATTTATTGTATAAGTCTATCCTGAACATACTCTACGGAAAATAATTAGAATATCAGTAGTGAAGAATTAGAATATTAACAGTAAAATATTTCTAAACAAATGTTGCTATATCTATGTATTGCTTTTGTTTCTTGTGTTGTGAAGACCAGAATGTGTCAGTCTTCATGACACAGTGACTTAAATATTTTATTCTTTTTGATAACTTGTAATATATTCTCTCAGTCTTGTCATTATTGAGTTATTGAACTTCATAAAAGCAACTTTTCTATTTTAAATTTAACCATTAATCGACCCCTACCCACATCCCTTCAAAGTTCCGTATTTTCTGTCTGATAAATCTCTCTGCATTAGCCTGTTTGAATATTTTACAGACCTGTTCACCTATTTCATGATCTCGTTTGGCTAAATCCCTTCATGTATTTATTTGCAAAAGGAACAACAATAGGGACTTAGTACTGTGTGACTTAGAACTTTACAGGGCTGTCTTCCCTTGAAAATATACACATTTGTGATATACATTCAGGTTCCCAAATTAAACCATAGTCATCTACTAAATTATGTTATAATTTTAGATTACCTTTTCTTCATTCCAAATTCCCTTTAATGATCAGTAATCTTTACTTCCCAACTTTCTCTTTCATTATATATACCAAATAGTTGATAATCAATATAATCTCAGGAAGCTGCTATTTATATGAATCTTCTACTTAACTCATTTGCAAAATGAAAAATATTTATGCAAGTCAGTAAATTCCAAATAGAACACACTTCTTATGAAACATTTCTTCTTATAAACATCAAGCCCAAAATAGATTTTCTTCCTCATCTTTTTATCAAGAGCTACAAATATAGAGTTAAATATATTCTTTCTCAGTATATCAGGCAGGGTTTTTTTTTTGTTTTTGCAGTCATGAGACCCAAAAATAAGAGCTAAAACATTGCTTGTATTATAATGTTTGGAAATTGAAATTAGAAAGAGGAAGAAGGCAGGGTGCAATGCAAATTCTCCACACTACCCAGAAAAAATACAAGAAGTGCTTGTATTTGGTTAACTGTACTTCATGACACCACCACCCCTTATACACATATTTGGGGGGGGGAAGATAACAATAAACCAATTTGAGTTTAATTTGATGTCCAATTTGAGTTTATTTTAGGATTTCAAGAATAGTTTAACATTTAAAACATCAATTGTAATTTGTCACATTTATAGGATATAGGATAAATTCATATGGTCATCTCACTACATGCAGAAAAATTATTTAACAAACTTGATACTCATTTTTTATTTTTAAAAAAGACTCTCAGTAAGCTAGGAATAGAAGGAAGCTTCCATAATCTGAAAAATAAAATAATATTCAGCAAATATATTAAAATGGAAATATTGAATGCTTTTCCACTAATATTAGAAACCATACAAGGACATGCTACATTACCAATTCAATGTGTAAAAATCTGGTTTAATTTTATACACAACAAAGGGAAATTAACTTTTTAAAATAACAGTGTTTACAATAGCATCAAATACATAGGAATAAATCTGACAAAAGAGGCTAAGGTTGCTACACATAAAGATGTAAATAAATGAAGATCTAAACAAGAATTTATATATAAATGATAAATACCATATTCATTGAGTAGAAGACTAAAATTTGTAAAAATGACAATTCTCCCAAATTCATCTACAGATTCAATTCAGTATTGATTAAAGTACCTGAACTGAATATTCTAGAATTTATATGGAAATGAGAGGGGAAAGCCAAGAATAGCCAAGATCATCTTGAAGAATAAAAACAAAGCTGGAAGACAAACTGCATTATCAAGATTTATTATAGCGCTATATGGAAATTAAGACAGATATAAAAGATTGCAATACCGTATTCTCTCTTTTGAATAACGTTTAAAAACAGACACAAATAGGTAGAGATAGAATTCAAAATAGTGATTATCTTCGGGTCATCACAGGGGCTCTAGGGAGCTTAAAAGGTGGTAATAAGTTTCTATTTTCTTGACTTGGATGCTGGTTTATGTTTTGTGTTCATTTTGTGAACATTTGTCAAGCTGTGCATTTTTAAAGGATGCCTTTTGCTAGATGTATGCTATATAGCAATTAAAATTTTATTGAAACAAATAAGAAAACAAGGATTATTTTTATAACCAGTCATCATCATATATATATATAGACAGAGAGATTTTTTTCTTTTCAGCTCTTTACCAATTGTGTGGTTGGTGTTATAAGTCACGGCAGGGCTATATGTTTCAATCAAAGACATTAACCATTATGGCATCCTAAGTCACTCACAAGCAGTATTACAAGTGTTCTGCAATTCTGCACCTCAAATTTTAAATGCTACTTTCCAGAATTGTTGATCTATGTTCAGAGTATTCAGAATGCTGCAAATACTGCAGATGACTGCATCGTACAAATGAGAAGTTTCCCTGTTGAAATGGAAACCTTTACGAGGCATCTTGGCTCCACTAGTACTTCTTTCTGCTGCTTCTCCACAGGCAGTGATGAGGCAGTGGCTGACACTAGCAGGCGTGTGGGTGGAGCCCTAGCAAGGAAAAGTGCCCTTAAAACCAGACTCAGTGATGCCGTTAAGCAACTACAAGCAGCAGAGAGAGGTAAGCATAAGAAAGAATTGAAGTCTCATCTGTTGGTTCACTGGAGTGTAAGGTAAACCTTCACGGAAGGATTAGGTAATTCTTTATTTGTCAATGTTTTTATACATAAATGTTGTTTTCTGATGACAGAATAACATATTCATTACCAAAAAAAAGTTCTAGAAAATAAAAAGAAGAAAATAAATATAAATGCTATAATCACACCACCTAGAGGTGATCTTTAGATTTGAGAGCCTTTTTTTCCAGCATTTCTTCTGTGTGTGTGTGTGTGTGTGCGCGCGTGTGCATGTGTGTGTCTTTTAATGGGATCGTGCTGTTTTTAGTGTTTGGTAATGGCTTTCTTATGAATATCCTTCCTCATAACAATATGCCCTAATTTGGTTATTGGATTTCTTTGGCCCCAGCTGTAAACAGCTTCCCTCTGTTACATGTCAAGTCATTCTTATCATATAAGCAACAGGCCCAAACAGAGACCAAATAGAGACCAGGGAGACCAGCAAGCCCAAACAGAGAAACAAAAACACATGTTTTGCTTAATCTGGGACTGCAGTGGTATCTTAGATAGGTGCGATTGGAAGCAGATGTGCCTTCCTTGGCACAGTGAAAGTTAAAACACTAGTGTAGCATACGCGTGTTTTACTAGAATGAGCAAATCCTAGCTACAGTGCTACAGTGCACCAAAGCTCTGGCCAGGTGAGTGGTCATTCACGGAGAAGCCTCATCATCACCATCATCAGAGTGACTGTTTATTGATGCTTAGTGTGAGCTGGGCACTGTCCTAAGTGTTCAACATACCTGTATTAGTCCGTTCTCACGCTGCTATGAAGAAATACCCAACACTGGGTAATTTACAAGAAAAGAGGTTTAATTGAGTAACAGTTTTGTATGGCTGGGGAGGCCTCAGAAAACCTACGATCATGGCAGAAAGCATCTCTTTACAGGGCGGCAGGAGAGAGAATGATTGCTGAGCAAAGGGGAAATGCCAGACACTTGTAAAACCACAGATCTCATGAGAACTCGCTATCACAAGAATAATATGGGGAAACTGCCCCCATGATTCAATTATCTCCCACCCATCCCTCCCATGACACGTAGGGATTATGGATGAGATTTGGGTGGGAACACAGTCAAACATATTAATACTTTATGTCATGGGGATAAGTACCACTATTGCCTTCAGGCTGATATGAACCCTGAGGTTCATCAAGGTTAGGGAACTTGCAACAAGCACAGCCAGTAAGAAGCAGATTCAGGATTCAAACCAGCATTTATCAGAATCCAGAATATGTGAGGCTAAATGAAATATATCCTCACTTTAATAAATTATTTATTATTTATATATTATTAAATTAAGTATTATTTTTATAACAAAAATAATCAGAATTCATTTAGGTGATGGTATAACTTCAAATTTATAATTGCTTTACAGTTATAATTATGTTACAGTTGGGGCCAAAGAAATCCAATAACCAAATTAGGGCATATAACCAATCCAATAACCAAATTAGGGCATAACTTCAAATGTATAAAATTTGAAGTTATAAAATCACCTAAGTGAACTATAATATTATAAAAATAATAAACTATTTTTATAGACATATTAGAAAATTCTGATAAGAACAAAAGAAGAAAATCACCTATAATCCCATCCCCTAGACAAAATATTTTGTTGTAAATTTACATTATGGTTATTTTACAGATGTAATTTTTAACAAAATGAGAATTCACTAATAAAACTCTTTGAAATTTGCTTTCTTTTCTGTTAAAAACATCTTTCTTTATGAATTAATTTCTATAGCATCATTTTTATGGCAAAAGTGTTCCACAAGCCTACTTTTTCAGAAAAGAAAGTGATACTTGCAATTAATTTCAGACACGAACCTCTTATGAGTTAAACTCTCATATTAACTCATATGCATTTTCTATGGCTTTCTCACCAGGTTACAGGAAATACAATTAATCTTCTTTTTAAATTTATCTCTTAATTTGGAAATGTTTTCAGTGGGCCGCATGGTTATCTAAAAATCTTACTTTTGCTTAAGAGCCCAAAATGTGAGATCTATTTCACTGAAGGGTTAAAGGGGTGTTAGTGTTTCCCAGCAAATGTCTGGCTTCTCTGCAAAGTGAATGACCCTATGCTCTGTGTAAAGGGGATGCCCAGCAGCGCCTGGGGCAGTCCAGGCTGATCACCGAGGAAGCCAACAGGACGACGATGGAGGTGCAGCAGGCCACTGCCCCCATGGCCAACAATCTAACCAACTGGTCACAGAATCTTCAACATTTTGACTCTTCTGCTTACAACACTGCAGTGGACTCTGCTAGGGATGCAGGTATCACTTAGCAATTTCACAATTTGAATCTAATTAAGGAATTGGCCATTAAACTCTATACATCTTTTGTCAAAAAACAGTTTTCTTCATTTGGGTTTTGGATTTAAAAATTATAGAAGTTAGCTTAGAAAAAGAAAAGGTTTTGCTCTATTCATCTATCTATCTATCTATACCTGTCTGAATACATATGAGAAACATACATATATTTTGAATGAACACTAGATAGATTGGTAAAGAGTTATAATTTTTTCTATGTGAAATAATGGTAGCAATTGTATCAATGTAAGACTTATCCTTTAGGGAACAAGGTTAATCAAATGTTGGGTAAATAATCCTAACACAATACTGTTTAGCTTTTAGGAAAAAAATTACTAAATGGCATTGCTTTTACTAGTCAACATTGCTTTTTCTTTATCTGAGTAAAACAGGTTATTACCAACAAGTACTGAACATGGCCAAACATAACTCCAGCTTTCTATTAAGAACCGCATGTTGGCCAACTTGAATATATAGTTCTACAGAAGTGAAAATGAAATATTTTCATGTCCACCTAATTTATTTTGTAGATATTAGAACCATGCAGTACTTGTGAAATGTCCCTTTTTCCATTCTCACATTTTTATCCAATCACTTCATAACTTCTTAAATAACAATGTCTGTCAATATCATGACAATATCATGACTAGAGCTTTTTGTTCTCTAATATGGTTTTGCATACAATATTACCTTCATTTGTATCTGAATTAAGAGAGGTCATAAATCCATATATGACCTGCCACTGCAAATTTTATTCCAATTTACAAATACCGATTCCCATAACAGTAAAATAGCTCTTTTATAATGATCTTTTAAGTATATGTTCGTTTCTTCCATGTAACCACTCATGGAAGTGCTTTTAAAATTTTGTCTTTAAAAGATTTGCCTACATGAAATTCAGCTATTACATTTATAATGATATGGCCTCGGGAATATGTACCAAATCTGTGTTACATTCTTTTTTCCATTTTTTACCAGTTTTATCAAGTGATTCCAATAAGCATCCAGAACTTTCAAAAAAATTGAAATTGTTTACTGTGCTTTTCTCAAATAGCATTTTGTGGTTCAAAACAAAGTAAATGAAAGAGGATACCATAATGTAAGAGACTTTATAAATACTCTAATATAAGGTGGCCCCCTTTTTCTGAGATAATTGATTGTAGGGAGCAGGGGGACTCTGTCTTATATACATTTCCAAAATCAACATCTAACATAATTCATTAAGTATATTATGTCTAGTTTTTAAAGATTAGTATACTATAAAATAAATGCTGTTGTCAGTGATCCAAACAATAAATATTTACCTCTGTATTAATCAATATAATAAACTAATAGTTGCTATTATTTTACTTAATTCTATTCCTTGTGCTGGAGAAACATTGTGTGTCCTAAGCACAGAGAAGGGGTGTCTCCTTGGTCTGCACTGACATAGTCTCCTGAATCTGAGTTTAGTTTTTCTCCAGGAAGAGGCTTGCTCTTGCCCAGCTACTAATGCTTAATGACCATGGCCCTGCCCTTAGGTAAGAGAATACCTCAAAAGTATTTGTCTCTGAGCCAATGGTTCTCAAACACCAGTGTACATTAGAATCACCTGGAGGGCTTGTTAAACACAGGCTGCTGGATCCCACTCCTGGAACTGCTGATTCAGTGGGCTTGGGACAGGGCCAAGAATTTGCATTTCTGACAAGTTCCCGGTGATGCTGATGCTGCTTGTCTGGGAACCACACTTGAAGAACCACTGTTCAGTCAATGAAACTCTAGAAAAAGTTATGCCATTCTCTTTGAGTTTCTCTCAACAAGCCGTATCCTTATGACTGGTGCTTTTTTTTTTTTTTTTTTTTGAGACAGAGTCTCGCTCTGTCGCCAGTGCAGGGGTGCGATCTCGGCTCACTGCAACCTCTGCCTCTTGGGTTCCAGCGATTCTCCTGCCTCAGCCTCCCGAGTAGCTGGGATTATAGGCGCACACCACCATACCTGGCTAATATTTATATTTTTAGTAGAGACAGGGTTTTGCCACGTTGGCCAGGCTGGTCTCAACCTCCGGACCTCAGGTGATCCACCAGCCTTGGCCTCCCAAATTTCTGGGATTACAGGAGTGAGCCACCATGCCCAGCTGACTCATGCTCTTTTCTATGTTTAAGTTATGCATTCAAAAAGAAGGACATAAGAAGTAGCCAGTGTCAGCCTTATGGGGCACAGCTGCACTAGACTGAGTCAAGGGGAGTGTTGTCTCCCACTCCGGCCACTTCCTCTTTTGCTGTTTCCCTCAACCCCCAACACCCAGAGGTTGTTTTGTTCTCCAGCAAGATGTCCAAGAGTAAAAAGAAATAAGAGGTCACTATGATCTGCTTGTAGCATCACCCTTGTCTGCACCCACAGACCATGGCTGCCTACCCCTACCTTGGCACAATTGCCACTTTTCTGAGTGCTACCTGTGTCCTCCATTTAGTGCTCTCTTTTGGGACAGTAGCAGCAGCATGATGTGTGCATGGACATTCTGGAAAACAATCTTCCCACCTTTTTTCCCAGTATTCCTTTTTACCTGTTATATCAGTTATATTAGAAATGCAAGCAGAGCCTGTGCTTCATGGTTAAAGGAACATTTGATTATATACCGTGGACCCTGCCCTTTAGAAAAAGTTAGCTTGCTCGACATACAATTTTTAGATCAATAAGTATTATAAATGTCACAAAAATAGGAATGAATTGTGCTTTGGGCTTTGTTAGGTCCACAACTATGCCAAATGTCATGCTCGGGGTCAGGTTCGAGCCCATGCTGAGGTCTGAGGGGAGTGGGTGGGTGGCAGATTGCTGAAAGAACACTTGGGGGATGTAGACAGGTGAAATGTAGTTTTATTCAGCAGCTGTCTCATCAGAAGCTCTCTCACACTGTCTGCTGTGTCTCGGCTGCTTGCTCGGGCTGCTCCCACACACAGCTGCACAGCCGGCTCTCCCTTGCCTTCAGGGTCAACAGCTTAACTCTCTCTGGGCACAAGTCGGTTCCTGGCTCCCCACTGCCTGCCTTCAAGGCAACTGCCTCTCCCTTACAGGGGTGAGTAGCGTTACTCTCTCTTTGGGCACCAGCACACCCGCGAGCCATGTTGAGCCCTGGCTCTCCCTCTGTCCATCTGCAAGACAGGCCACCTTGGCACCCTCTTTCTCTGGGCGCAAGTGCATGTGCCCTGTGCACGGCATCAGCAGGGCAGCTATACCTTTTCAAACAACAGTGGCTCTGAGCCAAGTATGCGCTTACAAATAGGTTATATAACAAATGGAGTGTGCACCTGTGCCCTAAACTCGCTGAGTCACTCTGGCCCAGATGTCTGCCTCGACCTATTCCTTGACCAGAGCACATCCATGTACCTTACAGGCTTTACGATTAATTTTGCAGGATTAAAATAATTTCTTATTGTTCTACCATATGTAATCCGTGTTTGTTGTCTACATCTGATTCTTGAAATATGCTTAATATTGAGATATTTACTCAAGTGATTAATTTTTATTAACTGCAGTAAGAAATCTGACAGAAGTTGTGCCTCAGCTCCTGGATCAGCTTCGTACGGTTGAGCAGAAGCGGCCTGCAAGCAACGTGTCTGCCAGCATCCAGAGGATCCGAGAGCTCATTGCTCAGACCAGAAGTGTTGCCAGCAAGGTAAGTGATGAAAAGACTCATCAGTCACTCAGTGATAATGATAACACGAAGCTGAGCTCCAACTGCTTGGGCAGCTTCCAGAGCCTGGACCTTTCCACTGTATTCTCCAACTCAGTAGTTCTCAGCCCCATTTGCTAATTAGAAACACGTGAGGAACATTGAAAAACGAAACCAATTCCTGGTCCCAACCTGAAAGCAATAGAGTACCTGTATGTTCTTCAAAGCTCCCAGGTTATTCTAATGAAGTACCTGTATGTTCTTCAAAGCTCCCAGGTTATTCTAATGTGTAGTCAGGTTTAAAAATCACAGAGTTAAACTAGCCAATAAAGCTAATATAGCAAAAGAAATCAAGTAAAGCCTCAATAAAAGCCTCAATTCGTTCTTATATTTTGTTATTTTAACAGCTACTTTAGTGCAATCACCACAATGGAATAATCTATCCCATCTGTCCCACCCCTTCAAGAAATTCTCTGATACAACACAAATTATGCGGAAGCTTTTACTGACCGCCCGCAGGGTTGACCGAGAAATCACATACTGGCTAAGAGGAATAAACTCAACAAAGACACTGTTTGGAGACACATAGAAGCAACTTAGCACAAGATAACTAGAGCCGGCATTTGTAGGAACATCTCCTGACACAGCAATTACTTTTCAGTGTGGCAAAGTGGAGCTTTTTCTTGGACCTCTTGAATTTTTTTAATTGATTCATAGACCAGACTCCCTTTTTATGAACAAAGTATATGGTTTTATTTTCTCAATTAAGAATCAGCCTGAGCAGACTACTGGTCCTAATTACTGACAGAAAGAAGCGTTAGAAATCAACTATTTTGTACTGTAGAAGATTATTCTTGATAAATAGACCTGACTTTTAAGTGGTGATAAATAGTCCCCTGTCACAAATTACCTTATTTAGATGCCCCAGTGAACATTTTCAAAAAAGGCTTATCTAAAGGTACATCAAGAAATGGCATTCTAAAAGCTAGGTTTTGATGAGTGCTTTCTTGTAATGTTATTGCTATAAAGAGTATGACTTTGGGACCTTAATCACCTAAGACCATTTGCTGAAGACAGACTTAGCCCTACCTTTGGGAGCTGGGAGCTCACTCAGTGCTGCCGAGTGAGATGCTTTTCATGCAGACATGCACTATTCTCAGACTCTCACTTATTAATGTAAGACTTTAATCCCCCACACGTCTTGTTTATTAAGATGTATTGGTCTTGGCCAGGCTCGGTGGCTCATGCCTGTAATCTCAGCACTTTGGGAGGCCAAGGTGTGCAGATCTCTTGAGTCCAGGAGTTTGAGACCAGCCTGGCCAACATGGCAAAACCCTGTCTCTACCAAAAATACACAAATTGGCTGGGCATGGTGGTGCACACCTGTAGTCCCAGTTACTGGGGAGGCTGAGGCACAAGCATTGTTTGAACCTGGGAGGCAGAGGTTGTAGTGAGCTGACATTGTGCTACTGCATTCCAGCCTGGGTGACAGTGAGACTGTGTCTCAAAAAAAAAAAAAAAAAAGGTGTATTAGTTTTTACTCAACTGGTAACATAGGACAGCTGCACTCCAGTCATTTGGGAATACAGAGCCTTGAGCTCACTGACCACTCACATTAGCCAAATCAACATTAGTAAATTAATGTAAAGATGTCTAATCATTTGGAAAGATTCAGCTAAATGGCATAAGTATACACAATCCATCCACTTGTAAATACTCTACAAATTACCCCTGAATCAGACCAGTTCAGCGTATCATATTGGGCCTCTGAGAAATGCACTTACTGAATTGTGCTTTGTTGTGATGCCTTTCTGTGAGCCATTATAAGAGGCACCTTATGAACTCATTATTACAGTTATTATAATGGTAGGACCAGGCACTGGAAAGCACTTTAGAGTTATCATCGTATTTCATGCTCACGACAAATTTATTATCCTCGTTTCACAGATGAGGAAACTGAAGGTTAAGTGACTTGCTCAAGGTTACACAGCTAGGAAGAGGCAGAGCCCGTCCGGTCTGAGACTATAAAGCTAGTCCAGACCCCTCCCAACTGTGCAGACAAGGGCAAGGATGTTGCTCACAGTCTCACCCCATGCCTGTTTTATGAGGACCCTAGGGAGAAAGTCCCAGCTGTATTAGTAACTGACATTAGTTCGACTTCTCCCAATTAGTTTTATACAAACTGTGTGAGCCTTGTGAACTGTATACTGACCAGACAACTTGAGTAAGTTGTTTAGTTCACCCAAACCGAGTACGCCGTTCGTTGTGGAATTCATATTTATCCTCATTCTTGGATCTACTTAGTCACCACTTTTTTTGCTTTCTTTCACCCCACTTTAAATGACTATATCACAATCTGCCCTGAGTCTTCTCTTCAACTAGGGGAGGATGTGAGTGAATAACTAAAGGTATGGAGGTGAAGAGAGCTTAGAGGCCCCCGTCACGAATGAGGGAAGACCACTGAGAACCACGAGAAAGCATTCTGCCCATTTCTGCAAAGCACTTTTAATGAAACCATTGTGTAACTCCAGATCCAAGTCTCCATGATGTTTGATGGCCAGTCAGCTGTGGAAGTGCACTCAAGAACCAGTATGGATGACTTAAAGGCTTTCACGTCTCTGAGCCTGTACATGAAACCCCCTGTGAAGCAGCCAGAACTGACCGAGACTGCAGATCAGTTCATCCTGTACCTTGGAAGCAAAAACGTAAGCACATGAGTTTGAAAGGAGGGAATAATATTTACAAGGAGAGCTGCTTTTTCTCTTGCCTAAAATAAAGCTACTAGGCAAATGAACCAAAACAATGCCCATTCTGGTAACTCAGAAGATCTCATTTTAATGACAAGATTAAAAGAATGACTCAAGAACAAGTAATTTTTCTCTGTGTGGGAAATTGTGGAGATTGTTTCCTATTACCATCGCACTGCTAACTTTGATGAGTGAATGGAATACCTCAAAGTCTTTCAGAAAGACAGAAGCCTATTCTGTTTCATGCTGAATCCTGTTTGGAGATGCATAGTGAACAGTACTGTCAGGCTATTTATATACCTGGGTAGCCTCAAAAAATTAGCCCATTCCTGGTAGCCAACAAATTTCCATGAGCCTGAGCAAGGATAGGGCCAGCAGACTCTGATGTGGCCACAGGGAGGCTGGAGAGGAAGAGCCACTGCCTGGTCTCACAGGAGCTTTGGGTAGTAATTCAGGCCAGAAGTCACTTGTATATACCCAAGTATTTGGATTTCTGATTGTCCTTTAAAAAAGATGATGTTCATTCCTATGAATTTAATTTAAATGACTTCTTACTTCTTGATATTTCAGGCCAAAAAAGAGTATATGGGTCTTGCAATCAAAAATGATAACCTGGTATACATCTATAATTTGGGAACTAAAGATGTGGAGATTCCCCTGGACTCCAAGCCCGTCAGTTCCTGGCCTGCTTACTTCAGCATTGTCAAGATTGAAAGGTACAGTGAATCTGTGACACAGGGCATATATGCACAATTCACAAGAAACCTGTTGAACACACACACGTGCACACACACACATGCAGTCTTCCTGTGGAAGTTATAAATAGCATTTTCCTCCCTTTATTCTTACTCCCTTTTCTTCCATTATTCTTGTATTCTTTCTCAAACACCTTAGTAGAAAAGAAAAAAAAAAGTCATTTCTAAATCACGCTCTGATTATTAGATTTTACCTGGCCAATCCAGGAATTAATTTCAAAATGAGATGTCTTTCTTCTCTTTCCCATTGATTGTGATGTTTTATAAATGCTTACTAGTGTCACAAAATTAAATTACCCATTTTGTGATGAGGAAACATTAACATTTTGACATTTAAAAAGTATTTTCTATAAATTATATAATAACACATGAAAATTATTTATCTCAATAGGGTTGGAAAACATGGAAAGGTGTTTTTAACAGTCCCGAGTCTCAGTAGCACAGCAGAGGAAAAGTTCATTAAAAAGGGGGAATTTTCAGGAGATGACTCCCTGCTGGACCTGGACCCCGAGGACACGGTGTTTTATGTTGGTGGAGTGCCTTCCAACTTCAAGGTCAGCCATACAGCTCTATTTTGACCTATTACAAATCTACAGTAATTGTTTTTATAAATCCATAAACCTATAATGACTTGGGGGTTGCTGATATCACTTTAAGAGCTTACTTCTGGGGGAAGTAGAATTCTGAATCAGAATCTATAAACCTGATGTGTAAATCTGGTCTATGCTACTCATATTTTCATAATGTCAATGCTTTCAAGTTATAGCTGACTCCTGAAGATCCGTTCATTCATTCCGATACATGCATATGTAATTAATATTACCCCCACCTGCCACAGGAATGTCCGTAGCTTGTGGTGTCAGCACAGTTTAGATCTAATGTTCAGCTCTGCAGTGGTGGTTTCAAAAATTCAGTTATCTCACCTAATACAGGTATAAAATAAAGTATCTGGGATGAGAGATGGGGTGGAACCTAGGAGAGAGTATGAAATCTGATGAAGAGGGGATAAAGGATAGGTCAAAGAAGATGAGAAGTTGATCTGGGGTTCCAATTTCAGGACTATTATTACTAGTTATGGGCACATGATTGGATTTTCTCTGAGGATTATTTTCCCTCTCATTATATGAGAACAAGAATACCTACCTCACAAAGCTGGCACAAGGACTGATTTTTGTCATGAATTCACTGTCCAGCCTATGACCAGCACATAATCAATGCTCAGTAAATCCCACTTTCTCTGCTAAGATTCGCACAACTGACAAGTTACTGCATATCTAAATGATTTGGCATAAACACACTCGGGTCTAGAAAGACATTTCTATGAAGGGGTAGGTCTCCTTGACCTACTATTAGTTGCATTGTCTGTTCTGTAATGTCTGAGTAAAACATGACCATGAGACAGTTGGTTTTGCTTTTTCTATTGAACAGCTCCCTAACAGCTTAAACCTGCCTGGCTTCGTTGGCTGCCTGGAACTGGCCACTTTGAATAATGATGTGATCAGCTTATACAACTTTAAGCACATCTATAATATGGACCCCTCCACATCAGTGCCCTGTGCCCGGTAAGAGACAGTTGAAAGTACTAAAGACTTGGATATTTATGCAAGAGCAGCAGATAGAACAAGTATGAGTCAATATTCAGGTTCTCAAACTTTTCTTTGGGGAAGCCAGGTTTGAAACTGCGTTAAGTCATACCTGCAAAAAAACTCTTCACCTATTCTCTATCATAGATGAGCATGCCCAAGTATCAAGTGTCAACTTGTTTGCAGCCTTGATTTAGGATTCCAGGCACTAGGGTGTCCCTGGAGACTTCAGTTGTCTTGGCACACAGGATAGAGAAGAAAACAATCCATTTAACATACCTACAAATACCTCTTTATCTGTTCCGTGCTGACAACAGGACTTCATTTAAATGTTGTAAGGTCCACAGAAGATGCTAGAAGAATGAGTTAAAAGGGCTTCACTTGAAAAGCATAACAGAAACTGTAGTGTTCAAATGACCCTTGTGTTTCCATTTCAGAGATAAGCTGGCCTTCACTCAGAGTCGGGCTGCTAGTTACTTCTTCGATGGCTCCGGTTATGCCGTGGTGAGAGACATCACAAAGAGAGGGAAATTTGGTCAGGTGACTCGCTTTGACATAGAAGTTCGAACACCAGCTGACAACAGCCTTATTCTCCTGATGGTCAATGGAGTGAGTAAAAATACAAGTCCTGCTACTTTTCCTTTATTTCCTTTACTTTCTGCGACTCACGTTTCCAGGAACCTCCGCAGGTCCAGTGTGTCATGCCATCAAACTGAAATTCTAGTTTAGAAAAGTCAAATTGGATTTTCTTCTTCAGGAAAGTAATGACAGCAATAAATAAAAGCAACCCTGAGATGCATTTCCCTACAGTACATTTTTGGATATAAATAAACTAAGAGAACTTTGAGGAAATTAGCACCAAGATCTAGGACAGCAGCGTGTCTGCAGAAATTCTGCACTGGGCTCCTAACTTTTCCAAATCATATGCCCTAATCAATTTAAAAGCAAAGCTTGCATACTTTATATATATGTATGTGTGTATATAAGTATATATGTATGTACACACACACATATATCTTTATTTATAAATGATACATGTGTACTATAAACAGATATAAATATAGTATGAAACATTCAAAGCTTGCAATAAAGGACAAATTATACAAAGATAAAAGATTATATACATTTAAAATGAAGAGTAAATTGACTTTATTAATGATACAGAAATGTTTTTCTCTCACTAGAAATTATTTTGAATAGCACTTTACTGTACACCTCAAACAAAATAGTTTTCATGAGAAAATGTAATTAAATATGCTAAATATTTTCGAAAATCCTTAAACTCTTTGTGATACAGTGATTCAAAAGTCTGGTCCTAAGTCCAGTTTATTTCAACACTAATTTTATTGGTTGTTGTAACTAGACAAGATATCTCACAAAAGTAAAAAATGAAAGAAGCATATCATTAGCTGTGCCTACTAACTCAAATAGTTTTCAATCACATTCACCAGGTGGCAAAGACTGTCTTTGAGATTTGACTGGTATGTTTCCTTTTTTCTAATATTAATTCTTATAAGCTAACCAGATATCATTTTGTAAACTTTAATAAAAGGGTTCTAAGCTATTGAAAATCTTTATTTGAAAGATTTTTCTAAAGTTTAGAAATTTCTTCCCTCAAATGTTTTAATAGTGCTGATAGGAGAGTTTTTGTGGGATTGCATTTGCATTGTTCCCATCAACAAAATCACTTAACAATAGAAAAATTCCCAAAATCTTTTTAAAAAACCATTTCTCCACAGTATAACTGTCCTTAAAAAAAAGAGAAAAAGTTACTTTCTCATCCATTATTATGATAATACCCTTACATTGATGTGACAGTATGTTTCTTTTTTGAATTGACTAGTAGGTTTCATACTACTGTCAGACATTTCTCATCACAAATAAAGTTCAACAAATTTAGAATAATTCATGTTACAAAGAAAAATGTGTAACCCTTTATAAACTTGACAGCATTTTCAGAAATTTGTAGGAAGTAGCCAGCAAATATCTGTGTGTCTCAAAATGTTTTCACATCACTCTCCATCTCAATACGAATCTAAATATTCTATTATTTCAGTTATATCACCCTTAAATCCATGTAACTAGCCACACATAAACTGCAATAAACTGCAATAGGCGAGAAGCAAAGAAATGGATGAGGAGCTACCTTCAACCCTTCAAGTGCGGAACCCCTCTGGGGAAGCCACACACATTATGTGAATTTTGTGAAAGTCTGACAAAAGGACAAAATGAAGGCCCACAGTCAATAATTCATGTATTAAATATTAAAAATTAGTTTCTTTCTCTATTTTAGATTTTTTAGTGAGTATAAATGGACGTTGAAATATTTTCTTCTCTATTTTAGATGTTTTTAAATTAGTATAAAGTTGAAATATTTTCTTCCTAAACTCCAATAAGTTGTTTTCCACAGTCCCAGGAATGCACAAACTCCACTCAGGAGATCACTTCCTACAGAATAGGGACCTTGCCACAATGCTTTATTTTTCAAATCCATTGACTTCTTGTATCTATGAACTATCTTCTGAAACAAGCAAACCTCATCAGTAAGTCACCTGAGTGTTACAAAATGTCTTTGATTCTCAAACATCATGTGTTCCAAGTGCATAATAATTCTATATTTATTTACATAAATCCAGTGTTTCAAAACAATACAGCCATGGCCTTCTTTTTTAAAATCCATATTTGCTGATAATATGGAAGAATTATTTTCAGTATACCTTGAAATTATTTTTTAATATTACTAATTTTCACCTAAAATAAATGCAGTCACATCTGTTGTGCTGCTATAACTTTTTAAAGTTTCCTAAAGACAAGGCAGTTGAATAAACTGGTATACTATACTCTGTTTTCAAGATTTTGCTAAAGGGCAATAATGTAGACTTAAAACTTCATCCATTAATTCAGAAAGTAGAATGAAAACAAAAGAAGAATCTTTACACTGTGTATAAAATTAATTTTTATATATTAAGAAGAGAAATAGCTGCTGATATGGAAGTAGTTGTCAGTTTTTTTTTGAGACAGAGTCTCGTTCTGTAGCCCAGGCTGGAGCGCAGTGGCATGATCTCGGCTCCCTGTAACTTCCACCTCCTGGGTTCAAGCGATTCTCCTGCCTCAGCCTCCCGAGTAGCTGGGATTACAGGTGCCTGCCACCATGCCTTGTATTTTTAGTAGAGATGAGGTTTTGCCATGTTGGCCAGGCTGGTCTCAAACTCCTGGCCTCAAGTGATCCACCCACCTCAGTCTCCCAAAGAGCTGGGATTATAGGTGTGAGCCACCACTTCCAGCCTTTGTCACTTTTATTTCATAAGAATTTCATAAGACTTTCTTAGTCTTCAAATAGCTCCAATAACTAAGAATATAGTCATATTTCTCAAATTCAGCTAAAACTGACTCTACTCACATAATAACAGATGTTCCTATCTTACAACTTCTTTCTCTCCCCAGAGTATGTTTTTCAGACTGGAAATGCGCAATGGTTACCTACACGTGTTCTATGATTTTGGATTCAGCAGTGGCCCTGTGCATCTTGAAGATACATTAAAGAAAGCTCAAATTAATGATGCAAAATACCATGAGGTACAAATCATTGTAGTTTTGTTGGTTTTGGTTTTGTTTTTTATACTTAGATCTGTTGATCTAATCAGGCGGACAAATGAGACAGGCAGGATAGTAAATAAACTGAGAGCTTTCGTATCCAAGGAGCAACTGAAGGACCCTCATCTTCTCAACCCCAGGAAGACATTTGCTTTAAAACAATGGATGTATTTGTCCTATTGATGTCCCGATTAAAAAGTCACTGAAAGATTCCTTTTAATTGCTTCATTAACCAGAAGGCTTCTATTAATCTTAAATATCTCAATTGGTGTTCCTCTAGAGTGCTTCTGTGCACGTGTGGAATGAGCCAGAGTGTAGATGCGCAGCCATTTTTTTTGCTTGTCCTTTGAGCCCCACTAAATGTAACAAGAATATAAATACAGAATTTCCTTTTAAACCACTTATCCAGCATGTAGAAAATAATAGCACAGTTTTCCTTATAAAGAGAACTCACAAAGGATCCCCTTTAGTTTTGAAACAGATGTGCAGACTACTGAAAATATACTTCATCCATTTTCATTAACTATTTTAAATATACAATTTGATAAAGTGTATACAAGGCATAATATCTTTTAAGTGGAACCAAAATTCAAGGGGTAGGAGACTGTATTTCCCTTTTCAGTTCAAAGTCCATAGCCTCATGAGAATGGTTTACAATAAAAGAATATTTTAACTATTTCTCTGACTAGCAGTTTTGCAGATTCATTAGAACTGCTCACTGTGTCACCAAAAAATTACACCTGGTAACATGCAATCTAGATTCCAGAAGGCACCTGCTTGGGAATACAATAGCGGTCACCAGGGGTTAGGGATGGGGGAAATAAGACATTGCTGTTCAATGGGTATAAAGTTTCAGTTGTGCTAGGTGAGTAAGTTCTTGAAATCTGCTGTACAGCATGGAGCCTATAGTTATAACTAATTTACAATTTATTGAGGATAGATCTCATGTTAAGTGTGCTTAACACACATGCTCACACACACGCACACACCACAAAGGGACACAAGGAAATGCTGGGAAATGTGTGATATGTCTCTTACCTTGATTGTGGGATGATATGAGTGTTTGTATATGTCCAAACTCATCAAATTGCATACATAAAATATGTATAGTTCTTTGTACATCAACTAGACTTGAATAAAGTTGTTTTTAAAAAAGAAGAGAACAGTGGCACCTGTTTATAGCTCTTTCCTGAATCCTCTCAGAAGGAGCAGGAGGAAACAATAGGTCTAATCGCAAAATTTTTCTTGGGCTGGCTCCCTCTTCATACAGACCTCCTTTCCCAGGAAATGTGAACTGCTACTTGTAGAAGCAAGAGTTTTCAAGTCTGTGAGAAAAGAAAATCTATCTATATCTATTCCCCATTTTGTGAACAAACAAGCACAAAGGCATGGAAGAATAGCTAGTATAGCCAGGAGAATTAAAATATATAGAAGTCATCAAAGAACTGAATATTAAATAGTTAATCAAGGCTTACTATACATTATCTCTCCCAGATCTCAATCATTTACCACAATGATAAGAAAATGATCTTGGTAGTTGACAGAAGGCATGTCAAGAGCATGGATAATGAAAAGATGAAAATACCTTTTACAGATATATACATTGGAGGAGCTCCCCCAGAAATCTTACAATCCAGGTAAGGCTTTTTGTTAAGTAGCTGTTTGTTCCTAGCAATGTACTGGGCTGGCAACATCCAGGAGAGGTCTAGTAACAGTGTCCGCACTCTTACGTGCTACTTTTACACACAGGAACAGGTACAGGCACACACATTCATGTACCTGCAAGCCCTCTGCAGTCAGTCCTCAGGACCTCCTGAAATTAGCATCACATAGATGTAATCACAGATTTCTTCAATTATTATATTACTCTTAGAACATGATCTAATGCAATATTTCTCATCAGCAATAGGAAGGGTGGAACATGTGTATTGTGTGAAGACAAAACAGCATTTGTCCATTTACTCTTTTTTTATATACTTTAAGTTCTAGGGTACATGTACGTAATGTGCAGGTTTGCTACATATGTATACATGTGCCATGTTGGTGTGCTGCACCCATTAACTCATCATTTACATTAGGTATATCTCCTAATGCTATCCCTCCC